>NC_044395.1:66820639-67143366 GCF_006542625.1 Nomascus leucogenys | reverse complement strand
TGTGCGTGTGTGTGTGTATTGATGTGTGTTTGCGTGGTGGAATATGAGTGATGACAGTGGCTTCAGTGACTAGGAAACAGGCATGGGTAGAAGGATGGGAGATGGCACCTCCTGGGGTACATCCACAAGTGCCTTGATAGTCTACCCGTGAGCATCATCTCATCATCTTCCTGGGGATGAGAGGAAAACTGGCATCAGACCAGGGGACTCAGAAGACTGGGACAGTTCAGTTCTTCTCCTGGTGTTTGGAAGATCTGTATTTGTTCTGTCTAGATAATGGCAGAGAGGTATGAGCGCAAAAATCCAGACAATGTGACATAAAATGAAAACGAAGGCTTTCTAACGAAAAACTCCACAGAACACTGAAGCTGCTGGTGCCTCAAATTCTGCGTTCTACTGGCATGTTTGATCTGTTCACCCATGCACACAGACATCAAAGTAATATCCTTGTCTCTACGATAAGCAGGGATCACATCCAACTGACTGTGGGTAGTGGCTGGGTGAATGGGGGAATCCACATAGTGGGTACTGAGGGAGCAGAAGTAATATGCAAGGGTGTGTAGGTAATATCAGAGTGAGTGTTGGGCATACTTTAATCTTTGAAATAGTATATAGGTAGGTGAAAGTCACGCTTATTTCTGTGGGACATATCTGGAGAATGGTAACATCTACATGCTTATAGGTAATATCTGATGGAATATGGCTTACATTTAAGTTTAGATAATATCTGAGTAAGTGTAGTAACATTTGAAAGAGCAAGGTTAATATCCAACTCTCTGTAGATGACATTTTGTAGGTAACAACTTCAGGAAGCATAGATTACATTCAGAGGTCTACTTGTGAATAGTGGAATATCCAAATAATGATAGAAATTGCTGACTGGGAAGAAGTAATATCCAAGTGTGTATGGGTAGTATTTGAGTACGGATGTTAGATGTTAGCATTTTAAACTAAATTAAGATATTAATCTGGGCCAGACATGGTGGCTCATATCTGTAATCCCAGCACGTTGGAAGGCTGAGGTGGGCAGATCTCTTAAGCCAAGGATTTAGAGACCAGCCTGGGCAACATGGAAAAACCCTATCTCTACAAAAAATACAAAAAATTAGCCACTTGTGGTGGCACATGCCTGTAGTCCCAGCTATTCAGGGGGTTGAGGTGGAAGGATCACCTGAGCCTGTGGAGGTCAAGGCTGCAGTGAGCCACGATCATGCTACTGCACCCCAGCCTGGGCAACAGAGGGAGACTGTCTAAAAAAAAAAAAAAAGATGTTAATCTGAGTAAATGAAATAACTGAGCACCTGAGTGAATGTAAGTAATATTTAAGCTTTTGTGGGTATTATCTGAGTATGTGAGAGTAATATTTGTAATTTTATGGGTAGTATCTGGGAAAAGCTTACTGAAGTGAGCATAGGTAATATCTGATGGTGTGTGGATAATAATAAAATGAAAGTGAGTAGTGTTTGATGGATGGGTAATACCAAAATGACTTCGGACAATATTGAAGTGAGTGTGGTACCATTTGTCTTTCTGTGGGTACTATCTGAGTGAACATGGGTAATACTCAAGTCTGCATGGATTATATAAGAATAAAGTGGTAACATCCAAATTCCTATTGCTAACATTGGAGTGAACCTGGGTAACCTATGCATCTGCGGGGATAATATCTGAGTGAGTGTGGCTGACAGGGTCTCTGTGTGTAACATCTGATGGGCTGGGTAACATCCAAATGTGTGAGGAGCATTTAGATGAGTGAGGCAAATTTTTGCACCTGTGCTCTGAATTGCGTCACATCCTGCTTTCACAGGGAATCTTCTCTATTGACTATCCCCTTTCTTATCTGCACCTTCAATCTTCCTCTCTTGGCCCAATCACCATCAAACATTTTAAAAAGCTCTTGTTTTAAAATGCGTGTCACACATGTGCACACACACAACAAACCTACACACATACCCGCCCCCTCCCCTTCCTCAATCTCATGCTATTTTTGGCAATATCCTGCTTTTCTTTCTTTCTCTCTCTCTCTCTGTCTCTCTCTTTCTTTGCCTACTAGACTTCTTGAAAGTTTTGGCTACATACCCTGGTTCACTTCTCATAACTCCCTCTCTCACCAGCCCAGTCTTCAACCTGCCATAGTTAAGCCTCAATACCTACAACTCCTAAATATTTTCTTGTTATTGAATGTGAAGGATACTGTTCTGACTGTCCTGTTTTTTATTTATCCAACTTATGTCAATAGCATTTGACATCACTTACCCCAACCTGCTTGAAACTCTCTTTTTCTTGCTTTCTGGAAGGGCATAGCTCCTGCCTTTCTGATGGTTTCATCTGAATCTCCTTCATAAATTCTCCTTTCTCTGCCAGGCTTTTAAATAATGGTCTTATGCAGAGTCTTGACCCAGGACCTATTTTCTTCTCATTCTATACAAAATTTCCTGATTTTAACTATTCTCATGGCTTCTACCTCCTGTAGGCAAAGACCTTCTTCAAGTCTGTATTTCCACCTCAGACCTCTCCTGTAAGTTCCAGACCCCTGGATTCAACAGCTTACTAGGTAACCTCACCTGGATGTCCCACTAACATTTAAACTCAGTGGGTTCCAAACTGAATTTATAATTCCCTCTTCCAAACCTGTTTCTGCTGTTTTGTTATCTTTCTCATTGTATACAATTGCTATAGCACCAATATCCACTCAATTGTCCAAGTTAAAAATCTGAATGTCATCCCTTGACCTCTTCCATCCTCTCTGCTTCTAATCTGTTGATTCCATTTCCAGAAAAGGCTCTCAAATCTATCCACCTCTCTCCATCCCCCTTGCCATTACCTTAGTCTCAGCTAGTATCGTCTTTCACCCAGACCAGTGTAATATAGTAACCTTCTAAAGTATCCCCCTGCCTTCCATCTCATGTCTTCCAATCCGTTCTCCACATTATAGAACTAATCCTGGTAGTACTACTGAATCTTTTAGTAGTTCCTATTGCCCTCGGGATAAAGTCCACATTCCATGGTCAGGCCTAGCAGGCTCTCTGCAAACCCTCTAGGCTGGTCTCCAGCCTGTTCATTATTTCCTTCTTAAGATATATGTTCTAGCCACTCAAAACTATTTCACAGTGGATAAAAGTGCCATGAATTCAAACTTTGAGCTTTTTATATATCTTGTCCTTTTATTTGGGATGCTTTCTGCCTCTTCTGCCTGTTCACTTGGCTGGCTCTCCCATATGTATGTATGTGTGTATATATATATATATATATATATATTTTTTTTTTTTTTTCCAACAGGAAGCTTAGAGCCAGTCTCCCTAATTTTTTGGACTTTGTATCTCATTTCCTCAAGAGGCCAACTTTAATTCTCAAGGAGGCTAGGCTGGGCTAGAGGTGCTCCACTTGTGTTCCCACTATCTTTTCCGTATCAAGGCTCTTCCACTTTGTGCTGCAATCTCTTGCTTGTCTGTCTCACCCATTAAACTTTGAGCTCTGTGAAGCAGGAATTGTGTCGGTTTTGTTCAACTTACATTCCCACTGCCTAGCACAATCTCTGGTTCAATAAATATTGGCTGAATGACAGAATCCAAGTGTGAGTGTGTAATAACTCGGCTGAGAAAGCATAGATTATTTCGTGGGGTAAATAAATACTTGGATTACCATTTATTCCAACTTTCCCTTCTTGAGTTTAGAAAAATTTCCTTCTGCTTAACATTGTTCCTTCACCTGGAATCCCACTCCTTCCTTTTCTGCCCACTCAACTTCAAGACCCAGCTCCAACATTCTAGCCTCTGTGAAGTTCTTCTGGTGCCCACAGTTTGGACCCTTTCATGGGACTTCCCTTGTGTCTGTGATTTTTCCATTTGCTTGTTTTCTCTCTGCACTTGGCTATGGGCCATGAGGGTCCAGACTGGGTCTAATTTGCCCTTTGCTCCCAGCACCTAGCCTAGGGCTGGAGAGAGAGCTTGGAAGATAGCTGGAAACATTACTTGCAGACAGAGAGGGCACAGAGCCTTGAAAGCTCCAACTAGGGAGGCAGAGGGGTTTGAGAAGGAGTGAAATGGAGACAGGCAGCTCTAAGGAGCATCCCCTAGTGTCCAGCCTAATTCAGATTTGAGGATCTTTTTTTGGGATGGCTGGGGGCTGGGGTGGCAGATGTGATCACAACTTCAGCTTCCCATTCAAGCTTTCCAGAGTGCTCCCTCCCTCAACCAGCCCCCTTCATTTCCCAATCCTGCCTTCCTTTCTTCCTTCCCTTCTCTGTTGTGGCTCTGTGAACTGGATGTAAGAGGGAAAAGGAGATCTGCAGGGTTGGCAAGAGGAGATCTCACCTTCTGACTGGTGTCTAGGAGGGGCTGCGTGTTGGGGAAGGGGCTGTGCTTTGGGGTGAGCAGGGGCTCTAGGTGTAATCAGGGGACCAGGATGTGAAGGAGTTCCGACCAGGTGGTGTGAAGCTATGACGAAGTTGTAAGCTGCGGGGGTGAAGGTGTGAGGGGAGCTGTTTGGGGGCTGAGGGAGTACTATGAGGGGCACGGTGTGGGCGTTTGAGGAGGTAGTGTGGGGCTCGTGGGGGGACTCTATTAGTGTTCTGGGGTACAGTGAGAAAGAGCTTGTGGAGGGGGCTGAGGGAGGCACCCACCTCGTGTCCCGGCTCCGCGAATGCGAGGGGGCTCGCAGCTGAGGTTGCCCACACTGCTGCTGTTGAGGAGAGGCGCCCCCGGGCGGCACAGGGAAGCCCCCGGCCCGGGTCCGGTTCCCTGCACGCTCCGGTTCAGCTTTAGCAGCTCCATGGCCCCCGCCGAGCCCGCCGCCTTACTCAGCTCGACCCGGCGGGCTCCCACCGCGGCTCCACCTGCTCACGCTGCGATTCCGGCTCAGGCTCCCGCCGCCCTCCTCCCCCGCCCCCCTGCCCCGCCTGGTCCCCGCCCCCAGCCCAGGCGCCTGCCTCTCCACTCTCCCGCGGCTCGCCCCGCCTGGGTTCCCGTCCCTCCGCCAGCCTCTGTCCCACCAGGTGACTGTGCACCCCCTCCCTGGCTCGGGAGTTCTGCCCCTCCCTGTGCGACTGTCCTCCAGGCTCGCCCCCTCCCTAGATGTGTCCCATCTCCTTTTAGAGATTTCTCTCCTGCCCACCTCTCTTTGTCACCCGCCCCCACCCCCGATTCCCCGGAATGAGAGAGAGAGACAGAGAGAGAGAGAGAGAGAGAGAGAGAGAGAGAGAGATTGAAGACAGGAGTGTTGGCAGCGTAGGGGGAGGTTTCGGGGAAGGGAGGGTAGGAGGCGTTGGGTAGAGACGGCTGCCACGGATCCAACATCTTTCTCTGGTGTATCAGGGAACGTGGAGGTGGCGTTGGAGACCGGGTCTGCGTGCGTCACCTGCTGAGGCGCCGATGCTTTAGTCTGAGCCTAGAGCCGCGTTTACCGTACTGTGTTGCAGTGGCCGCAGTGACCGTGACACTGTTGCTACCGTACTTCCCTGCAGCTCCTCGCTGCGGGACTGGGGTAGCTCCTGCATCTGTCTCCGCACCCTCCATCTCCTGTCTGAGGCTCAACACTCAGGCTTCCACTTAAGGGTCCCAAGGAGCCCTCCACAGCTGGGCGGGAGTGGGGGTGGGGCCGGGGCCGAGATTTGGCCCCAGGGAAGCCTTGCCAGGGGAAAGGGCTCCCGGGAGGAAGCTTCTGACGTGAGTGTTGAGGGCAGTTGGGGGTGGTGGCAAGCACTGACAAGGATAAACCCGAGTAAGGTGAGGATGGGATATAATTCTAACGCCGGCCCAGCGCAGGCAAAAGAGGAGGAGACGGCTGGCTTTCTCTACCGTCTCCAGGCAGCGCCCACACCCACCCGACACGCTAACGCTCCCTGTTTGCTCTCAGTGCAGGCAGAGCTGCCTGTGTAGGGTGTCAGGTTCCCACGAGAGGGGGCTGGAAGGGGACTGGGTCACTGGGGTGCAGCGGGAACAGGGCTGAAGGGTGCAGGACTGAACCGTGTTCAGCTTCTCGGGGCAGGATTTGCCTCTTCTACTATTTCAGCCCTGCTCCCTATGCATTCTCTTATCCATTCCTTTTCTTCCCCAGATTCCTATCTCCAGATTCCTATCCATTCTTCAGATTCCGGATGAACTTCAATACGATGTGAAATTCTTCTGACCCCCAGCAGTAGCTGTAAGAGGTGGGGGGCAGGCATCAGTGGAAGAGCAAATTAGAGAATGTAGTCTGGCTTTATGGGGGATTCAGCAGGCCCGTATCCAATTAATCTTTTGGAGAGGACCTGGTTCAGCCAGCCCTGAGTTTATAGGAGCTGAAGCATTGAAAGAGAGTTGAAAGACAGTTTATGCCTGAGATGTCATCAACTGCTCCCCCTTTCCTTCCTCCTGGTACTGCCTGTCTTGCCCATCAGAGAGCCTGGACCAGAAGAGCTTGATTTGCTATTTGTTCAACTCCAGCACAGGTGGGGCCTCAGATAACCTGCTCAAGTTTTCCCACATTGGATGACAGTACCATGAGGAGGGAAGGGAGCAAAGGATGTAACGGAGAGGGGAGTGAAAATAGAAGTAGATGGACATTCACTTATTTAGCAAACTATGCCAGTTCCAGGGGTGTGCACTAGTTGTCCAATATAGTTTGCCCCTGAGTAGCACCTACTCTAGTGGGGATTTTCCCAAGTAAGCCAATGATTGTAATATATGGTTGTTAAGTGCACCCACCAGGATGTACAAATCATAAATTTAGGAATTATTATTGATGCCTTACTCCCCTATGCTCCTTCACCCCTGTGCTGCATGCTGTGATGCAAAACCCAGAACCCTCTTCAAAAATGAAGGATTTATTTTCCAGCTGTGGAGAGTGCTGCTAAAAGATGGCCCTCAGCCGTCATAACCCTTCAGGAGTTGCCTAAGCAGAAGAAAGCCAGCTCGTCCAAGGTTACGCTCCCTTTCTTGGGCATTCTATATCCAATGGCCAATCAGCACAGAGGCATAAAGGTTTAATCCCCTCAACCCTCTGGTGGACAACTCTGAAAGATGCTCACACCCCTAGAACTCTTCATAGGGTTGACTGAGGTCTTTGCTGGGACTGAATTACTGCTCAGCCTCTCCTTTTGCCCAATCCTATTTTCATCCTCTCTCTTGCACAGGTGTTAACTCCAAGAGGACTCCTTAGTAAACATCCTCCACAGTAATCTTTGTTTGAGAGTCTGCTTCCTGAGGAACATAACTACATCACTCCCATATTGAATCAATCACAAAGTCCTGTTCATTTTAGCTACAGAGTTTTCCTTGAATCTGTCTGCTTGTATGTCCACTGATATTACCCTACTCTTGACCCACACTCCTAACCTCCTAAGTGGGCCACCACATTTTACTGATGCCTCTCTACATCTATCCTTCACCTTATAGCCCAAGTACTATGCTCAGAATACAAATCTGACTGTCCCACTCTTTTGACCTTTGCTTTTGGGAATGAGAAAACATTTTAACAGAATTTAGAAAGCCTATGTGGCCTGGCTCCCACTTACCTCTCTAGCCACATTATTTCAAATCACTATGAGTCACTATGATTCTTATTCTCTCCACTGTAAACACACTGGCCTTTTTTTGGTCACTCCCTCTTTTTTCTCTTTTCTTTTCTTTTTTTTTTTTGCTATATGTCCTCCAGTTGCATGGCTTTTCCATATGCTCTCTGGAAGCTTCTTCTTTCCTTCCTTACCTAATTAACACTTACTCAACCATCTGATCTCAGCTCAAGCTATGATTCTTCAGGGATATTTCCCCTGGCTTCCTCTCCTTGGGTAGGCAGAATTAGAAGATGACCCCCAATGACTCTCACCCTTATATAATCTTCTTTTGTGTGTGGATGGACCTGTGCATATGATGAGATACTACTCCCACAATTATGTTATATGGCAAAAGGGATTTTTTAGATGGAGTTAATTCTACTAATCAGTTGATCTCAAGATAGACAGATTATCTGGCTAGTCCCAACCAAGTCACATGAGTCCTTTAAAAGCCAAGGGTTCTTTTTTTTCTTGCTGGTAGCAGAAGAGGAAATCAAAGAGATTGGAAGAATGAGAAGAATTCAACACACTGTTGATAGCTTGAAGATGGAAGGGATAATGTGGCAAGGAATGCAGGTGGCTGTTTTCTGGCTTGAGAGTGAAGGAGGGCACAGGGCAAGTCCTGAGGGTGGCCTCTAGTTGACAGCAGTCTCTAGCTGACAGCCAGCAAAAGAACAGAGACTTCGGTCCTCCCCCGAGTCTGTAGAAAATAATTCAGTCTGGCTGAAACCTTGATTTTTCATACCCTGAGCAAAGAACCCAGCCACACTGTGTAGACCTCTGGCCAATAGATCTGTGAGCTAATAAATGGGTGTTGTTTTTAGTCACTGCATTCATGGTAATTTATTACAACAGCAATAGACAAATCATACACCTTCTATCTCATGAGGCAGCAAATGCAGACCCTTGCAAGCCATGCAAGGAAGAATTGGGAGCATTGAAAATTTGTTAAGATTTAGAAAGATTTGGAAAGATTGCAGTAGAGCCAGTGTGGACAGCAACTTAAAAGGTGGGACTAATTGGGAGTCTATGACAGTAATTTGGGTGAGAGATGGTAGTGGCTTGACCTAAAGTCATAGACGTAGTGGAAAAGATTGATCTAAGACCTATCTAGGAGGTAGAAACAGAATTTAAAGGTAAT
The DNA here is from genome assembly GCF_006542625.1 of Nomascus leucogenys. Classification (NCBI taxonomy): domain Eukaryota; kingdom Metazoa; phylum Chordata; class Mammalia; order Primates; family Hylobatidae; genus Nomascus; species Nomascus leucogenys. The sequence goes on along the minus strand of NC_044395.1, from coordinate 67,134,694 downwards.
TTGCATGTGGAGGGTGAGAAAGAAGGATGAGATAAAAAATGAATAAGGTTTCTGGTAACTCAGTATAAACTATTTGATGATCACCTATGATGTTCAAGGCACATTACCTGAAGGTACATTTAATCCTCATGAAGAACCATGAATTTAGGTCCAATATTGTTGATCACTATTTTAGATGAAAAAACTACGGCTTAGAGAGAGTTTAAGTAACTTGCCCAAAGCCACAAAGCTACTAGGTGAAAGAGCCAAAATTCAAAGTCAGGGATTTTGGAAATCAGAATTCAGTTGTTCATACTGTGCTGCTTAGAATGAGTAGATGTCTTACCAAATTTCTCTGATTACCTTCTTTCTCTCATTTTACACAATATTGTTTTCAAATTTTCTTGTCTCATAAAATCTCTAATTTCTTCTCCCACCCTGACACACACACACACACACACACACACACACACACACAGAGCATTCTTCACTCTCAACCTAGACTCCAACTTCATAGAGAAAATAGTAACTAGCAGAGAGAAACTCCCACCATCAAATCTGTTCTGTTTTGGACATATTAAGTTTCAGATATCTGTTAGATATCTAAGTAGAATTCCATTAGGAAGCTAAATATAACAGATCATATAGGAAGTAATGCAAACCACAGAATTAGAGTGTGTAGAATGAGAACAAATGAAGGATCAAGTCAGACTTTTAGAGGTCATTATTAAAGACTGGATAGAGAAAGATGAGCCTGAAAAAGACACCAAGAAAGAGCAGACAGAGGGACAGGAGGAAACCCAGAGAGTGAAACATCATAAAAGCTAAAAGCGAAGAGGTGCAAGAAGAAACTGGTGAACTCATTCAAATGCTGCTCCTGGGTAAGCAAAATGAGGAATGAGAAATGTGGTCCAAAATTAGTAACCTGGAGATCTTTGGCAACCTTAGAAAGAGCCATTTTAGTGAGGTTGTTGAGGCAGAAGGCAGGGTAGATGTCCTGAAAACTGAATGTGATGGGAGGAAGTGGAGTAAATGACTTCAGGCAAGTTTTTAAGAAATGTAGTTACTAAGGAAAGGGGATAGAGCTGCAAGAGGATGTCAAATGAAAGATTTTTTTTTTTTAAGATGGGAGGACTTGAACTTTCTTTCTTTCTTTCTTTCTTTCTTTCTTTCTTTTTTTCATTTTTTTGGCAGATGGAATTACTCCAATATATAAAAAGACTAAAGATAACAGGAGAGAGAGAATGATTAATTAATAATGCAAGGTTCCTGAGAAGTCAGGGATGTATGCAATCCAGAGCAGAAGTAGAGGATCCTAGCTTTTGATTGCAGTAGAGACTCAATTGTAAGAGGAAATTAGTAGAAAAAGATGATTATAGATGAAAATAAGTTATGGCCTACAAATTAACAGCTACATTTCCTAGACCTTTTTGCAGCTAAGTGCAAAAACTGCACATTATGACTAGGTCATATCTGTAGGTAGAAGTGATACGTGCAGCTTCCACATCAAGGTCTTAAAGGAGAGAAATGGACCTTCTCTTCCTCTTTGCCCCTGTGGGAGGGCAATAGGAATGTAAATAGGAAAGCAAGCCACCTTCAATCATGCAGTGAGGGTAACATATTAGGGATGGCAGAGTGACCAAATGGAAGGAGTCTGGGTCTCCTATACTCTCAAACCATTTTATCATCCCTGATTCTTCTGCATGAAAAAGAAACTGCAGTCTTAACTCCTTACAATTTTTTTCTCTATTGTCATGGCAACCTAACCTGCATCTTAACTAAGACAGTTGTTTGTAGTTTTGGTAGGGAGTTGCTGTCTGATAGTTTTTATTTTGCTATGGAGATCTGGTTATCAGAGAGTGGTGTGTGTGTGTTTGTGTGTGTGTGTGTGTGATGACAATTTTTAGTAGTCAAGATGGTTTAAGAAAACAATATATAACGGGAGAAGGGAAAAGGAGACCTGAGGAATGTAGTGAGATAATAGGAAAATACTGAGGGCCCACTTAAGGGTTGATGACTACAAATTTCTAGTGGGATGAATTTCTCAGCAGAGCTCAGCTGGTTGGATGCAAGCAAGGAGAATGTTGATGGTTCAGTTCATCCAAAGTTGGAATTTTACCAGATGAATGGAATGGCAAAATAAAGGGACAAGTGTGAAAAAATGGGCCATAAAATCTCAGCTGGACATGGAGAAGAGAGAATTATATTCCAAGGGTCTGGCTCCTGCCCTTGTTACTGTATTTGGAGATGGGGCCTTTAAAGAAGTAATTAAAGTTAAATAAGGTTATAAGGGTGGGGCTAGAACTGTTGTCATTACAAGACAGGGAAGAGACACCAGATATCTTCTGATCCACCATTTCCCTCATCCCCTGCCACCCCTTCCTCCTGCAAGCCACACACAGGGGAAAGACCATGTGAGGATGCTTTCTGCAGGCCAAGAAGAGAGCCCTCACCAGAAATCGAATGTGTTGGTACCTTGATCTGGGTCTTCTAGGCTCTAGAACTGTGAGAAAATAAATTTCTGTTGTTTAAGTCATTCAGTCTCTGGTGTCCTGCTGTGGCAGCCTGAGCTGACTAATACATGTCCCTTTCTCCAATAGTCTCTCAGACTTCTCGTCACACTGCTGTCATTACTTACTTTCTATCTTTTGTTTACTCTCACACCCAAACACTGGCTCTAGCTGGATGGTCATACTTGGCTTCAGGAACCTCAAATATCTCATATTTTCCTTGTGGATGCCATGTTTTCATCATCTTTGTATCTTGCTCATATTCTCCCCTCTAACTAAATGCAGATGGGTTATGGAAGGTGAGGGCTAGGAGATGGCATGTGTAGATTGATTTCAAGATGTTTTGTAAAAGGGAAAATAAAAAAACAAGTAATAGCTATAGTGAAGAAGGGAGGGGGAGCAGAGGATGGAGGGGAAAGGAATGAAAATGTAGGGCTAAAAGGGTAGAACTCATTTCTTGAAATCATGAAATTCCATCTATACTTCCTTTGCTAGACATAAGCCAGCATTTTGGAGAGAATGAGATATCTCAGGGCAAGAAAATAGGGATGCTTTAGATCAGAGTAAGGAAGGAATTGCAAAGCCAATATGGGCAAAGCCGTATGAAAGAGACTTGGACCCTTTTCCAGGAACAAGTCAGAAAACTAAGAGGTCAAGGAAGCACATGCAAGAGGTCCTGAAGTAGGCCTGGGCTCAGTCCTGAGGGACTCTGTCTTTCTAACTCGAGCTTTTACCTGCCAAAGTTGTTCGTTATTTGGTTTTAGTTTTGGTTTTGGTTTTTTAGAGGGGGATTTTGGACCACCTAGCTTGACTCTTGTAGCTAGAACAATTTACTTTCCCTTTTAGGAAGTCTCAATCTCCCATGGTACTGCCCCATTGGCCCAAATGTGGGCACATGATCCTTCTTTCAATACTCTATATCACAACTGAGATAAGAGGGGAACATTTAAATAAAACTTCAGTAAATATTCATGGGAAACAACCGCAGAGAGCAGAACATAGTGCCTCATGCACAGTGCCAGATAAGCTGCTTTATAAGGGACTGCTTATTCTAGGTAGCTCGCAAGGTCCACAAAATATCAGTGCTTTAACCAGGAAACCCAGTGTTTACATTCCCAGTAGTGTGAGGGTCACGTAATATGCTCTGCCTCTAGCACTCTTGGTTCTGACGCACACACGTGCAGCTGAGGTCTGGTGCTAGGAGAGAAATCAGCTACAGTTTAGTCCTTGGGGTGCCCAGCTTGCCCTTTTCCCCATTGGCTCAGCCCTGCCCTCTGTGTCTGATTAGGCCACCTTCTCCTTATATCTTTCAAGGCCTTCTGTTCTCTGCATTTCTATGATGTGCAGACTTGCTTCTGTGCTGAGCTCCTGCCCACACATTCCCTGCCCATGCAGGAGGCCCTTCTCTTGGGATGATTAAACAGAGGAAGCCAGCTGAGAAGGCAGATGGGCTAGAGCCAGAGCAGGCAGGGCTATTGGGCAGACGAAAGAAACCAGGATGAGGACTGGCCTTTCAGAAGCCTGGGGCTTGTGCTGGGGAAGAGCAGAGGCACCCATTCAGGGGCTGGCTCTGGCTGGATACTTGACTTCAGATGTAGACCCTCACGGGTAGGCCAAGAGAGGCCTAGATCTCCCAGGTCAGGGCCTCATTCAAAGTTTAAGAGAGCCAACAGAAGATCATTCCGAGAGAAGGCTTCCATGTACGCATACAAGCTAATAGCCTCTGGGGCCCTGTCTGTTGGACATACTGGTGAAGAAAAGGCTGAGGACAACAGGCCAAGGTATGGGAACTGAAAAGGTGAAGACAGACACAGAGAGGGTTCATGTGAGCTAGTGGTGAGAAGCACAAAGAATTTTCAATCTGTGGGGAGGGCAGTCTGAATGTTCCCAGTCATTCAGTGGTGCTGCCTGCAACAGGGCTGCTTTAGGCTCTGATTAGCACATCCTCTTCAGTAACGTCTCTCAGCATTACCACTGATATATTTCGGTCATTGTGAAAAAAGCTTAAACAAGAGCAGTTGAGATCACAATTCCCCAAGATTGTTCCCTGTCCCTAAGATTCCATTTCTCCCTGAGAAATTCTCCAAGCTTTTCAAGGCAATGCAATCCAAAGGCCTGGGAGGGAGCTGGAAGGAAGGAAGGAAGGAAGAAGTGCCTTCTGCTCTCTGCTGGTTAGACCTGGTATTGCCTGCACAACCTGGAGGCCCTGCCAGAGGCCTGGGACAAGCAGAGCAGGACAACCTGTGCTCAGGGCCCTCAAAGACACAATAGCTGCTAGAGGGACACGAATAATAGTCATAGCTACTGTTAATTATTAAGAAATTATCACCTTCTAGGCACTAGTAGGCAGTTTACATTCATTATCTCATTTAGATTTTTAAATCTTCAGCATTACTCTAAACAACCCTGAAAGATTTTGAGGAAGAGGCTGAGAGTCCCCCAGCTAGGAAGTGATGTTTCAGAACTAAAATACAAGTCTGGCTGGCACCTAATGCATGCTGTTTTCTATATGTTGTACTTTAAGGCCAGCCTAACATTTGCCCTGACTTGGGTCATGGTTCTGATCCCAGCTCTAACCCAGCTTGACCACCACCACTGATCCTAGCCTCAAGCCAAACTCCAGCTTAACTCAAACTAGAATCCTCCCACCCTGCCTCCTGCTTCTGGCTCCTAGTGTTTGCACTAGGAGCAAGCACTCCACTGGATTGAATGGCCCCTTTCCCTTGGAGTCTGATTTCCTCCCAAGCTTGATACCTTATTTCCATCTGCCTTACGGGGCTAGCAGCCAAACCCCAAGAAAGAAAGGGTGGGGTGTGGTGGGTCCAAGAAGATTCTGTGGGGGAGTAGCTAACTGGGAACACCAAGGAGGAGTCTACATCCCAAATCTTAGTCAGACTGAGGTTTCCTAAGGACCCAAGGAAAGAAGTAAGTGAGGATCCAGGTCCTGTAGGAGGGAACAGAGCTAAGCCCGAAGTAGTAGGGCTCTCAGAAGGAAGGCCCTAGAGCAGTCTTGACACCTCTGTAGAAATCTAGCAGTGACTCTCAAACTCCTGCCCTCCTCTCACAGCTGTATTTTGTGCAGACCCTGGGGTTGGAACTGGGAGCTCTTATCCAGAGTAGCTGGTGGTCCTTTATCTTTGCTGGCAGACAGCCTTGCCAGTGACTCACAAGCTTTCCCTGGCACAGCTGGCTTCTTCCCCCTGGTTACTGCAGTTACTGCCTCTGATAGTCATTCTCAAGAAAGGAAGAGCTTGCTTGGCCCTGGCCTCAAACCAGGTGATTCCTTTCCTTATCTCCCTAAAAGAAACAACATGACAGACCTAGGCTTCATTCCGTGTGACTTAGGGGCCTGTGATACTGGGCAAGTTATCTAATCCCAGAATCTTGGTTTCCTCATTTCAAAATGGGGTAATAATGACATCTTTCTCATACAGTTTTAGGATTGAGACAATGCACTTAACCCAGGATCTGGCATAAAGTAACTTCTCAATAAATCAGATCTAATATCTTTAGTGGCTCCGTGGGCTTCAGATTCCTGATCTGGAAAGATGAGCATCATTATCAGCAGCAGCAGCAGCAGCAGCATCATCATCATAGTATTAATAATAATTTAAATTTCCTCACATTGTTTTAAGAACCAAATCAGATAATACATGTAGAGCAGTTTGTGAATTGTTCCACAACAGTGTGTAAAAAATTAGACATTTGATTGTCTAAATCAGATAATTCTCGTCTGAACTTTTAAATACTTACTTTATGAAAGATCTATCTATCTATCATTTAATTTCAATAGTTCTGGGAGTACAAGTGGTTTTTGGTTACGTGGTTAAGTTCCTTAGTGGTGATTTCTGAGATTTTACTGCACCCATCACCTAAGCAGTGTACACTGTACCCAATACATAGTCTTTTATCCCTCACCCCCTCCCAACCTTCCCCTTGAGTGCCCAAAGTCGATTATATCACTCTTATGCATCCTCATAGCTTAGCTTCCACTTGTGAGAAATACAATATTTAGTTTTCTATTCCTGAGTTACTTCATTTAGAATAATGGTCTTCAGCTCTATCCAAGCTGCCAAAGACATTATTTTGTTCCTTTTTATGGCTGAGTAGTAGTCCATGGCATATACATACATTTTCTCTCTTTCCTTCTTTCTTTCTTTTTCTTTCTCCCTTCCTTCCTTCCTTCCTTCCTTCCTTCCTTCCTTCCTTCTTTCTCTTTTCTTTCTTTCTTTCTTTCTTTCTTTCTTTCTTTCTTTCTTTCTTTCTTTCTTTCTTTCTTTCTTCTTTCTTTCTTTCTTTTCACCAAGTCTCCCTCTGTTGCCCAGGCCAGAGTGCAGTGGCGGGATCTTGGCCCACTGCAACCTCCACCTCCCGGGTTCAAGCTATTCTCTTGCCTCAGCCTCCCGAGTATCTTGGATTGCAGGTGTGTGCCACCATGCCCAGCTATTTTTTTTTAATTTTTAGTAGAAATGGGGTTTCACCATGTTGGCCAGGCTGGTCTCAAACTCCTGGTCTCAAGTGATTTGTCCATCTCCGCCTCCCAAAGTGTTTGGATTACAGGCATAAGCCACCGCACCCGGGGCCTTATATACCGCATTTTCTTTATCCATTTGTTGGTTAATGGGCGCTTAGGTCAGTTCCATATCTTTGCAATTGTGAATTGTGCTGCTATAAACATGTGTGTGCATGTGTCTTTTTCATATAATGTCTTCTTTTCCTTTGGGTAGATACCCAGTAGTGAGATTGCTGGATCAAATGGTAGTTCTACTTTTAATTCTTTAAGGAATCTCCATACTGTTTTCACTATGTGGGAGATTTAATCTCAGTTGGGTTTTGGGCTTTCTTCCCACCGTCTTTCCCAATTTAGGGCTTTGCAAAAGTCTCTGGGGCTTTTATGTTGAACTGGGGCAGGGCCTCTGGTCTTTGGAGCATGCTGATAATGCTGGTATGTGCCTTGTTCAAGCCTGCACACTTCTAGGGGATGCTGCTCTGAGTCTGCAGTACCTGTTCCGGCATAGTGATCATTCTCCAATTCTTTCCAAAGACTCAACTCTTAGTGTTCCCTATTTTGGGCCCCCATAGAAAGTGGAGTCTAGGCTGCTTTTTTCCTTTAGAAATCCTGTGGTAGAATTTTGACTTCTATTACTTTTACCCTCTGATGTTATTCCCAGGGTTATGGCAAAAGGGACATTGAGAATGTAATTAAGTTAGTTAATAATTAGTTGATCTTAAAATAGGGAGATTATTCTGGATTATTTAGGTGAACCTACTCTAATCAGATGAACCCTAAAAAGGAGAGCTCTTTCCTAGCCTGGTAGTAGAAGGGGAAAATTAGAGATTTGAAGAATGAGGAAGATTTAATACACCTTTGTTGACTTGAAGATGAAGGGGCCATGTGTCAAGGAATCAGAGATCTTTCTCCTACAGTCAATGGAATTGAATTCTGCCAACAACTTGAATGAACTTGGAGGCAGATTCTTCCCTACAGTCTCCAGGTAACAGCCTAGTCCAGCTGACACCTTGATTTCAGCATTTGGAGGCCCTGAACAGAGGTCTAGTTGACTGACACTGGCTTGGATTTCTAACTCACAGAACTGTGAGAATAAATGGGTGCTGTTTTAAGCTGTTAAATTTGTGGTAATATGTTACAGCAGCAAAAAAACAAAAAAACTAATATAACTCTCAAGAATCTCATTCCTTTTCCTTGTCTTAGGGAATTTCCACTTGTCAGAAGAAAATTCTGCTTCTTAAACTCTTCTTAAGCTCTCACAGACAACAGGGCACATTTTACCCCTAACTCCATCGTTTGTGAAATCCTAGGAGCCCTATTTTTCAAAAACAAAATCTTGGCTGAGCGTGGTGGCCCACACCTGTAATCCCAGCACTTTTAGAAGCAGAGTCAGGCAGTTCTCTTGAGTCCAGGAGTTTGAGACCAGCCTGGGCAACATGGCAAAACCCCATCTCTACAAAAATGCAAAAATTAGTCAGACGTGGTGGTGCACACCTGTGGTCCCAGCCACTTGGGAGGCTGTCGTGGGAGGACTGCTTGAGCCAGGGAGGTAGAGGTTGCAATAAGCCAAGATGGCACCACTGCACTACAGCCTGAGCAACAGAGTGAGACCTGTCTCAAAAACAAAACAAAACAAACTCCAAGACTCCCACAAAATCTCTGGCAAAAAGTTTCTGTCAATTTCTGTTTCTGATCCTATAATTCAAAAAGGTTTAACTTTTTTTTTTTTTTTTTTTTTGAGACGAAGTCTCGCTCTGTCGCCCAGGCTGGAGTGCAGTGGCACGATCTCGGCTCACTGCAAGCTCCGCCTCCCGGGTTCACGCGATTCTCCTGACTCAGCCTCCCGAGTAGCTGGGACTACAGGCGCCCGCGACCATGCCCAGCTAATTTTTTTTTTGGATTCAGGGTTTCACCGTGTTAGCCAGGATGGTCTCGATCTCCTGACCTCGTGATCCACCCGTCTCGGCCTCCCAAAGTGCTGGGATTACAGGTATGAGCCACCGTGCCTGGCCAAAAGCTTTAACTTTTAAGAGATGCAAAGATTTAGGTCCTTTCTTGTGATGGGAGGAGGGATAAAATCAATAAAACCCAAATGAAAATTTTAATAAAATTTTTGGCCACATTTGTAAGTGTATAGCCTAGTGCTTCATACACATTAGTTAATATTCTTTGGACTAAAAGAATTTATTATTATTTCTTGGTTATTCCAGGAACTTAAAATTGTGTTCAATTCTGAACATCCTGACCTAATTTTACCCAGCTTGATCCCAGATTGTCCAAATATTGTCTTCAACAGAGTGATAAAAACAATTCTACAACTAGAGGACATCAGAAAGCAACTGATGCTATTCAAGGTGTCTTATGATATGGTGGCTCCACCATGAAGATTCTGATCTCCTCATCCTGGAATAGCAGAGGCAGAGCAAAATGGATAGCTGGCCCTTTGAGAGTTTTGTTTCTGCAACCATAAAATGCCAGATAACCAGTGATCACCCTGCTAGTGCTATAGACCAGGAATAGATGGCATGGCAGAGGCCAACTTTTCCAAGACAGCCTTCACTGGGGATAGCTGTGCACATTGTAATATGTCAGTGAAAAACTTGTTCTCAACTCCCTAAATCCATCAGATGCCACCCAAATGGCCTTTACGATGTACCCATCCATTCTAGTTCAAGATGATATGAGGGCAGAGATGATAGAAAAACCTCTCAAGAAATTGACACACATCTTCCTCCAACATTTGTCCTCTATCTGCTTCAACTCTTTCTTCTTTGGTTACCAAATATATATTTGGGTACTTACTAGGTGCCAGTCACATCCCTGGGGACACAAAGATGAACAAGAAAAACTCAGTGTTGGTCTTGTGGATCTTATATTTTGTGAGAAGGACATATCACAAAAAAACTATATATTTTAAGATGATTTAAAGTGTGATTACCCTCATAATCTCTCCTGAGAGTAGAGACACATCACTCAGTTATATCTATAAGTTAAATCCTCGATACATTTTAAACTACCACCTGGCACAGCTCAGACTTCAAGACTGGCCAGGCCCTGGAGGAGCTGCAGTGGTGACTCAGGGTGAATCTGGTTCAGACATGATACCAGACTCCTCCCCATAGACCCTATGATATCTTTCCTGCCCCAAGTGCAGACCTCCTTCCAAGTACACCAGATTTAACTCCAAAATTCCCAACACCCTCATCTCTAATTGCCTCTGACTGTAATATTCCACTGCACCTAGTCTCTACTCTCCCTTATATTTTGGAATACTGTGCAAAGAAGAAAGGCTGGATTTCCACCAGCACCAACACCAGTTCCAACAACTGTCATGGTAGGGCTGGGCCAGGTGAATGGTCCTGTTGGAACTATTCACCCTCTTTCTGTTGGGAGAATGGAACTATTCTCCTCTTGGAATCAGCCCTGAACACAGGGAAGCCCTGGATCCAGGCTCCATGGCTGGCCAGAGGGAAGAAAAAGAAGAAGTATCTGCTCTGGCCCATTTAACTAGATGAAACCCCTCAGAGCTTATAAATTGAGAACATATGCTCTGGTGTAGGATGCAAAGACCAGTGTGCATGGGCACTCTTACAGCAGTGTGATGTGAGAGCCTGCTTTGCCTAGGCTGAGTATTGATTCTCTATTCTTCAGGTACCTCCCCTCTGACTCTAACCCACTAGCTACTACACAGTTCATGCTCATCACCTCTGTGACTCAGAATTCAGGCTTCAGACTTCAGAATTCAGACAGAATCCATCCTGGCCCACCACTGACTTTGCCTTTTCTTTCCAGCCCCATAAATGCTTAGGGAGGAGGCAAATACTTTATTGAAGTGCAACTTTCAGGGTATACTTTTGAATCGCCCATATGGGAAACATTCAAAAGACATCTTAGACCTAGAGGGCTCAGGGTGTGCTTTTGTGTTTTCACAAGTGTGTGCACACCTGTGAAGGGCATCTGTGTCTATTGGTGTATGACTGTCAGCATATGTGTGTTTAGGAGGTGCATGCCTGAATGTGTATATATTATGTGGGTGTAAGATACATCAGTGCTTGTGAGAAAGCATGTGTGCTGAGAATGGAAATACCAGAGCATTTTAGATGGAATGCACAGTCTTGGGGCCAACAGGTCTATGAGCAACTGTGTGTGTGTGTGTGTGTGTGTGTGTGTGTGTGTGTGTATTGGTAGGTGGGGGCTGAATGTGTGCTATACTCCTATATCTCTAGCTGGGCATCTACAGACCAATTTGCTCCTGTGTCTGATCTCGCAGACAGGATGACAGAGTTGCAGCAGTTAGGCTTTACTACAACTCTGGATTCACTAGGAGGTGGGAATCCTAGGGATGGGGATGGGGTCACTCTGGACCTGAGGGTCCCTCCTGGCTGGCCCTGCCCTCTTCATCTTTGGAAGTTCCCTCCTCAGGCTCACCCTCGTCATCAGCCTCAGCCAGGTCCTCGGGTATCGGCCACTCTCGAGTCTGCCACTCCAGCCGTTCAATGCGGTAAGCAATCTTAAGTGCGCTGGACTCCAGCTCAGCCAGGAGGCGAGCAAACTTGGTCTGTAGATCATCCAGCTGCTGGTCTAGGCCTCGTAGCCGGGACTCTGTGGCCTCCTGCAGGGCAATCTCAGCTGCCTCAGCATTCACATCCAACTTGTTCATTTTCAGCAGGATCTCACGTCCTTTCTCCTCCATGATGGTCTGTGCTTGTGGATACTCGCTCAGCACCTCCCGCAGGTCCTCCTTGCTCAGGCAGAATAGGTCTGAATAACCTAGGCTCTTGATATTGGCTGTGCGGCGGTTCCCAGACATGTTCCCTGTGGCCCATGGGCAGATGGGAGGATAGTTAGTAGGAGGGTGAGGAGGTGGCATTTCACTCCTGAACCAGGACCTTCACCTCCATATTTGTGCTTCTGAACCTCTCCTTCTGCCTCATTAATTCTTTCATTTAGTAACATACTGGGGACCAGGCTCCATGCTGGGTGGGTATCAGTGACCTGCCTCAAATAATTCACAGTCTAGAGGAGATACACATATATTGGAATATATAACAGTATGGCTAGTGCAGTGAAGACATATTCATCAGGTGCTGTGGAAAGGCAGGCAAAGAGCTCCTACCAAACTGTAAGGCAGGGAATTTAGGGAAGTATGGAGGAAGAGATGTCCTAAGATAAAATGTGAATATTTGTCTCTGCCCAAATCTCTGTGAAATGTAATCCCCAATGTTGGGGGTGGGACCTGGTGGGAGGTGATTGGATTATGGGGGCGAATCCTTCATGGCTTGATGCTGTCCTTGAGATAGTGAGTCGAGATCTGGTTGTTTTGGTTGTTTGAAAGTGTGGCACCTCCCCCAACCCTTGCTCCTGCTTTCACCATATGACATGCCTGCTCCCAATTTGCCTTCTGCCACAATTATAAGCTTCTTGAAGCCTCCCTAGAAGCTGAGCAAATGCCAGCACCATGCTTCCTGTAAATCCTGAAGAACTGTGAGCCAATTAACCTCTTTTCTTTATAAATTATCCAGTCTCAGATATTTCTTTATAGAAATGCAAGAACAGTCTAATACACCTGAACTGAGTAGGAGGTTAACTAGGGGGAGGAGGGGGACAAGTGGGGGTAGGGCAATCTAGGCAGAGGGAGGAGCAGGAACAGAGGGAAGGGGGGTAGAAAAGAGTCAGTTGGATGCAGAAAATAGTAAGCAGTTCAGAGTGGAAGAAGGGCAGAGTGTGGGGAGGGTGGAGAGAGGGGAGATCTAGGTCACGCTGGGTCTCATAAGCCATGACATGAAGTTCAGGCCTTATGCTGAGGGCAGTAGGAAACTATTGAAATATTTTTAGCAGGGAGCTGTATGATATCCTTTGCAGTTTAGAAAGATGTTGGTGGAGAATGGGTGGGGAGATAGGTGAGGCTGAATACTTCGAAGTCTTAGAGCCAGAAGGACCTTGGACAAGGGAAAGGGAGGTACTATCTGTTGAACACTTGCTGTATGCCAAGCACTGCGCTGGATGTCTCACTCACATAGCTCATTTATTCTCACAAATAACTCATTGGGTTTTTATTATTATCCTCATTGGATAGGTGATTAAACTGAGGCCTAAATAGGGAAATGACTTGTCCAAAGTCAAACAGACAGCATCCTACCACATACAGGATGTGGAGCTTGAGGGGATCATTGGAGGACAGATGTGAGGCTTTCAGAATCCCTGAGGGTAGAATTCTCATGCTGAGAGAGCCAGAGCACATCCAGCTTCTCAGTCCGTGACAGTGTGCTCACCCCATTTGCAGGATTTCCTGCTTGCACAACCTCATGCCTAATACCTGTGATTAGGCATAACAATTCCTACTGCACAGGGCTGATGAGAGGAAAAAGTAAGCCAGTAGGTAGTACCTGGCTTGGCCTAGAGGTGATGGTCAGTAAATGGGAACTTCTTCTCTTCTACCTTTCTCTTTCCACTTGGCTGTAAAAAGGTTGTTCTTTCCACGCATCCCACATGTGCATACCTGTGCAACGTTGGGCAAATTACCCAACTTCTTTGAGTTTGATTTCCTTATCTTTAAAATTGGGATAAGAATAGTACTTATCTTATAGAACTGCTGCGGGAATTTAATGAGTTAATGTCATGTGAAGCACTTAGAAAAGGGCATGCAGTAGGCAGGTAATAAATCTTAGCTATTATTATTATTATCTCTATCACTGTCCAGTAGTCTATTGGTGCTTCAGCTGAATATCCACAGAGCAAGTTTACTCTCTCTTCCACGAACCCACCCTGTTCACTGGCCTTGGCTCAGCTTCTTCTCAGGGAATGGATCTTCTATGTGTTGTTTTTCCCCTGAGCCATCTAGTGACTCAGAGAAGGGCCAGGTTTCCTCAATCAGAAGTTTAGGCTTGAAGTACTATCTGGTCCCAGCGCTGGGCTCTGCTGTTCCCCCCTCCCCCACCCCCTCCTTGTCCCTGGAACAAATACTGAGATACCCACCTTTGATGCTGATGATGCTGATCTCCCCAAAGTAGAGCCCTGCACCGAGCACAGCATACTGTGTGATACCATCATCTGCCACCACAGCCAGTTGACCCTCTCGGATGATGTACATCTCTCGGCCAATGTCCCCTTTGCGGCATACATATTCGCCTGGTGAGTAGGTCTGGGGCTGCAGCTTCAGCACCAGCTCCTCCAGCAGGCTGGCCTCACAGTTCTGAAAGATCTGCACCCGGCTCAGAGTGGACAGGTGCACAGACACAGCCACTTCTGCCCGCAGCCGCTCAGGCAAGTGCTGTAAGATGGCTACCTCGTTGGTCATCTTCTTGTTGATCTGCAGGTGCTGATACCTGAGAGTAAGGACAGTGCCATTTCCTTACCAGCCCTTTATGTGCCTGCCTCCATCCCTTCCATCAGGGCTTAGCTCAGCTCCAGCCAAGAATCCCACCATACTGAGATCTAACAGGGGTCATGGGAGTACCTGACAGTTGGATCATCTGTTTTCCAGGGCATAGACACCTCTACCACTTTACATAACCCTTCACCTCCTATCAGGCTCTACCCTACCCACCAATCAGTGATGTCTTGTTCCACTCCTACTCTTAGCTACCTCAGCCACCAAGGGCCCCTCGTCTCTGGAGACCCTCTGCTCTACTTCCCCAACTTTGCGACACTTCCTTTTGTTCAGTCCACAGTATGAATCACCATAGGTAGCCAATGATCTTGTTGCTGACCATTCTCAGGGGGGATTGCCCTTCTTCACCCACTCCTTCCAGAGCCTTCTGAGCCCTACCAGGCAGTGGCAGTTCCCATTCCCTGGTCTCCATGTTATCCTTTTTTGAGTATGAGTTCCTCTCCCTATCAGTCTCTTACCTACCCCTCCCCCAAGTCCTGATTCCCTCAGTTGAAATTAGTTCCCTCTTTCCAAGCCCCAGCCAGCAAACCCGCGGCTGAATGCTACATTTTGACAGCCTTGCCTGGCTCACCAGGCACTAAGTACCCAGTTACCTCCCTCGGGTTCTATCACCTACACTGGTCCCTGTCCTGGTCTGGAACCCCGCCTTCTCACCAGTTAATAACTCGCCGCTCCAGCTTGCGGTTGACGTGCTGCAGCTTCATGTACTTCTTCACCAGTGCATGATCTGGGTAGAAAGCCGCATCTGCAGTGTTCATATTGTAGATGACAGAGCTCATGCTACCCATGATGGTGGCGAAACCCATGACGGCCAGCAGGAAGTCGCCCACCATGAAGAGGTACTCCTCCTCCCTGGCTGGCGGCGGTGTATCGCCCACTGTAGTCAGGATCAGCGTGGAGAAGTAAAAGCTATAGAGGTACTGGCGCCGCAGGCGCTCAAAGCCAGGCTGCGCGGGGTCCGGGTACACCCATGTGTCACGCCCGAAACCCAGGTACCGGGATAGGGCAAAGTATAGGCAGCTGTTCCAATGGATGACGACAAAAATGTAAAGCATCAGCTTGGCAATGCGAAAGGCATTTGGGTAAGCTGTGCGGGTCTCTGTGCGGTCGAAGGCCTCGAAGAGGCGGGGCGCGCGGAGAAAGCGGTTCAGCCTCAGGGTGGGTGTGTGCGGGCCCAGCCGCACGTAGACCACGTCTGTGGGCATCAGGGAAGCCAGGTCCAAGAAGAAACTCCAGGTGCGAACGTAGCGACTCGAGATCCTACCCTTGTCCACCACCAGGATGCCCTGTTCCAAGAATCCTGGGGAGAGGGGGCCGGTAGGAAGGGGACCTGCTGTAGTCAAGCTTGGGCTGAGCATGAGCTGCCCAGGGCAGGCCAGGGAGACTGTCTGATGGACAGAGAGAAGCCGGGCATAACTCTGCTCCCGGGTTTCTGGGGTGAGCGCTGGGATGCTGTCAGGCATAGAGGCACGCGAAGGTGCTATCATGGTGGGAGTGCCTTTCTTGTTACCTCTTAAGTGTCTGTCTTTAGGAAGGGAACGTGGAACAAAGGGTCATTCCTAGAAGCTCACTGACCTGTGTGGAAGTGCACCACCATGTCTAGTAGGTATAGCAGGTCACTCGTGTAGTCCAGCACCAACCAGGCCACCAGATAACTGTGCTGCAAGTCGGGGAAGCAGGCTCTGCAGGGCAGGGTTAAGCATGATTGGATTAAGGGTACCCTCTTTGTGCGAGGCGTCTCCCCAGGGCCCTTAACCCTCTGCCTCAGGCCCTCCCATGGGAATTGCTCCTCCTCCCTGCCCCACCAAGGGTCTGCCCTTCTCCTTGACCTCTCTTTAGTCCTCTTTTTGGCTTCCAGCCCCTCCCTTAGCACCCCTGCCACACCTGCACACGAGGATGATGAGGTTATACATAACTGGGAAGACCATTGTGTTCAGCCACCAGTAGTAGTAATCCCCAGATGGGTCCAGGACAGGCAGCGACTTCCTGTAAGAAGGAAAGTCTTGCTTCATTTTTTCACCAGGTATTCAAAGCTGCAGTTGTGACTGGGGCACCAAGAGGAGTGCGGAGAGATCCCACACAAGAGACCAGGACTTCTCACCTGGCCTTGGATGGGGCTGGGGGACTGGACTCTGTTGTCTTCACTTTGGTGTCCCGGCTCATGGTTCTGTAGTCTGGTGCTGGGGTGTGAGATGTCCCCACCCTCTCTGCCTGTAGGGGACTTCTGGAGTTGGGGACTAGTGCCTGACTGCCTGAAGGAGGCTGCCCTTGGGCTCCGGCTGTGACTTCTTTGTCTTTGAGGCTCTTAGCAACACAACCAGAACTAGCGCTACTGAAGGGGTGGAGATAGTCTAGCTCTAGCACTCTGCCCTGTCTCCCAGGGCCTGAGCTTACACCTGCCCAGCTAAACACCTCTAATGAGATCCCTGGAGAAGGTGGGGGTACATGCCTCAGAGGGAAGCCTGAGTCTTGTCTCTGTTTTCCTTCTCCCCTCTTTCCACAGCAACTGAGCTCCATAGGTGTCCTCTGGGTCAGAAGACCTGAGTTTTAGTGTAGGATCAGACACTCAGTCTTTTATCTTTGCAAATTTTGTTTGGGCCTCGCTATTTATTTATTTAACAACTATTACTGAATGGCTCATTTATGTCAGGTGCTAAACTATTCTCCAGGGACAAAGAGATGCCTCTCACATGAGAAGTGAGCTCTATTTTTGTAACCTACTTCCTACCCATATCTACCTCCACATATACCTTCCCCCATCACACTACTATCATAGATAGTGTGATAGGGGCCATCCTATGGTGCTTTTGTCTTCATTTCCTTCTGTTACTTCTAGTGCCTGATCCTACCAACTATTCCATGTGTTTTATGGTTCCCAATCTTTCAACTTTTCTCTTTTTGTGAACCTGCTTAAATATCTCCTATATCAAAACAAACAAAAACCCTATAATTTCTCCCTCAACCTGATGTTCCTTTCACTGCTATCATCTTTCTCAGTCAACAAATCAAAATCAGAACACCCATAGGCAGGTGTTCTGTGTGTCAGGCCAATATTGTGCTAAGTACTAGGAATTGGAGATGAATAAGACACACTCCCCCCTCTCCAGAAGCTCACAGTCTGCTAGGTGAAATAGTCAGGCCGGCAGGTAATTACACATTAGGTAATTAAACAGCAGCAGTCATTGCCAGGCTACTGATGAGTACTCTGTTAGGTGGATACATAGAAAGCTATTATAGTACACATGAAGTGTCCCTACAGAGCCTGGGCTCTGCAGGATGAATAGGAGTTGGGTACAGAGATGGGAGGGTGAAGAGCACTAGAGGCAGAGTGCACAGAGTGGGCAAAGGCATAGAGATATCAAAAAGCATGGGTGACTGGGCAAATATCAATTGGCTTATTTTAGAGGGCCTAGCGGGTAGTGGTGAGAGATGAGGTTGAATGATAGACAGAGGCCAGCTCAGGAGGAGTTCTGTCAGCCATGTTATAAAGCTTGGATTTTACCCAACGGCAATAGAGAACCTGTGAAGAGTTTTGCACAGTTCAGTGATAAAATCAGGTTTGTGTTTTTGGAGTGTTTTTTAGAAGAAAAACCTGTGGTCCCTAATTAAATTTTGAAAAACTCTCTTTTCCCATGGCTTCTTAATTTCTTTTTGCAAAGTATTACGCTTGTTGAAATAAAAGGACAATATTCAAAGTAATGCAACAAAATGAATAAAATCCTTTATGATGCCATAATGTCTTGGTTTTCTGTTTCTTTTTAGTGTCTTTCATAAGCTCCTCTGTCTATTCCTTCTATGATGGTGTTTTTTTTTTTTTCTTGGATTCTGTTCTAGGCTTTCTACTTTTGCCATCCTCCTAACTCTGTCTGGTTGACGTCAGTCACCCACAGGACTTCCTTTCCCATATAGTGGCTCCCGAGAACTCTCCCTGAGTTGCGGTTATCTATATGACTAACTGCTCACTGGATGTTCCCACTTGGGTATCCCGCAGTCACCTTCAACCCATTGGGTCTATACCTGAGCTCATTATCTTCCTCCACTTTTTCTTCTAGAATTCCTATCTATGCCCTTTCAGCAAAAAACCTGTGACAAGCATTTATTATTATTACTGTATAACATTGTGGCAGTTAAAAAAAAATGGTCACAAATTCTCCAACACCACTCCCTTGTGATAGTTTGTATAGCAGGAGTGATGTTGTATGACTTCTAAGGCTAGATCATAAAAGGCCATGCAGCTTCCCTCTGGTTCTCTTGGAATGCTTGTTGTCTGGTAGCTCCCTCTCAGAATGTTCCCTCTTGGAACCTACCCATCACATTGTGAGAAGTTCTATTTGACAGTTCCCCCAATGAGTTCAGCTTTTTCATTATCCCAGCCCAGGAATTAGATGTGTGACTGAAGAAGCCTCCAGATGCTTCCAGCCACCAGCCTCAAATCACCCCTAGATGTTCAAGCTTTACAAATAAGGCCCCAGACATCATGGAATAGAGACAAGCCATTCCTGCTGCATCTCGTCCAAATTCCCAGAATTTGTGCACATAATAAAATGGCTATTGTTTTTATGACACTAAGTGTGGGTTGGTTTGTCACATAGCATAGTAACCAGAAAAAACAAACACAGAGAAAGGTGTACAATCCTTAAGTATATAGCTTAATACATTTTCACTGAGTGAACACACCCATATAACCAAGCACTCAGATCAAGAAACAGAACATCACCAGTGCCTCAGGAGCCCCACTCTGCCCCTTTCAGTCAATGTTTTTCCAAGAATAATCACTATCCTGAATTCTAATATCACAGTTTAGTTTTACCTGTTTTTGAATTTATATAAACTAAGCATTAGTTTTTAATTCTTCCTCTTATTTTCCTCTTATATCCACCCAATCATCAAACCATGGTTATCTACCTTCTAAAAATCCACATGTCCACTTCTCTGCATTTTTACTACTCTAGTTTGGGCCTTATCAGCTTGTTTGGTCTTTTGCAAAGTTACTGTATAACTATCAATCTATGTATAAAATTCTTTATAACTATCATCCCAAAAATAAAATCTGAATTCCTTAACAGGGTTTATAAAGTTCTCCAGTCCATGTCTTCAACCTCATCTCACAATGTTTCCTCACATGTTCCCTAGGGTTCCGACACACTGTACTGACTGCAGTTCTTATAGCACCTCCCACATGCTGTCCATTCTTCCTTTCCCTGGTCTGATCCTTTGGTCTGAAACTTCTATTTCTTTTTAAATACTTTTTATTTGAACTAATTTTAGGCCTACAGAAAAGTTGCAAAAATAATACAGAGTTCTTATAAATTCCTTATCCATGTTCCCCTAACGTTATGATCTTATATAACTATAGCACAATGATAAAAACCAGGTATTTAACATTGGCAAAATGCTTTTTTTTCTTTTCTTTCTTTCTTTTTTTTTTTTTTTGAGACGGAGTCTCGCCCTGTCGCCCACGCTGGAATGCAGTGGTGCGATGTCGGCTCACTGCAACCTCCCCCTCCCAGGTTCAAGCGATTCTCCTGCCACAGCCTCCCAAGTAGCTGGGATTCCATGCGCGCGCCATTACGCCCAGTTAATTTTTGTATTAGTAGGGTCGGGGTTTCACTATGTTGGTTAGGCTGGTCTCGAACTCTTGACCTCGTGATCCGCCCGCCTAGGCCTCTCAAAGTGCTGGGATTACGGGCGTGAGCCACCGCGCCCAGCCGGTAAAATACTTTTAAAACTACGTGCCTTATCTGAAACTTCTATTTTTCTGTTTTAGTTTATCTTACTCTTGCTTGTTTCCCAAGACTCGGCTTAGACACCATCTCCTCCCGGAAGTCTTCCCTAAGCTCCTTCACCATACCTTCCTCTCATCCTCTATACATGCAAATGATGCTAAGTGCTGCTCCTAGATGGCCCCCACAGTAATGCACTTATTACACTATGTTGCAATTCTCTGAGGTCCTGGAGAGCAGAAGCCGGTTCTAATTGATCTGGAATCCAGCTGGGCAGGCAGGCACTTATTCCATGTTCCTTGACTAAGTGCTCAAGGGGTCACGGAGCAGCACAGCACAATGGTGTTGGGGGAGCCAGGGGCAGTCGCCGCTGGGGTACTAAAGTAGAGACCAAGCTATGCACGACAATGGAGCAAAACGAACTACAGTGCCCGCAGTCAGCCCTCTCCAGGGCTCCGCTTTTCCGCAGGCCCGGCCCACCTACTGATTCCTCCTCTCTTTTCGTGATAGCCACGCCCCTCCACACCCACTCTTCCACTCCAAGCGTCTCCCGGAATCCATGGCCCCACCCCTTTCTCTCTCATCTTTCTTCCGGCTCCATCTCTCCCAAGCCCCGCCCTTCTGATCTTTCCCTGCCTGTAAAAGTCGCGTCTCTCCTTAGTTCCCGCCTTCTGCCCTCTGGTTCGACCTTTCCTTCCTGGGCTCCGCCTCTGCCCTGCCGGCCTCCACCTTCCCAGAGGCCTTCCCCTATGACACGCCGGAGTTCTTCTGAGGGGCGGGGTTTACGTACGAAGGGGCGGAACCAAGAGGAGAGGCGGTGCTCCTCTCTCGGATAGCCGTCGGCGACCCCGCCCCTGCGTTCAGCCGTTGCCAGGAAACAAGCGTCCTTGCTCGGGTTTGGTTGGGCTCAGCCAATGAGCTGGCACGCCATTGCCCAGTCGTGCGCCGCCGGGCGGTTACGTGCGGTGCGCGGCGGGGCGCGGGCTGCGTGTGGCGCGGGGCGGGGCGCGGGCTGCGTGTGGCGCGGGGCGGGGCGCGGCTGGTGCGCCTGAGAAGCGATGGCGGCGGCCTGAACTCACCTAACACCGCCGCAACAACCGGGCCCGGCCAGGTTCGGCTTTCCGTGAGTGAACGGTACGCATGGGCCAGAGGGCCTGAAGAGGCGTTTAGGGGGATGAGAGACTGGGAAAAGACGGTACCGGGTTTGGTTACTGTACTGGTTGTGAGGGGTTGGCAGGTGGTGAGGGTCCGGGTGTGAGTGTCTAAGATAGGGAAGGAGAGTGAGAGCTTACAGGTGAGTGGACAAATGAGGGGCTGTGAGAGGCTGGGTGCTTTCGGAGGTGCCAAGTTGAAGGGACTCCTGAACGCGGTTTACTAGGGCTGGGGCTACTGAGGGCTGGGGTGAAGGATACCCTGGGACTAGAGTGAGGGGGTAAGGCCTGCGCGAGGAGAGGGAGAGTCAAAGGCGCAGGTGGGAGCCTGCGGGGTGGCGGCAAATTGGTGAGGGAGTTGAAGGCGGGGCATGGAAAGGGGGAATTAGGGCTGTGAGACTTGGATAAAGGTGAGAGGTTGGTTCTGAGGCCTCCTTCGATGGACTGCCCTGTCCAGTGAGAGCAATAGTTTTAGACAAAGTAGGGCAGCTTAGATGGAAGTGTTGTGCACCTGACTCCTCTGCTCCCATGGACTTTCCGTATTCTGGAGGACGAGAAAATGAAGGTGTCATGGGCAATAGTACTATGGTAATGAAAATCATATTTGAGGCTCAGACTTCAACAGAGTAATCACAGAGACTTCAGTTCCTTCGAGTTCCTTCTGTGGACTGCATAGTTGAAGATGGGCCCTCTCATGAAGGGTTTTGCGCTGTGACAGCTTGTGTTTTCTCTCTACTTGCTTCTGGACAACCTTATTCCACTGTTGCTCCTTACCTGTGCTTAACTGTGGGTCTTTGATTGGATTGACCATATTCAGTTGCTAATTCTACTTTTATGGAGGTCATCTTACTAGCATTTTTTTAGGTCCTCTTCTCCCCGCCAACCCAAATGCACATGAAACTCTAGAAAGTTGGGTTGGCATTCAGTGATAGTGACCACTTTCACACTACTAAATTTTCCTTTCTACTGCTGGTCTGCCGTGGGGTCGGGACATCTTATTCTTTCCAGACTCAGAAAGAGTTAAGTCTTTCCTTAACTCTACATTGGACAGGGAGAGACCATTTCCTGAGAATTAGACAACCTCAGTCTCCATTCTTTTCCAGAGTCTTAGCTTCAGAGCCAACTCTTCTATCCTGTGGTATATTCTCATTGCTTCTTTCTGGAGGCCAGACAGGCCTCCATATTGGTAGAACCCTTGGCAACTTGCCCAGACAGTCAGAACTTACAGTTCAGTGTTTAGAGTAGTGGTTCCTAAACACTGGACCAAGGACCCTGTACATGATAAAATTATCATCTATCCAAGATGGAGGGAGAGAAACAAAGACAGCATCATTAGTTATTCATGAAGATAAATTTATTCTCAGAGATTATCATTCCTATTCTTTTGGTGTTGAAGTGCTCTTTCATTGATGCAGTAAAGGCAACAGTAGATGGTGGATTAAAAAAAGATCTAATTTACCCAAATAAAAAGTGTCAACCCAATTTTTAATTTTAAAAATTATTTCTATAGCTTTATGAACTTCAGAAATTTAAAGTGATGATGGCGTGGCTGTTGTATTAGGTTGAGGAAGCATACATTTATACAATGATTCTGTATAACTTGATATCTGAACAGCATTCACGCTTTACATAGGGATTTCAAATTTTATTATACTGATTTATATAGATACCTTGTAAAGTAGACAAAGACAGGAACTTTCATTTTATAGATGAGAAATTAAATTCAATAGCCAGAGGGATACAGTGGCAAAGCTGAACCCAGAATTTTGTCTCAGAGTGAGAGAGACTTTGGGAAAGAAGATTTATAATAGACACTGAAGGTGATGTGAGAAGATTTTTTAATGATTTGTAATTGTCCTATTTCCAAAGGACAGAAAAGGGACTGTGAGGGTGACATAGGGATGAAGGTTATGTTTAATGCTGTCGCAGTGACACTGGAACAGGTATATATAATACCTGGATCACATCTTGATAGTGGATCATATCATGATGGTGATAGGATGAATCAAATCAAATATTAGATGGTTCTTAGGGACTGTCTAAATTCTTGGTTATAATGGAGAAAGCACTGGATTTGATAAGCTTATTGTTTGCTATCCCAAACTCTGTTGAAATAGTAGTGCATTAAGTATAATGGATTTTGATTTGTGTCATATAGTGAGTGGTAGTTCTGAGAGGATGAAACATACATGAGGATGATGATGTAGAGATAGAAACATGTTTAGGGTACTGTGTTAATCATTTATTCCATATCTGCTCTGTGCCAGGCACTCTACTAAGTGCTAGGAGAATGAATTCATTTATTCATTCAGCAAATACTTCTTCAACATATAGTTTGTGCTTGTGATGCTCACATTTTATGGGATAACAAGATGAATAAAACATGGTCATCTGAGCTCTCAAGGGATTTTCAGTGTAGTAGGGAGAGATAGACACATGAAAACATAATTTCAATTTAGAGAGATAATGTGAAATGTGAAAATATATCATAATAGGCCGGGCGTAGTGGCTCACGCCTGTAATCCTAGCATTTTGGGAGGCTGAGGCAGGCGGATCGCTTGACCTCAGAAGTTTGAGACCAACCTGGGCAACATTTTGAAACCCTGCCTCTACCAAAACAGCAACAACAACAACAACAACAACAAAACCACCACCAAAAAAACCCACCAAAAATTAGCCTGGTGTGGTTGCACGTACTTGTGGTCCTGGCTACTGTGGAGGCAGAGTTGGGAGGATTGCTTGAGCGTGGGAGGCAGAGGTTGCAGTGAGATGAGGTCACGCCACTGCACTCCAGCCTGGGTGACAGAGTGAAGCCCCACCTCAAAAAAAAAAAAAAAAAAAAAGAAAAAATATATCATAATGAGTTGATTACTCCTCTGTATCTAGTGTCAGTCTTTCCCTATATTCCAAATATACATGTTTATTGATCTGTGTATCTCCACAGTGTCTCAAAATTAACATGTCCAAAACAGAATTCATAGTCTTTGCCCCAAAAGCCCACCTTTGCCCTCATATTGCCTATCTCAGTCCAGGCAAGGACTACATTGTCATCTTTCATACTTACTGCTCTTTTACTCCCTGCATTCAATCATTTGCTAAAATCTTAATACATTTCCCTCTGTGTTCTCTCTCTTCTCTATATCTCCATTGCTACATCTTCACTGTCAAAGCTTTAGTTTAGCTCCCCCTCACCTCGTGATTTTTTTTAAACAATTTTTTGTCTTAAAACTTGCTCATTCTAGAATGATTTTTCTGAAAATACACATCTGATCTCCGAACTCCTCTGCTTAAAAACTTTTGGCTCTTTGTGTCCTGTAGGACAACATCCAAATTTCTTAATATGGCATCATTTAGCTTCAGCTTACCTCTCTAGTCTCATCTGCCACTCCCTAGTCTGTGTTCTAGTTTGAATAAATTGTTCACAGTTCCCTAAAACCATGCTGCTTTTTTGAGCCTTGAAATCTTTGTAATAGCTGCTTCCTCTACTAGGAATGCCTTTTCTTCTGTGCCCAGTGAACTTTCCTTATCCTTTAGGATCTAGTTCAGTTTAACCTCCTTTTTGACATCTTTGTCAAGGTAGAGATAACTGTGTGTGACATGAGGATTCATTGCTATAAAGAGGAGTCACTGTAGAATAGAGGTTCACTTTTGTGAATTAGATGGACCCCGCTGGAGTCACATGAGGAGATCCCTGCAAGAAGCAGAAGTGATATTGCGGGGAGGGAAGGGAATGAGTTGGGACCATACCCTGACATCCCATTTGTCTGAGGGATAGAAAAGCAGGGAAGATATGTGTAAGCTGAGCTCTAGTAAATTCCTAGTAGGTGGTGTTTTTGGTTGGTTGGTTTGTTTTTCCCTTTGTATTTCTATGAGATTTTAATCAGGTCATTCAACTTTCAGTATTTAGGGTAACAGCCCATTCATCCTTCTTATGTCAGTAATTAGTCTTCTTGCCTAGGAAGAGCCACTGTAAGGAGAGAGAAACCACAGAATTTTACTGACCTGTTCCTGGAAGATCATTTTGGTCTCTCCCTGTCCAATGTAGGTGTTGCAGGTATATCCCTTCCCCCAGCTCCCTCCTCTTTGCCTCTCCCAGGGCAAAGGTTCATAAGTGAGGCTGAGCCACTTCCTGCCCTGTATCTGCTGTTCCGAGGTTGGTTGTCACCCTTGCTGTGTGTGGCTGTAAGGCTGTATTTTGGGCTGTAAGGTGAATGCCTGATCTTGGCCATTTTGGGTCTGAGAGATCAGCTCCTTCCCCTTTTTACTGTGGCTGAGGCTGAAGGTAAATCTGGAGAGTGGTGGGTTCTGCTTTTTTTTTTTTTTTTTTGGACTTTGCTATGGGAGGAAAGGACACCATGAGAGGGTGGTGATTTTAACCTCTTCTTTCTCTTGTTCTGAACATTGCAGAGAGTCTAAGTAGGTGATAGGAATACCAAACTATAGCTTTCTTTTATGCTTTTGTTGTATGTGAACAGGGCCCAGTTTAAGTATTGGCTTTTGGAATCTGAGATGCTGATTCCAACATCTTCTCTTGGGGTCTTTGAAATGGGATTGTAGAACTAGGGTGGGTAGGTGGGTGAGGAAGGGTCCTGGAGGCTAATCTTCCTTGGTTCCATGAGCAGTGCACTTTGTTGGTCAAGTGGTGGAGCAATAATGGGCACCTCAGGTATACTGCAAGGTAGGAGCAGTTAATGTTTGAAATTAATTTCCAGAAGCTGGAGGCAGTTTAGTTTTGGACATGTTAAGACCTTACTGAGACTGAATGCTTGGCCTTTCTTCAGCTAAGGTATGTATGGGAGGGGATAAGGATGGACACTTCAGAGCAGGTTATATCTCTCTTCTCAGTCAGAGATATGGGCACTTGGGTCAAATAGGATCAGGAGAAGGAAGGAGGAAAGGGAAATGTAATTTACAGAGTACCTTCTTTATGGTTGGAATGCTACATAGGTTATTATATGACTTAATTTTTAAAACTAGCAATACTTATTTCATCAGGAGTTTATAGATGAGGAAGCTGAGGCTCAGATATGTGAAATGATTTATTTAAGATCACACAGCTGGAGAATGGTGGACTGAGATTCAAACCATTGAGGGACTCCAGAGTTCAGACTTTACCTGCTACTCTGTATTATTCTTGTTTGATTGTCTTTGTTTTCAGTCTTCAAATGAGATACGATTGAGAAAAGTGTTCCATAAACAGTAATACTCTTTTTTCAGTGAGGCCCTTTGCAGGTGGCAGATAGCTCAAGCTGGGTTTGGGAAGAGTTTAATAAAGGGACTATATTTACAAAGATATGGGTAGGGTTTAAGGAAACCAACAAGGGATGGTACAGTATCCCAGGGCTAATAACTGTAAGAGGGGCTAGCCATAGGGGAGAGTGCTTACCACTTTTCTCAACCGTTGACTCTATCTTTTAAAGTCCATGCCTAGTTGGGACCATAAATAGCTGGGTGGATGGATAAGTACTTGTTCCAGTGCATCCCTGCTGATGGCTACTAGTCTTTGTGGCTGTGTTGATGATTTATTAAGAAACCATGTATGAAAGATTGAGCAGTGCTTCTGTGGCTTCGCCACCTTCTCACCCATTTTCTTCTCTCTCACCCCCATTCTTCTAGGTGAGTGAGGGAAGGAAGGTGGGGCGGGATTGGTGGTGGATTGGATGTTAGCTTCTGTTTTTCTTCACGTTCAGATTTGCCTGAAGTAGCACCCATCCTTTATTTATTACTCGTTTCTTCCTTTTTCAGAGAAGGTGTCTTACCTATTTTTCTGAGTATACCTGATTTTAATGCCATTTATCTCTATCTTATTTATTTATAACTCGTCACTTTCTTCAGACTACTTCTTTCACTTGACAGACACCCTTGAGCCTCCCCATCCTACAGCAGAATCAAAACGCTTTTTCTTGACTCCCCTTACCAAAACTTCTTTAAGCTATTGCCCTATTTTTTTTTTTTTTTTTTGACAGTTTCACTCTTGTTGGCCAGGCTAGAGTGCAATGGCGCGTTCTTGCCTCACTGCAACCTCTGCCTCCTGGGTTCAAGCGATTCTCCTGCCTCAGCCTCCTGAGTAGCTGGGATTACAGGTGTGCACCACCACACCCAGCTAATTTTGTATTTTTTAAAATAGAGATAGGGTTTCACCATGTTGGTCAGGCTGGTCTCAAACTCCTGACCTTAAGTGATCTACCTGCCTTGGCCTCCCAAAGTGCTGGGATTACAGGCTTGAGCCACCGCACCTGGCCTACCCTATTTTTATCCTTTCTCATTTCACTGAATTTCCTGAAAGTACATCTTACTTTTCAATTCCTAATCTTTAACCAACTAATTTGACTAAGTTTGTAAAAAACTTGATTGCGCCATTTTTAGTCGTCATTCTACTTGATCTTTCTATAGGGCTCCCTTCAAAGTCTTCTTTGAAGACTCCTCCTTTTTAAGTTTCCTACATCCTGGTTTTCCCCAGGATTTTACCCTTACCTCCTTTCATGATCTGCTGTTCTTCTTGGATAATTCCATCTACTTCCATAGCTTCATAGTTGTCTATAAGCTGCCAACTCTTGAGTTTGTATCTTTTGTCTTGATTTTATTCATTATCTCAAGTATGGTATTCCTACTTGCTTTCTGGACATCATGATTATCCTGTAGATGTCTCAAAACTTAACATGTTCAAAACTGTACTCAACCTCTTTTCTAAAACACAGTTCCCCTTCTTATGTGTTTCTAGTCTGTTAATGGCTTTATTTTTTACTGAATCTCCTATACTTCCTATGAGAGTCTTCTCTCATCCCCCATTTATTTGCCGGGCCTTGTTACTTTTACTTTGTGGTTAATTTAAATCTGGAGGCAGATATTCTGCATTTGCATTTTAGTCCTGTCACTTACTAGCTGGGTAATGTTGGGCAATTTATTTAACCTCTCTGGGCCTTGATTTCCCCATATGTAAAATGTGGATAATAATACTTAAATGGGCTTTTATGAGGTTTAAATTAGCTACTTCATGTCGTGCTGGAATGGAGCCTGGCATGTAGTAAATATGTTTGCTGTTAATACTTATTAATTCAGCATTCAATTTCACAAGCATATTTGAGTTCAGGCTCTGTGTTTGCACTGGGATTTCAAAGAAAAATGAATGATATTTTTATTTTGTCAAGAAACTTGCTATTGATTGGCAGAGGTATTACAGGTATAAATAATTTCAGTATTGCATGGAACATATTAAGATAGAGGTGAATCTCAGATTTATCTTTCCTAATATTTCTCTTAGTTCATGATGTTACTTTTTTATTTTCAAATGGGCTATTGAAACAGCTTCTTATAAATTGTCCACTGCAATCCATCTCTCTCTGCTCCATCTGATACTGTTACCCAATGTATTTTTGAAGGACAATCTGATCTTACCATTTTCTTGTTTAAAAACCTCCTTTGTTTCTAGGGTGTCAGTAGATAAAACCTAAACTCCTTCGCATAATATTTAGTGATACTTATAACCTTCACCCACATTTACCCTTCAGCTAATGTTGTGCCTCTCTTCTCAATAGTCTGTGATTAAGGCACACTAAATTTGCAACTGTTCTTTGAGTTTTTTGTGTTCTTTCACAGTACCATAGTTTTGTACATACTGGTTTTTTTTTTTGACAATGAAAAAAGAATTTATTGAACCTCATGTGTATTATCATGCCAGTTACAAAACTGATGTAAAAGGTAAAAATAAAATAAACATTATGGTACAATAAAGGAAAAAGGAATAGATTAGCACTTTTAAGTTGGGGTTTGTTTCTGGACTCTCATTTTATTTTATTTTATTTTATTATTATACTTTAGCTTTTAGGGTACATGTGCACCATGTGCAGGTTTGTTACATATGTATCCATGTGCCATGTTGGTTTGCTGCACCCATTAACTCGTCATTTAGCATTAGGTATATCTCCTAATGCTGTCCCTCCCCCCTCCCCCCACCCCACAGCAGTCCCCAGAGTGCGATGTTCCCCTTCCTGTCTCCATGTGTTCTCATTGTTCAATTCCCACCTATGAGTGAGAACATGCGGTGTTTAGTTTTTTGTCCTTGTGATAGTTTACTGAGAATGATGGTTTCCAGTTTCATCCATGTCCCTACAAAGGACATGAACTCATCATTTTTTATGGCTGCATAGTATTCCATGGTGTATATGTGTCACATTTTCTTAATCCAGTCTATCGTTGTTGGACATTTGGGTTGGTTCCAAGTCTTTACTATTGTGAATAGTGCCGCAATAAACATACGTGTGCATGTGTCTTTATAGCAGCATGATTTATAATCCTTTGGGTATATACCCAGTAATGGGATGGCTAGGTCAAATGGTATTTCTAGTTCTAGATCCCTGAGGAATGGCCACACTGACTTCCACAATGGTTGAACTAGTTTACAGTCCCACCAACAGTGTAAAAGTGTTCCTATTTCTCCACATCCTCTCCAGCACCTGTTGTTTCCTGACTTTTTAATGATGGCCATTCTAACTGGTGTGAGATGGTATCTCATTGTGGTTTTGATTTGCATTTCTCTGATGGCCAGTGATGATGAGCATTTTTTCACGTGTTTTTTGGCTGCATAAATGTCTTCTTTTGAGAAGTGTCTGTTCATGTCCTTTGCCCACTTTTTGATGGGGTTGTTTGTTTTTTTCTTGTAAATTTGTTTGAGTTCATTGTGGATTTTGGATATTAGCCCTTTGTCAGATGAGTAGGTTGCAAAAATTTTCTCCCATTCTGTAGGTTGCCTGTTCACTCTGATGATAGTTTCTTTTGCTGTGCAGAAGCTCTTTAGTTTAATTAGATTCCATTTGTCAATTTTGGCTTTTGTTGCCATTGCTTTTGGTGTTTTAGACATGAAGTCCTTGCCCACGCCTATGTCCTGAATGGTATTGCCTAGGTTTTCTTCTAGGGTTTTTATGGTTTTGGGTCTAACATGTAAGTCTTTAATCCATCTTGAATTAATTTTTGTATAAGGTGTAAGGAAGGGATCCAGTTGCAGCTTTCTACATATGGCTAGCCAGTTTTCCCAGCACCATTTATTAAATAGGGAATCCTTTTCCCATTGCTTGTTTTTGTCAGGTTTGTCAAAGATCAGATAGTTGTAGATATGCGGCATCATTTCTGAGGGCTCTGTTCTGTTCCATTGATCTATGTCTCTGTTGTGGTACCAGTACCATGCTGTTTTGGTACCACAACTACTGTAGCCTTGTAGTATAGTTTGAAGTCAGGTAGCATGATGCCTCCAGCTTTGTTCTTTTGGCTTAGGATTGACTTGGTGATGCGGGCTCTTTTTTGGTTCCATATGAACTTTAAAGTAGTTTTTTCCAGTTCTGTGAAGAAAGTCATTGGTAGCTTGGTGGGGATGGCATTGAATCTATAAATTACCTTGGGCAGTATGGCCATTTTCACGATATTGATTCTTCCAACCCATGAGCATGGAATGTTCTTCCATTTGTTTGTATCCTCTTTTATTTCATTGAGCAGTGGTTTGTAGTTCTCCTTGAAGAGGTCCTTCACATCCCTTGTAAGTTGGATTCCTAGGTATTTTATTCTCTTTGAAGCAATTGTGAATGGGAGTTCACTCATGATATGGCTCTCTGTTTGTCTGTGAGTGGTGTACAAGAATGCTTGTGATTTTTGTACGTTGATTTTGTATCCTGAGACTTTGCTGAAGTTGCTAATCAGCTTAAGGAGATTTTGGGCTGAGACAATGGAGTTTTCTAGATATACAATCATGTCATCTGCAAACAGGGACAATTTGACTTCCTCTTTTCCTAATTGAATACCCTTTATTTCCTTCTCCTGCCCGATTGCCCTGGCCAGAACTTCCAGCACTATGTTGAATAGGAGTAGTGAGAGAGGGCATCCCTGTCTTGTGCCCGTTTTCAAAGGGAATGCTTCCAGTTTTTGCCCATTCAGTATGATATTGGCTGTGGGTTTGTCATAGATAGCTCTTATTATTTTGAGATACGTCCCATCAATACCTAATTTATTGAGAGTTTTTATCATGAAGCGTTGTTGAATTTCGTCAAAGGCCTTTTCTGCATCTATTGAGATAATCATGTGGTTTTTGTCTTTGGTTCTGTTTATATGCTGGATTACATTTATTGATTTGCATATGTTGAACCAGCCTTGCATCCCAGGGATGAAGCCCACTTGATCATGGTGGATAAGCTTTTTGATGTGCTGCTGGATTCAGTTTGCCAGTATTTTAGTGAGGATTTTTGCATCAATGTTCATCAAGGATATTGGTCTGAAATTCTATTTTTTGGTTATGTCTCTGCCAGGCTTTGGTATCAGGACGATGCTGGCCTCATAAAATG
The DNA here is from genome assembly GCF_006542625.1 of Nomascus leucogenys. Lineage (NCBI taxonomy): Eukaryota > Metazoa > Chordata > Mammalia > Primates > Hylobatidae > Nomascus > Nomascus leucogenys. The sequence continues at coordinate 67,103,106 of NC_044395.1, read as the reverse complement.
TGTTAGGGAGGAATCCCTTTTTTTCTATCAATTGGAATAGTTTCAGAAGGAATGGTACCAGTTCCTCCTTGTACTTCTGGTAGAATTCGGCTGTGAATCCATCAGGTCCTGGACTCTTTTTGATTGGTAAGCTATTATTGCCACAATTTCAGAGCCTGTTATTGGTCTATTCAGAGATTCAACTTCTTCCTGGTTTAGTCTTGGGAGGGTGTATTTGTCGAGGAATTTATCCATTTCTTCTAGATTTTCTAGTTTATTTGCGTAGAGGTGTTTGTAGTATTCTCTGATGGTAGTTTGTATTTCTGTGGGATCGGTGGTGATATCCCCTTTTCCATTTTTTATTGCATCTATTTGATTCTTCCCTCTTTTCTTCTTTATTAGTCTTGCTAGCGGTCTATCAATTTTGTTGATCTTTTCAAAAAACCAGCTCCTGGATTCATTAATTTTTTGAAGGGTTTTTTGTGTCTCTATTTCCTTCAGTTCTGCTCTGATTTTAGTTATTTCTTGCCATCTTCTAGCTTTTGAATGTGTTTGCTCTTGCTTTTCTAGTTCTTTTAATTGTGATGTTAGGATGTCAATTTTGGATCTTTCCTGCTTTCTCTTGTGGGCATTTAGTGCTATAAATTTCCCTCTACACACTGCTTTGAATGTGTCCCAGAGATTCTGGTATGTTGTGTCTTTGTTCTCGTTGGTTTCAAAGAACATCTTTATTTCTGCCTTCATTTCATTATGTACCCAGTAGTCATTCAGGAGCAGGTTGTTCAGTTTCCATGTAGTTGAGCGGTTTTGAGTGAGTTTCTTAATCCTGAGTTCTAGTTTGATTGCACTGTGGTCTGAGAGACAGTTTGTTCTAATTTCTGTTCTTTTACATTTGCTGAGAAGAGCTTTACTTCCAACTATGTGGTCAGTTTTGGAATAGGTGTGGTGTGGTGCTGAAAAAAATGTATATTCTGTTGATTCGGGGTGGAGAGTTCTGTAGATGTCTATTAGGTCCACTTGGTGCAGAGCTGAGTTCAATTCCTGGATATCCTTGTTAACTTTCTGTATCGTTGTTCTGTCTAATGTTGACAGTGGGGTGTTAAAATCTCCCATTATTATTGTGTGGGAGTTTAAGTCCCTTTGTAGGTCGCTCAAGACTTGCTTTATGAATCTGGGTGCTCCTGTGTTGGGTGCATGTATATTTAGGATAGTTAGCTCTTCTTGTTGAATTGATCCCTTTACCATTATGTAATGGCCTTCTTTGTCTCTTTTGATCTTTGTTGGTTTAAAGTCTATTTTATCAGAGACTAGGATTGCAACCCCTGCCTTTTTTTGTTTTCCATTTGCTTGATAGATCTTCCTCCATCCCTTTATTTTGAGTCTATGTGTGTCTCTGCACGTGAGATGGGTTTCCTGAATACAGCACACTGATGGGTCTTGACTCCTTAAGTTGAAATGAAGGAAAAAATGTTAAGGGCGGCCAGAGAGAACGGTCGGGTTACCCACAAAGGGAAGCCCATCAGACTAACAGCTGATCTCTCGACAGAAACTCTACAAGCCAGAAGAGAGTGGGGGCCGATATTCAACATTCTTAAAGAAAAGAAGTTTCAACCCAGAATTTCATATCCAGCCAAACTAAGCTTCATAAGTGAAGGAGAAATAAAATACTTTACAGACAAGCAAATGCTGAGTGATTTTGTCACCACCAGGCCTGCCCTAAAAGAGCTCCTGAAGGAAGCACTAAACATGGAAAGGAACAACCAGTACCAGCCACTGCAAAAACATGCCAAATTATAAAGACCATCGAGGCTAGGAAGAAACTGCATCAACTAACGAGCAAAATAACCAACTAACATCATAATGACAGGATCAAATTCACACATAACTATTAACTTTAAATGTAAATGGGCTAAATGCTCCAATTAAAAGTCACAGACTGTACATACTGTTTTTAATATGAAGAAAACCTTTTCCTCTGCCCTCTGCTTAATTAGTATCTCATTATTAAAGAGAGAAGTTCAATTTTAACTCTGTGGAATCCTCTAATAGCACCCCAGGCAGAGTTAGTTGCTTTCCTTCATGCCCCCATGACACTTTTTGTAAATACTTGTGTTTACAATATTTGTTGGATTTATGTTTGTGCTACCTCAACTGTTTTTATCCGTCTTTGTTATTTCGAGTGCTTACTGAGTACAGTGCCCAGTATTTTATCCATATGGATGTACATTGAGTTAATCAATGAGTAAGCCCTATCTGCTCTTTGGGACTGGGCCCCTCCCTTTATAAGACTCACCTATTCTGTAGAAATTTTCCTTAGACATAGTGGCTACCTTCCTTTAGTTGTGAGCTGGAAATTGTGTGAGAGAGTATGTGGGTGAAGGGAGATATTGTTAATATAACCTTAGGGCAACATGTGGGGCTGGTGCCAGGTCTCTGGATTCCTTCAGCCTTTTTTGAGTATAAAGAGGAAGGACAACTGAACCACCCCTTTCCTCTCAAGGTTTTATACTTGTGAGAGACAGTACTGATGAGGGTGTGGTGGCTGTAAAGGAGAAGGAACTATGGTTCCTTCTCCAATAGCTACTTGGTACTTTTTTCCTTTGTCTTGTGAGGATGTCTTATCATTTTCTTTGGAGCGAGTTTTGGATGTGTCTGGCAGGAGTGGAGATGGGAATGTGTCTGTCTTCCTTACTGGAAAGGAAATAGCTCTTCTTTATTGGTTGGCTCTGAATTCTTCCTCTTAAGAGTATTCAGTCAGTTAAGGGTCTATTTGCTCATCTCCCATAGGTCGCTGGGTAGGTTTCTAGGGAAGCACCTGTGATAGACAGAAATTTGTTCTTCAGTAGTCCCAGAGGGCTAGAGTGAGATCAAGGCTGGATTTCTTGATTGATTGTTCATTCATTCATTCATTCACTCACTTATTTGCTTCAGCATTCATACATTCAACAAATATTTATTGAGTCCCTAGGGCCTGGGGATACAACAGACACAATAAGACAAACCCTGCCCTCAAAGAAGCTACCTAATGTGGGGAACATAGACAAATAAATAGTTTCAGATAGTGAAAACTGCTAAGAAGAAAGGATTAGGAAGCTAGAGAGTGAAGGTGAGAAGATGTGCTATTTAGACAGAATTGTTAAGCAGGGCCTCTCTGGGGAGATGATTTGAAACAAACAAACAAAATGAGAATGACAGCAATGTGAAGAGTGGGAGAAGGACTTTCTGGTCTAGGCAGAGGGAACAAAAAGTATTCAAGAAGGCCTGTGTCACTAAAGTGTGAGTGAGAAGGAGAATGGTAGGAGGTTACACAGATTAGATTATGTAGGCTCCTGTAGGCCAAGATAAGGAATTTGAACTATGATAGTGTGTTAGGAAATTATTGGAAAGTATTCAGCAGAGGACAGGTCATATAATTTAGGTTTTAAAAATATCACTCTGGTTGTTGTGATAACTCTCAGGAGGATAATAAAGGAATCATGGAGACCAGATTGGAAGCTACTGCAATAGTGAGACACATTTTGAAGGTAGAGATGATAGAGTTTGCTGATGAACTGGATATTGGAAGTAAGGAAAAGAAAAAGCAAGGATAACGTGCACATTTTCAGCTTGAGTATTTAGGTTAATTTTGGTATCATTTTCTTTTGAGATGGAGAAAGTTGAAGGAGTAACAGGTTTGGTGGTAGAAATCTGAGTTCTGTTTTAGACATGTCAGTTGCTGACTGTGTGTGTGTGTGTGTGTGTGTGTGTGTTTGTGTGTGTGTGTATGTATATATAGGTGTGTGGAGTTTTCAGTGGAGTGGTGGTTCTAAGTTCTGGAAAGTGAGCTTCTATTTATCCCTTCCATTATCTCTTCTCTGAATTAGATTTAGAAATCTGGACTGGCCAGTGACCTCTGGGCTTGCCATTCCAGCCTGGTATAACCTCTGGCTCCATGGGCAGCTACTGGCTCCTACAGACCGGATGAAGCAGACTGGAGACACAAGTGGAGAAAACCTCCAGCTGGCAAATCCTCAGAGTGTAGGCCTCTGGCTGCCAGTCCTGCCCAGCCTGCCTCATGGAGAGGATGAATTGGCTGAGCAGACTGGCCTCCCGGGGCCCTGGGCACCGTATACCTCAAGGGGCCAATCTCCAAACCCCAGTCATGGCTGATCCCGAGACCTGCCTCATGGTCTTCAAGAATCACTGGTCCCAGGTAGGAGACTGTATGGCAGAGGGCCTCGTCTGCTGATCACCTGAGTTCTCCCAACCTTCTGTATTCTCCTCATCCCATTTCGTCACCTTATCAATTAGATTCCTTCCATCTTCTGTCCTTTTTCCCTAGGTGGTGCGAATCCTGGAGCGGCAAGGCCCTCGGGCAGCTCCTGGGGGTGCAGACGATCTCAGTGCTGTGCGCAACCACACTTACCAGATGTTGACACTGCTGGCAGAGGATCGTGCAGTTCCCTCGGCCCCCACAGGCCCTGGGCCCCTGCTGGAGTTTGCTCTGCGCGAGGATCTGCTGACCCGTGTGTTGACATGGCAGCTGCAATGGGATGAGCTTGGGGATGGGGTCGAGGAACGGCGGGCTGAGCAACTGAAACTATTTGAGATGCTAGTGAGCGAAGCTCGCCAGCCACTGTTGCGGCATGGTCCAGTTCGTGAGGCTCTGCTCACCCTGCTGGATGCTTGTGGCCGCCCTGTGCCCAGTAGCCCAGCACTGGATGAAGGCCTGGTGCTACTTCTCAGCCAGCTGTGTGTTTGTGTGGCCCAGGAGCCTTCATTGCTCGAGTTCTTCCTGCAGCCACCTCCTGAGCCTGGAGCTGCTCCCCGTCTTCTTCTCTTTTCTCGCCTTGTCCCTTTTGTGCATCGAGAGGGCACCCTGGGCCAGCAGGCCCGTGATGCCCTACTTCTTCTCATGGCTTTGTCAGCTGGGAGCCCCACTGTGGGCCGCTACATCGCGGATCACTCTTACTTCTGCCCGGTTAGCACCCCCTGGCTTGGAGGGTAGGGTATGGCGTGTAGATACTGGACAGCACCTTCCTATCCAGGAGATGGGGAGAGGCTATGTACCAGGGCCCGTTCCTCTAGGGAGCAGTTCTTGGATTTGAAAGCAGCCCCCTGGAGTTGTAGTGGGGATGAATCATGGGCTTAGATGGATAGGGCAGATACTAAGGCTCTTCATAGGCCTGTGAATTCTAGGTGAGTTTCTGGCACATTGGGTAGCCAAATGTTTGCTTTGGTAATAGCTTATACCCCTATTCCCATCAAAACTCTGGATTAATAGCTCCCCTGTTCCACTTTTTATATTTTGTAAATATATTTTATATATGAGCCTTTGGTAACTTCTCACAGGTGCTGGCCACAGGGCTCAGTGCCCTGTACTCATCACTGCCTCGAAAGATTGAGGTTCCAGGGGATGATTGGCACTGTCTGCGACGGGAAGACTGGCTGGGAGTGCCAGCCCTTGCACTCTTCATGAGTTCCCTAGAGTTCTGCAATGCAGTAATTCAGGTAGGACTGGAGTTTCCTGGAAGTCTGGCCCTTGGTCATTCTTGGGAGATGAGGTAGGAGGGGGTATATTCCCTGGAGTTCTGTCATTTTTCCATCTTGGAAGTAGGATGCCTCTCTGTAGTGTACTGTTCTACTCCCTTCCAGGCAGTGGTCTCCTCATAACCCTCCCCCTTCTCTTTGGCACTCCTACAGGTAGCTCACCCCCTGGTACAGAAGCAGTTGGTTGATTATATCCATAATGGGTTCCTGGTGCCTGTCATGGGTCCTGCCTTGCACAAGGTGAGAGTCATGGGTGGCAAGGCATATAAGGGGCTAAGCTGCAGTGGTAACCTTAGTGTCAGGACTAATGTAGGAGGCGGTGGGTAGAGTACTCCTCCCTTTTCCCCTGTCTGCTCCTGATTTCTCTTAGAATCCAGGGAAAATGGCCCTGTATGTGCAGGGAAGCTGTACATTTCCAGACTTTCCCTTCTTTTTGTCCAGACCTCTGTGGAGGAGATGATCGCCAGTACCGCCTATCTGGAACTTTTCCTACGGAGTATCTCAGAGCCTGCTTTGCTCCGTACCTTCCTGCGATTCCTGTTGTTGCACCGGCATGACACCCACACCATCCTCGACACCCTCGTTGCCCGTATTGGCAGCAACTCCCGGGTATGGCCCTTACCCCTGTCCTGGCTTACCTGGGTGAGCCATCTTCTCTCTCTGACCTTTGTTCTGGGAGGGTATTCCTGCCCTTCTTTTGCCTGTATCTCCAGCAGTCACCTCAAAATTAAGTGGCATTAACTTTCTAGCATTAAGCTTTTAACCATTTTGGGTACAGATTTTAATCTACTCCCCTGCTTTTATGATAGATGAATCTAGAACACAGTCACCTTTTCTGTATGACTTTGGCTGTTCATCATGACTATAGGTTTTGCTACTGTGCAGTGTTTGTAATGTAGTATTGGCCTGAGTTCTCTTAAACTGTTTATCACTCTGTGGCCTGCTTTGGGTGACTCGAGAGCACTTTAGGTTGTGTGTTTGCTTTGGTAGATGATCCAGGTGCTACTGATATGCTTACCTTCTTTCTCCTTTGGATTTGCTGCTTTTGAACTATAACTTGGAGCACTCATCCACCCACCTATCTACTTTCGGTCCTTCCTCCTAAACATTTTTATTGAATGTTCACTGTGTGTCATACTGTTTGCTGGTGCTGGGGATACAGTGATAAATAAGGTAGACATTGTTGCTGACTTCATGGAGTTTACTTTGTAGAGAAGACAGACAAGCAAACACATTAATAAGTTGTGGTCAGGGTTATGAAAAAACTAGAGTGCTTAGAAATAATAGGGTGGTTAAGGAAGACCTCTCTGAAGAGATGACATTGAACTGAGACATAAAGATTATAAAGGAGTTAACTTACTGATCAAGTAGAAGTACAGGAAAGCAAGGGAAATAGCATGCAAAGGACATCAAATGGGGGAAGAGCTTAACATGTTTGAGGAAATGAAAGACGAGGTGTAGTGAGCAAGGGGAAGAAGGGAATGAGATAAAAATAGAGGGGTAAAATTCAGATCATGCATGACCTGGAAGACCATGGCAAGAACTTTGGATATTAACAAATAGAAATATATATAACATGGGAGTGGATAGTTTCCAAGTTATAAAGACTTAAGCCTTTCTAGGAGAATAAAGCATTAATTTTGCCATGGACTTCATGGCATTTATTTTGCCTCTGGGACCATTTTTGCTTCCTTTTTTTTTATTATAAGTTAAAGTTCCCTGGATCCATGTGTTTAAAATAGAAGTTCTTTCATCACTAAGGGCTCTAGAAAACTTCTAGATAATGAGATACTTGGTAGAGTTTCCGGTCAGTTTCCTGGATAGCTGTGTTTTGTATAGGTGCAGTTTCTGAAGCTAAGTTAGGGTGTATAAGAAATATTCCAGACTGACTGATTAAACCAGTGTTTCTAAACCAAGTGTATACTTTAGAAACATCTGTGAATCTTTGAAGATGACAACTAACAACTACAACAGATTCTGAGCTCTACCTCAGATCTCTTGAATCTTTGGGAGTAGGCTTAGGACATGTGTATTTTTAAAATTTTCCAAAAAGTGATCATGATAGATGCCTTGGGTTAAGATTTATTGGAACCAATAGGGAATAGGTATTAAAGCTTTAATTTTACAAAGATACCAAAAGTATTTTTTCCCCTCATTATGCTGAAATTAGGCCGTGATTAGCCTCACATTGTCCTGTTCATGTTTAGAGACAGTTGATTTTCTTTTTGAGGTTTTATCTGTTGTTTCTTCCTTTTGTCTTAACTTATCCTAACTTTGATTCTTACTCACTATCTTTCATTTTTTTAGTAGTTGTTTCTATTAGTCTCCCATTTGGTCCTCTGGTCTTAGGAGCGTTCCATGTTCTTGGGATGTTTCTTGGTTCCTGGTTCTTGGAGGAACAGATCTCTTCTAATTTCAGGATGCCTGTGTTAAACATGTAGATGCTGTCCTTTCCACTGTGGTCCTTTCAAGCTTGATTCTTTGGCTTGACTTTGTAACTTATATAGCCTGTCTTGTGTGCCTTGAAGTGACTAATTTTGGCTAACCAGCCTGTGTTAATTTCCTATTGCTGTCATAACTGATTATCAAACCTAATGCTTAAAACAGATTTATTGTCTTACAGTTTTGTAGGTCATGCATATGACATGGATCTTGCCAGGCTAAAATCAAAATTTTGGGGGGTGGGGTCTGTGTTCTTTCAGGAGGCCGTAGGAGAAGATCCATTTCCTTACTTATTTCTATTGGCAGAATTAATTTTCTAGCAGTTGTGGAATTGAGATCTCTGTTTTCTTGCTAGTTGACAACTGAAGAACATTCTCAGCCTGTAGAGCAACCAGATTCCTTGGCTCATGGCCCCCATTCATCCATAGATAATAGATATCTATGGATCTCTATTATCTGTGGATATCTAGGATAATCTCATCCAGGATAATCACGTCTGCGAAGTCGTCTCTGCCATGTAAGGTGAAATATTTTTAGGGTCTGGAGATTAGGATGTGAGCATCTTTGAGGGACCACTTTTCTACCCACTTACTACTTTTCAGTGAGTCTGAATTTTTACATTGCTAGCTAAAGTGGTCATTTAGGATAGCCTCCTGAACATCCATGCTATTCAAAATGTGAACTGCTGTCGCGTGTTTTTCTTGCTGTGTGGTGTACTTTTAATTCTCCCATGGTCATTTAGCAAATAAAGAATGCCTAAACTGTTCAGGTAGTGCCGTAGACCAAGACCCATTTGTTGTCTTCAGGGAGCTCAAGGTGTCTGACACACTTGCTGTAAGGGAAGTACAGAGAAAGTGCTAGGAAGATTCAGAGAAGTGAGGGAAAGGTTACATGTGTGTTTTCTTTGCCTAGTCAGAGATGAACCAACCTTCTTCCTTTTCTAAAATAAAAGGTTTCCTCTAATCTTGACCCACCTACTTTTTCCTTTTCCTGTCAGCTGCGCTTGAGTTGTTCTTTATCCTGTCTTGTGAGAGGTACACTAGTGTTAGAGAGGTGACTCAGACTTCATGTTCGCAACCCCACCTACTTCCCAGTTGGGAATCTTCCCGGTTCCCTCTAGTTTCTTATTGGTAGGCATTCAGTTACTGTGTTGCTACAGTCCCTTCTGGCAGGCATTCAGTTAATTACCGTGTTTCTGTTGTCTCCTGTTAGTCATTCACTCAATCACAGTGTTTCTTAGAGTCTCTTCTCATGGATTTTCGTTCAAGTGTTGCTGGAGTCTCTGCTGACCAGGTGTATATATAGCTAGAGAGTCTATAGTAAAGTCCATTGGGTCTGAGATGCTCCATTTGTATGAATAGTAAAGTCTTGCTCACAAAGATTTTGTGATCATCTAGCTAATACTTGAATGACTTATGTGCCAGGCGTGGTACACGGGCCTCTAGGAGTTCCTCTAGGAGTGGTTGGTTGGGCCAACTTGGGGCTTGGGGGGTTCCCGTTTGGTGAATGGCTTGGAGGGCAGAGAGCTCTTATGGTGACTCCCTCCCTCCGCTCCACCCCCCCCAGCTCTGCATGGTCTCTCTGAGTCTCTTCAGGACCCTCCTGAACCTCAGCTGTGAGGATGTCCTGCTGCAGCTGGTTCTCAGGTATCTGTTGGGGCAGGGCTGAGGGATGGCTGACCCTGAAGCCTCACAGTCTTGTGCATTGCTGGGGCAATGGGCTGTATAGGGGTTGCTCATGAGTTTCCACTTGGATCCTGGCTTAACCATGCAGTCTCATTGGCCTGATGTTCTTCTAGGCCCTGTCCTTCCTTCCTTATCTACCCTGTGTCCCCTTTCTGATGTCTTTCTCAGGTATCTTGTTCCATGTAACCACGTTATGCTGAGCCAGAAGCCGGCTGTGCGTGATGTGGACCTATATGGACGAGCAGCTGACAAGTTTCTCTCCCTAATCCCACGCTGTTGTCGGCACCACGCCCCCAGCCCACCTCGTCCGGAGCATGCCTCATGGGCACGAGGTGGGCCTAGCAGAGAGACAGGGAGAAGGGAGGACATCACGGGTATGGCCTGGGTTCTGGGGGAGCGTAGCAAGGAGGGGCTGGGGTGAGGGGAGGAAGGTGGCCATGAATGATATTCTGTCTTTGGGGAGGTTGATGAAGGTGTCTTGCAGGGAGGATCCTTAACATTCACCAAAGAAAATTAGTGTGGGACTTCTGGGCAAAGCTTTTCTTTTTCTTCTCTCTAGTCGTATACTCTTCCTGTTTCCATTGTTTCTTCAGTGGTGATGGTGGTGAGTGGGGGTGGTGGATGAGGATAAGGTTAATTAGGAGGTTGGAGAGTTAGCTGTCTGAATAGATTACATGTTTCTGCCTCCCCATTGTCTTCTTTCTTAGTCTCCCGAGGTGTCTTATCTCTCCTCCTGAACCTCTGTCTCCTTGATTTCTCTTATATCTTTTCCCTTTGCAGGTCCTGGAAGCCCAAGTGTGGACTCCTCTTCTGTGATGACAGTACCGCGGCCCTCCACACCATCTCGTCTGGCTCTCTTCCTGCGGCAGCAGAGCCTGGGTGGCTCTGAGTCTCCAGGCCCAGCCCCTTGCTCACCAGGGCTTTCTGCATCCCCAGCCTCCAGCCCTGGCCGACGGCCTACCCCTGCAGAGGAGCCTGGAGAGCTGGAAGACAATTACCTGGAGTACCTGCGTGAGGCACGTCGTGGTGTGGACCGCTGTGTCCGAGCCTGTCGTACCTGGTCTGCCCCCTATGATGGCGAGCGGCCCTCTCCTGAGCCCAGTCCTTTTGGCTCCCGGACTAAGAAACGCAGCCTACTGCCTGAGGAGGACAGGAACAATGTGGGGGAAGGGGAGGAGGAAGAGCTGGGGAGTAGGGGGCTGGCTGGGGGTGCAGGAGAGGGCCCTAGTCACCTGCCCCCTCCCCAGCTCAATGGAGTGCCAGGATCATGGCCTGAGGGGGCCAAGAAGGTTCGTCTGGTGCCAAAGGAGGGAGCTGGGGAACTGCTAGAGGGCACCTCCGAGGGCATGGCAGGACTAGAGGGCTTTGGGCAGGAGCTGCGGGAGCTAGAGGTGGCATTGAGCAATGGGGGAACTGGCTCAGAGTCCCCCTTAGAACCTCCACTGCCCCTTGAGGAGGAGGAGGCCTACGAGAGCTTCACCTGTCCCCCTGAGCCCCCTGGCCCCTTCCTCAGCAGCCCTTTGCGGACTCTCAACCAGCTGCCAAGCCAGCCCTTCACTGGTAAGCTACTTAGCCTAGGCCTTCCCTTCTGTGTACTCTGCATGTTCTCGACCTGTTTGTGCTGATTTCTTGGACCTCTTGGCCATGTCATTTCTGTGTACTTGCCTAGCCCCTCATCCATCCTGCTTGCATCACTTCCAGATACATGTCATGTCATACTTGTGTCCCTGTGTCTGTCTGTACGTCTTCCATGCTTGTGCTGGTTTGAGTATTGACTTATATCTGAGCCTTGTATGTGTGCCCTATGTGCATGTTCCTCCTCTTTCCCTAGTCTGGCCATTTCCTGCGATTTGTAATTAGGATATTCTGTGTTTGGTGTTTCCTGGTGAATCACAGTGATATTTCTGAACCATATGGAAGACATGTGCTGTCCTGTATGGAGAGGCATCTAAACTCTCTCTATGCCATTCCCTCCATTTTATCTGTCTGGGTATTGGGTTTTCTGTCAGCTCTACTGGGGCCTAGGGTTAACCTTCTGGTATTTTTCTCCCTACTCAGCTCCTTCCTCCCCACCTCTTCAAAGAAGGACTTGATTTCAAGTTTTTCCTGTTCACTTTCCTTGTACCTTCTTGGTTGCTGTGACTGTCTACTAGCAGTAAGACTGTCTTAAGCAGATAGAGTGCAATTTCTTTGAAGGCAAATGACAAAGCGTGGCCCTGAGCTCCCTGACTGAGTTCATTTGGACTCTCCAGGATGCCCTGGAGCTAGACTCGATCTGAGTGGTTGGACTAACTCCTCTTTGTTTTTGTATGAGAGCCAGCTTACCCCGCCATTCTAAACCTCAGGCCAGGAAAACCAAAAAACCAAACAAACAGAAAACAAACCCACCTCTGAGAAGCAGTGGCTAAGGCTAAGATCACAGGCCTTGGATTAGGCATACCTTAATTAGCCTCCCATCTCTGCCATAGATGCATATAAATCATTTACTACAATTATGGCACATTGTGAGAACTCAGCAAATGGTAGCTTTTCACTAGGATCTCTGGGTGCATAGCAGATTTGAGTTGACTAAGGCAAACACTCATCTTCCAGTTGTTCATAGTCAGATTGTCATGCCTTTATAAATTCATGCCCTGACTGGGCCTGGGAGATGCTGGCCATCCTGCTCATACAGCACCAGGGCTTCTGCCATGGAGTTGTGCCAATTCCCTCTTCTTGCCTTCTACAGAAAATCTGTCTTTCCATTTATTTAGCCTCTGCTCCTTTCAGCTCAGTACCACTAGGTGATAACGTGCAGGTTTTACCACAGTCTTGAAGTATTAATTGAAGCTTTTGTCTTTTTCCTTTGGTAAACTTATCTGAGCTTTTCGAATTTTTTTTTTTTTTTTTTTTTTTTTTTTTTTTTTTTTTTTTTTTTTTTTTGCAAGAAACTTCCAGGAAATGAAAGGAATAGGACAAAATTATGGGGTATCTTAGGACTCTGTTAAGCTAGAGTTGTTTTGAAGCTAATGCTAGACATGTGCACCTGGAGTGAAAAATGTTTTAGCATCTTTTTCAGGATTCACTCCCTCCTGCCCTCCATCATTCTCCTGTCTCAATTCATAGTACAGTTCTTAGATATACTCCCATTCCGCAAAAAAATCCCTAATCAGAAGGACTGTGATGGTTATAGAGGCCTACTGCTGGTGATCTGGCTTAGCTGAGGTCAGTTTTCCCAGTGGATAATGCTGATCCTTTCCCTTCCGTTCTGTCCCATCAAAGAGTCTGTCCTCAGTCAATTTCTCTGCCCCTGCACTAAGCTATCCTTTTACTACATACTCTGTTTCACCATCTTGGTTCCCAGCTTCTGAAAGACAAAACCGATGTCTTCTCTGGTCCTCCAAAGGTTTTTTTCCCTAACTTAAATTGGCTCACATAGTTACTTTGTCTTTGCAACACCGTCTTCTAGCTTTCTTTCTGAGCAGGTATAGTGTTATCCTCCATTTTTTGTGGAACCTAATTCTTTTTGGGCCTAATTACTTTCTCAGCCTATTTGTTCTTCTGTTGTGCCTCTTGGGTGAATCTTTTATAAAAACAGAATATGTAATTGTAGCTTATGATTATAATTGAACAGTTAAAATTTGCCAGATCTGAGGCTAAATGCTTTATATTGATAACTCTTTGATCCTCTTCATCACCTTATGAGGTAGGTATATTTTCCTATTTTATGAACTAGGAAACTAAGGCTTGGAGAGTTTTGGCCTGTCCAAACTAGTAAAGGGCAAAGCCAATGAAACCAGATCTTTCAGACTCCAGAGCCTAAGATCTGGCTCGTCAGCTCGAATGTGTGTAAAGCTGGCATCTGGAATCTTGTGGGTCCATATGGTGTCTGCCATCTTACTTCCTCCAGAATAGGTGGCCACGGGATATTTAAACATACCCAGAGGCTGACATACAAATACTTTTCATCTGGTGGGGGTCTCTTGTTTTGGGGAGGAATGCGTGCAATGTGCATTGTGTTCAGGCCTTGTATCCTTGTGCCCACCTCCCCCCCAACCCAGGCCCCTTCATGGCTGTGCTCTTTGCCAAACTCGAGAACATGCTGCAGAACTCCGTCTATGTCAACTTCCTGCTGACGGGGCTGGTGGCCCAGCTGGCCTGTCACCCCCAGCCCCTGCTCCGCTCTTTCCTGCTCAACACCAACATGGTCTTCCAGCCCAGTGTCAAGTCCCTGCTGCAGGTGTGCGATGCATGCATGCATGGGTGCGTCCAGGCTCCGTGGTGGGCCAGGCCCACAGCTGGAGTGACCCTGGGTGGGCTGGGAATAGGCCCAGTGGGACTAGAAAGGACTATATCAGTCTAGAGCTGCTCAGAAATGTCATGAAGGTGTGCTTTATAGGTGCTGGGCTCTGTGAAGAATAAGATTGAGAACTTTGCGGCTTCCCAGGAGGACTTCCCAGCACTGCTGTCCAAAGCCAAGAAGTACCTCATTGCCCGTGGCAAGTTGGACTGGGCTGAGGGCCCCGCAGCAGGACCTGCCCCGCGTCGTTCTGATCCCCTAGGTGAGGCCTATCCCACCACACCCGTACCTGCCCTCCTTAGATAGCCTATTAACCCAGGTTGATTGAGCTCTTATTAAGAGTGAAATGTTGTGCCAGGACCTAGTGAGTTGTAGAAAATTGAGTCTTCATGTTTGTTCTCAGGCTTCTGGTCAGAGGATAGAACATAGTTCTATCTATTAAGAGCCAGATCAGCAGTTCTAGCAAAAACTACTCTAGAATTTGGGGACAAGAAAGAGGACAGAGTAGTCTCTAGGTTGTGATATTATTATAGCTTAGTAAAGGACATGACATTTGACATGGGCCTTGAGAGATGGATAGGACTTAGGTAGGCAAAGGAGTGGGGAATCTTTTTTTTTTTTTTTTTTTTTTTTTTTTCCGGAAGAGATCCTGGACTGTTTAGTTGGAGTAGGGGATTTAAAAGATGGTGGAATAATTGGTAGTAAGGCTGGAGAGATTTGGCTGGAGCTGAATTTCTCAGAGTAGAAGTTGGGATGTTTTAGGCAGTGAAAAACCACTGGAAGTTCTAAATCTGGAAGTGGAGAGATTAGTATGTTAGCTCAGATGAAGTCAAGCTAGGAGAAAAGAGTCAGGAAGCATCAGGAGGCTTCTGCTATAATGTAGATGTTACCAGGGAGGCTTGAATTAGAATAGTGGACATGGAAGGGAAGCATTTAATGAGGCAGAAATGAGAAGGAAGTGTTGGTGGAGTTTGGTGAGTGGTATAAGGAAGGAGGAGGAATTAAATATGGTTATGAAGTTTTAAATACAGACTTTTCACTTACCAAGTATCTTGAACATTTGCCATGTGTGCCGGGTATTGTCTTTGGTACAGGGAATTCAGGGAGGTACAAGATGTAATTTCTACCTTCAAAGAATGTACAATCTGGAGAGTGACTAGAGGAATGTAATAGCAGAAGGAGCAAGGTCCTAAAGGTGTTGGGAGTAATGGGATCTAGAGCAATAGAAAAGGGTTAACTTTGGACAGGAAAAGGCTTTTTGTTTTTCTCCCTTTGAGGAAAATGAGCAGAGAGCAAGGAGGAACTGACATGTGCCAATGTAGTTGTGAAGTGTAAAGGAGAAAGGGATTTCACATCATTCTTTATTTACTAATCAAAGTAGAAGGCAAAATGATATGCTAAAAGCAGAGATGGAGGCTTAATGAGAAAAGTGTATAGGTTGGGAAGAGAGTACCACAAAAGTTATTGCACAGCTGTGAAGTCTCAGGTAAAGTTCTTTTGCATGATTTCTTCATGGTCTGGTATTGTGAATATTTCTTCCTTCCAGAGTTCTGGTGCTGGGGTCACTTTAGAGGGGCCAGGTAGACAAGGTACGCAAGACACAATCTAAGCCTTTAAGCTCACAGGTTAGTGTATGAGGTAGAAGACATAGAAATAAATTAAGTATATTGAGTTAAGGGAAGTAAAATTGGAAGTCAGTGGAAGACAAGTCAGAGGAGGCTTCCTAGAGAAGTGGGGATAGTAAAATTTCACCTAAAATGATGAAAAAAGTAGAGAAAAGAAAATTTAGGCAGAGGGAGCTACAGGTGCATGAAAAGTGCCTGGAGGGTTCCAAGATGATAGATGTGGATGCAAAAGCAAGGTGGGGTGTGGAGAGTTTGAAAAGAAATTGTAGAAGGAGTGTGAACCTGATTGTGAAGGGCTCTGAATGCCAAATTTAATAGATCAGTATAGTATTTCTGTAGCCAGTATTAGATGTAGGAAATGGGAATTGTTATTATGATCTAGGCCTTTATAGTAGATTTGGATCCAGACCCAGAAATCTAGGCAGAATGTTAGAGTCAAGAGGACATTGTTTTGAATGGCTCACTTGAGCCTAAGCTGACTTGAAATTGGCCGCAACCAGTGGGAGAGAGGCTTTGGTGCAGGACAGGGACTGGTGAATGGTGAACTGGTGAATGGTGAAGAGCAGATCTTGGAGGGACAGTAGAGTATGACAGAAATGAAATTGTCACTGAACTATAATTGCATATATAGCCCCTGTGGATGTTGTAGGAGCAGAGGATGTGGGTTGGGTGTTATAGATAGGCTGAGGAATAGGGAAGTGGTTGACTAGTTCGGAAGGGTTATGGGAAGCATGAAATCAGGGCATGCTATAGACAGAGGAGAAATAGCTTGGTGGTGGTAGATTAGTGATTGGAAATAGGAGAATTCGTCAGGGTGAGAGGGCATGGAGAAGGAATGGATCTTAACTGGGAATGAAGTGGCTAAAGTGTTGACTGATTAAGACTGAGAAGGATGGTTGGCTGGGTGGGGAGGCTGGATAGAGGGAAAAAGGCTGGGCAGGCAGTATTTTTGGTGTTAGAGTGAGAAAGAACTCCTCACTCTAGTCCTCAGAGTCAACTTCAGGGATGGGACAGGCAATGGTACCTGAGGTTCATTTCTGGTCCATTTTGTCCTTTTTTCCATTTCCTCAGAACCCTAAAGGAGAAGTCCAAGAACCTAGGGGGTGGGGGAATCTCCCCTCTCAGTCCAAGGGAGGTTCCCTGATCCCAGCACCTTCATGATACCCCTGTTTATTCCCAGTGAAGAGCCGGAGGCCATCCTTGGGGGAGTTACTCCTGCGGCATGCACACAGTCCAACCAGGGCCCGGCAGGCGGCACAATTGGTCCTTCAGCCTGGGCGAGACGGAGCAGGACTTGGCCTAAGTGGGGGCTCCCCTGGGGCTTCAACTCCAGTTCTGCCCACCCGGGGCGGGGCCCCTGAACGCCAAGGTGAGGCTCTTCGAGTCAAGAATGCTGTCTACTGTGCAGTCATTTTCCCTGAATTTCTCAAGGAGTTGGCTGCCATCTCCCAGGCTCATGCTGTCACCTCACCTTTCTTGTTGGAGACTTCAGAGGAAGGATCTGGCCCTCTCATCTCAGGCTGTGGGCCCCTCAATCCTTAACTTTCTTCCATGGACAATCAGGGCCATGGGTGGCCCGGGCTGGGGCTAGGGCACAGGCTCCTTTTTATGCTTGGAGGCAGTGGCAAAAGGACTTTTTAATTTATTTCAGATGAATGTTTTATGGAGAACTTGTTGCAATATGTATAAAAGGGAAATCTCTATTCTGTGCTCATTTTTCTTTCCCATTATTTTTCTGTGGGGCTGGGGCCCCAGAAGAGGTTGTACATAGTGGGGGAGGTGGTCAGAAGTATTTTCTCTTTGGTGAGGACATTGCTGCCAAGGTTTCAAGGTACCCCTTATGCCCTTAGAGGGTGAAGGGACTCTTCCCTCTTCTCTGGATCCCAGAAGGAATAAGTAGCATGGGCCCAGGATGGTTTGGGGGAGCAGCAGCTGAAGTTTATTAGAGACCAGTACCCCTATGCCAGATCTTGGGGGCTTTGCCCCCGGAATCTTTTGCTTCAGCTTCAGTTGTCGCTGTCGAACTCCGAGGATAGACCCTGCAGCAGGGGCAGGGACATGGAGTGCCCGTTGGGGTCCCTGGGGCCCCCACCGTGGGCTCCTGGTGGAGGGCTGCAGGGGCTGAAGAGCCAGTTCTCTGCCAGGGTTGGGGATAGTCACAGCTTGACTCATGGCTGGTCTTTTTCCTCCCTAGCTTTCCCTCTGGTCCTCTGTGCCATCCCAATCCCCTTACTAGGGCCTCCTCATTCCATCTCACCCTCCCCGGGCTCCCTCATTCCATCTCTTTCACCAGAGCCCTGTGCTGAGTAATGGATTCGCCACATACTTAATTCTCATGCCTTCTCCCTCCTTCACTTTGTCCCTCCCATCCATCTCATCATCATTTCCCCTAGTAATACCTGACAGTATGTGGGGCCCCCTCCAGAAGGGGTTTCGGCCCTTGTAGGAGAATCTGGTGGGTTTGCCCTCTGGCCCTTCCTGGGGAGGTGGCGTAGGTGGGGCTGGGACAGGTTGGGGCACATCAGCAGCTTCAGTTATATCAGCAGGTGCTGATGTGGGGGCCAGAGGTGGCATGATGCTGAGGTTGGGTCTGACCCAGTTGGCCCCATGGGGCAATGGGTCTTTAGTCAGAGGCTTCTGTGGTCCCAGCACGCCCTTAGACTGCAGTGAAAACTTGAGGCAGGAGAAGGCAACAGGTAATGACCGAAGTAGCCGGAGGAGCTGGGGCTCACGGGCTGTAGGCATCAGCCCCAGCTGCAGCCAGGAACAAGAGAAGACCTGGTAGATGACATAGATGCTGTGGGTGCTTCGGAGCCAGGGAAGAGTCTGCTGTAGGCTCACCTGCCCTGGTGGCAGCAACAGGAAGGCAACCTTCTTGCGCAGGCCACCCATATGTAGGCGGATCTTGCAGGGCTGTCCATCCAACATTCGCATCTCTTCATAGGCTATCTCTTCTCGGCCATTTGGTGAGTATTCCCGAGTGCAGTGGGCGAAGGCACCCTCAGATCCTGCCTGCTCCAGGAGGCTTGGTAGTGGCCCCACTGGTTTCAGTGCCCTCCGGCCCTGCCGACCTGGCAAAGCCAGGCGGGTATGGGCTGGGCGGGACTGTTTTACCAGCACACCCAGTAGATCATAGCAGACTGCATCTGACAGGAAAGGTACTGGTACTGCATTGGGCCCAAAGTGCTCCTCGATGACCTGCAGGTGGCCAGTTTATAGGTCAGGGACTTAGGGTCAGAAGTTAACTGGTTGCCTACTTTAAATTGACCCCCAGGTTCACTGTTCAGTTACATCTCTATAATGTGTTCAGATTTATGCTTTCTGCTTATCTCCCAGCTCTCCTGCAGCAAAACCTTGAATGTCTACATGTCAAACTATCTAGGTACTGGGAAAACATAAAAGAATGAGACTTTGTCTTTGTCCTAATATAATTTAGTCTACTGGAGAACACAAAAATGTAAACAGTCTGCTATGTAAAATATTAATAGAGAGCAAGGTTTGAAGGAGACAAGAAGTGATTGAACAATCTTTACCTTTCATAGAGGATCAAGGAAGGTTTCTAGATGGTGATACTTGAGTTTTGAAGGAATTATCTAGGTAGGAGAATGGTCAATTCAGGCATAAGAGTCAGTCGGTGAAAAAACTTGAATTTACAAACCAAGGGGGGCACATTTAGGAACACATAATTTTATATTGCTTGTATGTATGCTATGAGGAGGGAAAGGCACATAGGAACTAGATTATGAAAGGCGTGTATGTATGTCAAATGAACTTTGTCCTGAAGGCAGAGGGAAGCTGCTTGAAGGGCTCTGGGTAGGAGGAACAGGATCAAATAGGTGTTTTTGAAAGCTAATTTTTTTTTTTCTTTTTTGAGTCGAGTCTCCTTTGTCGCCTAGGCTGGAGTGCAGTGGTGCGATTTCAGCTAACTGAAACCTCTGCCTCCTGGGTTCAAGTGATTGTCCTGGCTCAGCCTCCCAAGTAGCTGGAACTACAGGCACCCACCACCACACCTGGCTAGTTTTTTGTATTTTTAGTAGAGATGGGGTTTCACTCTGTTGCCTAGGCTGGTTTTGAACTGAGTTCAGGCAGTCCGCCTGCCTCGGCCTCCCAAAGTGTTGAGATTACAGATGTGAGCCACCGCGCCTGGCCAGGAAGCTAATTTTTAATAGGAAGGCATAAAATAAGGGGCGATAGATCAGCTAAGAGTATTGCAATACTCCAGGCAAGGTAAATAAGGTCCTGAACTAAAATAGTGGGGGAAGATATTAGAGATTTTTAGGTTACAGAATTAGTAGAACTTGGTCACTTAGGAGGTAGGGAAAAAAGAATCCTTGGCCATGCACGCTGGCTCATGCCTATAATCCCAGCACTTTGGGAGGCCGAGACGGGTGGATCACCTGAGGTCAGGAGTTGGAGACCATCCTGACCAACATGGTGAAACCCTGTCTCTACTAAAAATAGAAAAATTAGCCGGGCGTGGTGGCACATGCCTGTAATCCCAGCTACTCATGATACTGAGGCAGGAGAATTGCTTGAACCTGGGAAGCGGAGGTTGCAGTGAGCCGAGATGGCACCACTGCACTCAATAGAGTCTCAAGAAAAAGAGAAAAGAATCTTCAAGGATTCTTCTTAGGTGACTGGTTACATGGGTGATGTCTTTAATCAATAGTAGGTTACACAGAAATAGATTTGGAATGTCCATTCTTATACCATATCTCTTACCTCATAGTATATACCTTCTGCCCTAGCTGCAAGGGGTAGTTCTTGTAGGGAATTTGAGGCCTCATCTTTATAATGTTAGTTACAGTATGCTTTCAGGGATTTTAGTTAATCTTATGTGTATGTGTGTGTTTTTTTTGTTTGTTTTTTGTTTGTTTGTTTAGTCATGGCCTTTTTGGGGTTGGTAACCCTGGAAAATTTATTTCATGACTAATTGGGAAACATATAAGAGCCTCTCTAGTAATTGTACTTAAGTATGGTTTCAACCCATTCAGGATTTTGTGGCTGACGTTTCTGGTTCTCTGCTCTACTAGGGAGCGAGGGCACACAGAATTTCCTCTTTGGGCATCTCTTATATTTGAGCCCAGTGCTTACAGTGCTGTACTCTACTCCCTACCTCCAGGCCCAAATTTCGCATGTCTATGCCCCTACTGATGGCATTGCCCTCTTTGTTGGCGTTCTGGTAGAATTCACCAGTGGCTCCATAAAGCTGATCTGCTTTTTCTACAAAGCTGTTTTGGAAGTACTGCCTCCTAGCATAAGAGGAAGGTAGCTAACTATGGAGTTGCATCTGCACCTTGGATAAGCTGAAGTAGCTTGTAGACTACTGTCTTGTCACCTGGCTGAAGGAATAACTGATGTTCTTTTGTGGTCTGCATGGGACAGTTTCCCATTATTCCTTCTCCTTTGCTTCACTGGAACACTTCCTTTTGGGTGGGGCTCTGAGAAGGACCAGTTGGGTTTCCAGGGGAGAGTGCAGAACACTGGTGGGTTGACATTTTTGGATGCAATGCTCTACCCCATGACCATGAAATCAGGCACCAAGCATGACATCAGAATCTCACCCTAACTGCTCCTTTGGTGTCAAGGATCCTGCACAAATAAGACAAATGGGAGTGTCTCTAGAAGAGGCCCCTCTGATAGGAGTGTGACATTTAAAATACCTGGTGCTTATTATCCAAGTTTCTGCTAAAAGGGTGTAATCTCTGATTTAGCTGGAGGCTCTTTATTCCCCATATGCTCTTCCTATATGCTGACAGGCATTAAGTTGCCTAATTCTAACCCTCCTTAACCTCGACAGCCCCAGTGGTTATCCTAAAATAGGAAAAATAAGGAGCTTGGTTCTTTGTTAGGGAGAGTGTGTTCTTGGTAGAATCACTATTTAAGACTACTATATGCTCCTACTGAACTTCTGCTTCTGGATAGAAATTATATGGACCTTAGACCCACACATTTAGGTTTTCCAGGAGCATCCCAGGAAAGTGATGGTGGAATATTGTTTTCCTATATGTCTCTTGGTTGCTTCGAATTCTGAATGTGGAGCTCTTGAGCCACATTCTCTTTAGCCAATGTTTTACCATATGTTCAGTAAACTGTCAGTGGTTTTGGACACAGGAAACCAGGTCACTTAAAGGTGACCTAATCCTTGAATTTGCCCCGTAATGCCAGTGATTTATCCTGCATATCTCTACCCCGATTTTCCTGACAATTTTCAATTTAAATAGGATAGTGAGTTTTTCTGATACTCAGAGATGGCATAGCTTTCTAATAGTGGGAGACTCTGTTTATTTTCAGTCTAATTCTGCTTGATCTAGTCCAGGACCAACCTTCTATACTGCTGAAACCAGTTGCTCTAATACTTGGGAAGACCTTGAGCTCTCCTGTTTTTGCTTCCCTGGGAAGCTGGCCTTTGTGGTAAGCAGCTACTGTATTTGGAATGGAAGCAGTGTGCCATTAAATCTTCTTTGAGTGTGGTAGGCACTGCTTTAAGATTTTTTTTTTTTTTTAAGCCTGGTAGGCTGACTTCTATGAATGTTTCAAATTCACCTTCCTTCAAATCTCACAGTCAGAATCTGGTTCTAAATTCTCTGATCTGAAATTTCCAGTCTGCAGCTGAAAAGTGATTTGGTAGGATTTGTTGGATATCTGCAACCCAGATACAGCTGAGATTGTCCTGCTCCTTAAAATATATAAATTTGCCTCGAAATCCAGATTTCTTATTTTGTGGAAGTTAAGGTGGAGGAGATCTGTGAAAGAGTTTCAGATAAAGTTCAGATTCTATAGGAAGCTGGTTCAGGAAGTCCAGGTTCTAAGACTAGCCCCTATATCTCTTTGGCTTTATTTTTACCACTGCTTCTTTGAACTCTGCTCTAGAAGATTATCAGGAGTTCTCAAATATGAGTTGTTCTTTTTCCTCTCCTCATTTTTACAAATGCTTTACATTTAATTACCATCAAATTACTGTGCAGTCACCACCCCCCTGCTCATTAATTCAGATATTTATTAAGCCCTTTTTTTTTTTTTTTTTTTTTTTTTTTTTTGAGACGGAGTCTCGCTCTGTCGCCCAGGCTGGAGTGCAGTGGCGCAGTCTCGGCTCACTGCAAGCTCCGCCTCCCGGGTTCACGCCATTCTCCTGCCTCAGCCTCTCCGAGTAGCTGGGACTACGGGCGCCCGCCACCACACCCGGCTAATTTTTTTTTGTATTTTTAGTAGAGACGGGGTTTCACCGTGGTCTCGATCTCCTGACCTCGTGATCCGCCCGCCTCGGCCTCCCAAAGTGCTGGGATTACAAGCGTGAGCCACCGCGCCCGGCCTATTAAGCACTTTTTATGTCAGGTTCTCCTCTCCCTCTTTGTGTGAATAACTCCTGCTTACCTAGCTAGAATGTCACTCTTTCCAGGAAGCCTTCCTGATCTCCTGTCTCACCCCTGACTTAGCGTGTCTCCTCTTTGCTCATAATTCCCAATACGTTGCTTTTCAGTGAACCTTTTTTACTGTTTTTGCAGTTGTCATTAAATGGGGCAGTTCGTGCCAATAACTTTACTGCAGTGCCTGGCACATGTGGAAGCACTGAGTAAATGTTGGTTATTATTGTTTTCAGACTTCCCACCCCATCCTACTCACAAGCTGCTCAGACCCATGCAGGTCACACTTCGTTACTTCCTCTTTAGCCTCCTTACTTTACCTACCTTATCCTTGATGAGGGTCCAGGTGGTATCAGCTTCATCCAGTGTCAGCAGGTTGGGAGTACCCACCAACATGGTGGGGTGTGGGAGGGATTGGGCAGGGAAGTGGCTGCTACAGGAACCCCAGGCGGCCCAGGGAGGTGAGACCTGAGGTCTTGGGCCCTAAGCCACTGCATGACATCATAGAGGTCCTGCTAGATAATTGTGCCTTGGATAGGGGAGGGACAGTGACTTTCCTAGCTTCACTGCAGCCTGTAATTCATACTCTTGAGTCACCTATCCATCCTTCTGCATTAGGGGAAGAAAATGCAGGTGTCTGTTAGGGTGTGTTTGTATATGTGTATGTGTTTGTGTAGTTCTTGGTCTGAGTTCGTCAAGGAAACAGGATCAGGCCTCTCCTCCCTTCATCAGCATCTCTGAAGCAATTTACTGTCTTAGCTGCAGATGCTTCTCTGTGAGGTTGGATTGGGGTCCTAAAGGACATGGGAGAAGTACAATCATGAGCCGCATAACAATGTTTTGGAAGATGATATGTGACTGACAGTGGTCTGACACTGTAAGAGGATAATGCCATGTTTTTACTTTACTTTTTCTATGTTTAGGTATGTTTTGATACACAAATACCATTGTGTTACAATTTCTTATAGTATTCACTACTAACATGCCGTACAGATTTGTAGCCCAAAAGCAATAGGCTATACCTCAGAGCCTAGCTGTGTAGTAGGCTATACCATCTAGGTTTGTGTAAGTACACTCTGTGATATTTGCGCAGTGATAAAATTGCCTAAGGATGCATTTCTCAGAACATACCCTGTTGTTAAGCAATGCATGACTATATAGATCAGGGCTTATACTGAGAACCAAGCAGTGGTTCCCAACCTTGGCTGCACTTTGGACTTGCCTGGGAGCTTAAAAATAACTGGTGCTTGGATCAATTACTGGTGCCAGAGATTCTGATTTAATTGGTCTGGGGTGTGCCTGGGCCTCACAATTTCTAAAAGTTCTTCAGGCAATTTTATTGCATAACTTAGGTTGAAAACCATTATTAATGGGTGGGTTACAATTGCAATGAAAAACAGGTGTGTGTAGGAGGTTTCTGTGCTGAGCAGTGTGACAATGTGGAGGGTAAGAATATAATTGGGATAATGTTGCCTTAGTAACGAGAGAATTTTCAGGAAGCCAGAATTACCCAGGTAAGTTTGAGGAAAAATTTCTTCATGCTCCACTCCCTATCCTAGTCTGATTTGTGCCTAGCAGCTAGATAAGAGCTGGAATATTAGCTATGTGTTATCTCCTTTGCATCTTTGTCCAGAGATCTCAACTGTGTTTTGCTAAAGAAGAAACATTCTAGAGAGCCTTTCCTATAGTTAACTTTTCTACTCCGTACCTTATCTGTTCAAGGAGTCCTTTCTCTGAGTCCCTTTGGAGAGTCTCTTTTGTGCCCAGGAAGACCTCTTGTGTGTAGGAGGTATCCTCCCCTAGCCCAGCCCAGCATAGCTCTGTAGAGCAGTCCCACAAAGTTGGCTGTCATCTGAGCTGGCTGAGGTGGTATGAGTGGGGGCATAGGCAAAGGTCCTGCAGTGGTGAGAAAGAGTGTTAGGAAAGTTTTCCTAAAGGGGATGTAACTGGCCTCGGGAGGGCAGGTGTCCTTAGATAGAGCTATGGATATGGGTGCTGGGTCTTTGAGCAAAGGTTTTATAGTGGGTGTGGTCCTATTTTCCAAGAGAGGAGTTCATATCAAATATTTCCAGGAGAGGAGTTATACCAAATATTAATGTTGAGCTCTTTTGTGCTAGGGGCTGTGCCAAATACTTTGAATTCATTATATTAGTTAATCCATTTGGTATCCTCTTGAAGTAGTTACTACTGTTATCTCATTTTACAAGCAAAGAAACAGGCTTAGAGAGGTTAAATAATTACTCCAAATCATATGGTGAGTTTATAGAGGATCTAGGATTTAGGTAAAAGTCTGCTTGACTGAACCTTTAACCAACACATTCCTTTGGCTCACTTTAGTGTGTGGTGGGAGGAGTGTCTGCCAGATGGAAAGTACCAAGTGGTTTAGTGAAAAGGAAATGGGCAGGATAAGAGAGGAGCCACGATGGGCCAAATCAGAAACCCCAAGTTTCTTATTAAGACAGGTGAAACCAAATTCCTTCCTTTAGCGCATTTTGATTATGGTTGACAAAAAGAGGTCACCTGGTGTAGTATAGCTGCACCTCTGTTCTCTCCAGGAAAGAATTCTGAGTGAGGCAGGTGGATATAGAGCAAGAGAGAGACATACACAAGGACAAGAGACATAGATATGGGATAAAACTGACAAATGGTACAGGGAGACAGATGCAGTGGTACAGAGACAATGAGAGTGACTGATAGAGAATGGTGTACATCCAGATCCCGAGGGGATTCCATAATGAGAAGGGGAGGGATGAGGTAGGTGCAGGGATGGTGGATTGTGGTGACTTTACCACTGTGCAGTCTACGCATATAACAAAATTGCACTTGTGCCCTTTGAATTTATACAAAAAAAAAAAAAGGACGAGGAGGATCTCTTTAGGACTTTTGGGAGAGGGGCTCAGAGGGGAAATTGTGACTGAAAACTTCTGACTGATTACTCCTCAGTTAGAAGCCCGTACATTCTTCTGCTGCCTGATTATCATGATTCCCTAGGATCCCTAAATTCCCTACTGATCTACCCCAACACTAAGTAAGTCGGTCTTTCCTTTTGACTCAGAGAGAGACTGACCCTAAAAGTTACTGAAGGAAAATGGATGACAACTGGGTCCTGGATGGAGATGATGAGCCTAAGGGCTGGGCTCTTTGGGCCACATCCTGCTTATAGGATTTGCCTCTGGTGTGGCATGAGAGACAGGGTATCTGAGGGTGATCTGAATGGAGAGCATGAGGGGAATAAAGAGATGGATCTTTTTATCCAGAGAACATGAGGTTCTCAGTATGAACCTGTAGGGCAGTATAGAATAGTATTGACAACAAAGACTTTAGAGTGATAAAGAGCCCTAGCAAGTCTCTTCACGTCTCTCAGACTTCAAGGATAATCACACAGACCCCTCATACCTTATTTGAAACTTTTAGGGACAGATAGTTTGGAATTCAGTTTTTTTCAGATTATAGAAAAGGAATATAATATATATATATCATATATTAAGGAATACCCCAGTGGGATTCAGGACAGTGCCCTATAATCAAACACATCAACATTTCTATTTGATGTATGAATATTTACACTAAATAAATAAAGATTATAAATAGGGTCATGATGGTTGAGGTGTCAGGTTTTGGGCCAAAGTTATAAAAAATATTGTTTCTTCAGAGTTTTTTTTTATTTTGGAATTATGGATGAGGGATTGTGGGGTTATAATTAATTCTCAGGTTGTCATGAAGAATGAGAGTGTGTAAAGCTCTTGAAACATGTCGTATGGTAGGTATGTATGCAATCTCAATTTGGGACAAGATACAAATGTCCAAGGGAGTGGATTTTTAGCTTGAAGGAAGAAAGTTGCTACAGTGGACAACGTACAACTCTGGAACCAGCTACCTTGAAAAGTTGTGCACAACCAGGGGTTGAAGGTGCCTTAGAAGAGAGTCTTCCTGTGGTGGGAGGGTGACAGAATTCATTGTTTATGAACGTTGGCTGCAGATGATTTCCCTTTCATGTATCAGAGGGGAAAGGCAAAAAATGGTATACCTGTATGTATATGAGACACAGGATTATCACACATATATTTATAATCAATAAATATTTTACTGCATATATGCTTGTTCACATCTCAATTATTTTCTTAGGATAGATTTATTAAGGGAGAACTTACTTATTTTTGAGACGGGGTCTCACTGTCACCAGGCTGGAGTGCAGTGGTGTGATCACAGCTCACTGCAATAAAGGGGAATTTAGAGTAAGAGAAGGATATGAACATCTTCAAGACTTGTGACTCATTAGGATTAGAATTGTGTCACAGTTATCTGCAAAATCATTGCTTGGAGGCCATTTAAACTTAGAACCTCATGAAAAAAATTAGTCTTGAGAATGAATGAGCCCACACTTAGGTTGACTGTAGATTTCCTCTGTATCTACTTGTATGCAGTGTGATGATGCCTCTGAAAATCATACAGAGCTTCTGGGCTCTTGAGTGCTTGTTATTGATGACCTGCTAAGACCCAGTGTGGCACTGGAGATGGCATCATCTGCTTTTTCTGATCTGCAGCCTCCTTATCTGTGTGGTGTTCCGTGGTCCAGCTTGGTCCAGCTATCTGTGCTGAGTGGACTGGGTTGCTCCTGGCTTCAGGTTTTCATGGTCCAGCTTGGTCCAGCTATCTGTGCTGAGTGGACTGGGTTGCTCCTGGCTTCAGGTTTTCATGGTCCAGCTTGGTCCAGCTATCTGTGCTGAGTGGACTGGGTTGCCCCTGGCTTCAGGTTTTCATGGCTAACTCCAATACCTTGGTTATGATCGTTTTCCTGGAGAGCTTGGGTTTGCCTTTGCAGTCTGCAGATTTTTCTGATCTCATAACGGTGACTCCCTGCCTTCTGTCAGATTATACTTCTTCTGAACTCCACGATGGTATTAAAGACCTTTTGTTATGTAATGTCCCTTCCAGTGTAGTTATCTTAGCTGAAAATGAATCCCCTGTTGGGCAACACCACCACACTTCCTGTTCTTGCTGCCCTGGCAGTTACAGAAGTGTGAAATGTTTCATTTCATCATATTGCACTAACATCATGTGCTTCTAATGATGTTGGCTAAGACAAATGGGGGTGCCGATGGGGATTTTATTTGGGAATTGTACCTTCTTGTTGAGGGTGCACAAAAGGGCAGATTGACAAGAAACCATAGTAATTCAGCCTCAGGCAATCAGATGATGTGGCTGCAGTGATTTTCTGGGATATCAACATTTCTTTCAGTGTACCCCTGACCTCTGCAGCTGCAGTCACAGGGGAAGAAATAGCTGTTAATTTGGGGGGCTTTGGTGGGAGTTGGGGGAAGGAGGAATAGTAATTCCACGAGACCAAAAGAGAATTCTTTGAATTTGAAGTGGCCAAATTGGTACCACAGGGCACATTATTTAGATTATCAGAAGGTGGGAGATGAGCCTGTATAACTCGTTTCCTGAGGGCAGTCTGAAAACAGAATCTGGCTCCAGGAGTAGAGAGGGCTGTGATTTCAGACAGGTGCCTGAGCACTTGACTCCAGGGACACCACCACCATCTGCAGCAGTGGCAAGCACTTCCCTTAAGTTTGGGATCTATAGAGGAGCTTTTGCCTGGGAACATGGGCAGACTTAGGTTGAAATAATGGAAGTGGGGAGCAGGAAAGGGAGTTAAGTTAGATCTTGTTTATTATGATCCTTCACTAATTTTTCCTGTGTGGTAGTGTAACCCCCTGACCTCTACCTCCTGCCTCCTCCCAAGCAGAATACATGTTTAAGTCAAAGTCTACAGATGCCAGTGTTGCAAATAGTAGGGACTCCACAGCAAGTACCTGTTAAATGATGATAACAGTCATATGCAGACAGTGGGATGAAGATAACATAATCCACACCCCAAGACTCCCCTCCAATTGTCCCTTCACCTCCACTCTTAGGCTCCATTGTTACCACTGGACATTACAACGGGCTTTTTCTGAATGTGAAGGTTTCCAGGAGTCGGTCCCTGATCTGCTTGGTGTGGGCCCCATAGATGAGGGGGTTGAGGGCAGGTGGCAGCAGCAAGTAGATGTTGGAGAGAAGGATGTGCACAGGCTTTGGGACAGTGTGATGACCAAAGCGGTGTGTGAGGTAGGAGAAGAGACCAGGTATGTAGAAGGCCAGAATGACACAGATGTGAGAACTACATGTCCCAAAGGCCTTGGCACGGGCCTCCCGGGTAGGCAGCTGCAGCACAGCATGGGCAATGAGTCCATAGGAGCCAGTGATACCCAGAATATCCATACATGAGATGGCCAGTGAAAGTGCCAGACCATATAAGTTGTTGGCCCTTGTGTTACCCACCACCAATTCTGCCACCGCCATGTGTGCACAATAGGTATGGCCTATGGTCTTGGCTTGGAAGTGCTCAAACTTTGCCACCAGTAGTGGGAAAGGTACAACAATAGCCACAGCTTTCAGTGCCAGTGCCAAGGCTGCATAACCCACATGGGCTTTGGTGACCAGGACAGGGTAGTGCAGTGGACGCCCTATTGCCGCAGCACGATCATAGGCCATGGCCAAAAGCACACCTGATTCCATGGGAGTCAGTGCATGTACAAAGAACATCTGGACCAGGCACACAGCATATGGCACAGATCGGGGCCCAAGCCACAGCACAGCCAGCAACCCTGGGGCTATAGATGTGGCTAAGCCCAGGTCTGTGGCTGCCAGCATGGCCAAGAGTAGAAACATGGGCTGGTGCAGTGTGGAGTCTATCCACACCACTGCCAACAGTGCTCCATTGCCCAGCAGGGCCAGCAGATAAATGGGCCCAAAGACCAGTGTCAGCCAAGTCTGGGCACTTCCTAGCCCCGGAAAGCCAGTCAATATGAAGAAGGTTGGGTGTAGGAAGGTGGAATTGAGTTGTAGAGTTTCTGCCATTCTGTGGTGGGCACAACTTGAGGGCTCATGGCATGACTCCTGACATGAAAGACAAGGGGAGGGATTTTGGGGGTGTCACAGTGGCACAAACCCATCCATGGCATATGTGTAGGAGTAGTGCAGGGCTGGGAGGATCACAGGGTTATAACTTTTGGTTTAGGGGGGTTTGGATGGATAATTAAGGTCGCAATTCTAGCTAAGATAGGAGAATCCTTCGCTCCTAAAAGTCTATGTATTGTAGTAAGAGGAAGGGGTAGTGAGGAAGAGGCTGCCTGCTGCAGTGGTTGGTATAGATAGCCTGAGAGAGCCTTCTAATTGGATGTCAGCAGAGGGTGGAGTGGGGATGAATACTTTTCTTCCTCAGCGTCCAAATAGAGTCAGTCTCAGTCTCTATATGAGAAGAAAGCCAGTGCTGGGGGCAGGGTGGGGAATCAGGCTTCTGGCTGTCCTGTCCCTGCCTGTGTATCCTTGGGCAAGACCTCTGGACCTCAGCTTCTTCAGCTGTATAGGGCTGGTGGGTACAGTGATATTAAGGTTTGCCCAGCTCTGAGCAATTGCCCATTCTTGGCACTAACCATCCAGGAAGAGAGGAGGCAGAGTAGAAAGAAAGGGAGAAACCGTAGTGGGAGGCAGATGGAATCTGGAGTGAATCTGGGAGCTTGGTGTGTCAAGGGGAAACTTGCTGGGTTTTTGGGGTGCAGGGTGCTTACGTTCTGAACTTGATGCTGAACACCAGCTGGAGAGTTGAAGTTGGGGCTGGGGAGCAACAGAGAGAGAGATGGCAGTATGAAATAGGACTTTTCTTCTCCATTTCCTTTCCTTCTTCACGATACAAAAGAGGGTCCCACTAGAGTCTTATTCCTGGCATGCCAGAGGGAGTGGAGGTGACATAGAGGGAGAAAATGGCACTCAACTCAGAGTAGCAGCCATCTGAGGAAGAAGCACCTCTGACATTGGAGGAGGCAGGACAAGTAAATTGACTTCTCCCAGGATCTAGCCCACCTAAGAAGCTTAATATATGTTGAATGGATAAATGAATGAGGAAGAAATCGCCAGCAGAAGGCTCGACTGGGAAAGATCTCGAGCACTGTGTGTTGGCAGCTTCTCTTCGCTTCAATCAGTGCCTGTGGGGCTCTTTATGTGGCTGTTCTACCTGCTTCCCTCAGGGCCTTTCTCCCTCCCACCTGTGCCACATTAACTCTTTTTGTATCTCTTTGCTCAGTGCTGATGGGCTGGTGACTCAGGAAGTAGAGTAAGGAGGCAGAGATGGGGGCAAGCCAGGAGAGAGACTATCAGGTGGAAAGGTTTGGGTAAGGAACACGTTCTCAGGGAGGTCTTTGCTAGCTCACTGAAGTCCGGGAGAAAATTACTTGCTTTATTCTTTAATAGCATTTAGCCCACTCTGTTGTAATTTCTTGTCTCTCAATTCCCCACTAGACCAAAAGAGTTGCAGATATTGCTTTTTGTTAGCTACAGTGTCTCTACTGCTTACCACAATGTCTGGTATGTAGTTAGCTATGAATAAATATATATTGCTTTTAACTGTGGGACAGACTGCTAGTCCAAACAGCCTTTGCTGACCAATAGGGGCTCCTATTAGTTGCAGCAGCTTTAGGTATCCATGAAGAAAAAGAGTTATTTACCATCAACCACAAGTCTACTGAATACAGTTCTTTCTATTATAAGGAGACATATTCTTAAACTCACCACACTATGTAAAGTCACACAATAAAGACCACAGGGCCTATTGGAAAAATGAAGCTAGGGGCACAACACTCAAAAACTTCATCAGTGACACATTTAAAAAAAAAGATGGGCTGGGCACAGTGGCTCACACCTGGAATCCCAGCACTTTGGGAGGCCAAGACAGGAGGATCAAGACCAGGATCAAGATTGAGCCCAGGAGTTCAAGACCAGTCCATGCAACACAGTGAGAGCCCATCTCTACAAAAAATTTAAAAAATTAGCCAGCCATGGTGGTGTGCACTGGTACTTCTACCTACTCGAGAGGCCGAGGCAGGAGGATCACTTGATCCCAGGAGTTCAAGGCTACAGTGAGCTATAATCATGCCACGCACTCCAGCCTGGGTGATAGAGTAAGACCCTGTCTCTAAAAAATAAATACAATAAAATGAAATTGGGCAGAAAGTTGTAATACCAGATGTGAATGGGTGTGGCTCGTAACACAAGTGGTGAACTGAAGTAGCTGATCGATGTTTGAGGTGTGTGCACGTGTGCATGTTGAGCTTTCTTAGCTCAGTTCAGCTGGGTTCAGTTTTCTGTGTTCACCTACTTTTTTGGAAGTGGAGTTACATGCAAGCAAACATGAAATTCACATTATTATCAGTTCCCTAATACATATGTCAATTGTCTTTGAACAATTTGTATTTCAAAACTAGCATTATAGCAGAACTAGTTGAATCTCTTTTCTGCCTGGCCTTGTGTCATGTGGTGAGAATACAGTGGCAAAAATAAGACTGCTGCTCTCAAGGAGTTCACAGTCTAATGGACACAGTGATCTAAACAGTTGTTGAAGGGTTGTTAAGGTAATTGCCTTAAGTCAATACCAGATACGATGGCAGCACAGAGAAAGAAGACTTTCACTCTTCCTGGGGGAGTCAGGGAAATCTCTGAATCATAGTAGTGGTTAAAAGTCTTGTGGAGTTTCCTGTGTACATGCACTGCTCTAAGCCTTAACCTCACAACAGTCATTTAAGGTGGGCAAAATTCTTTCTTCCATTTTACAAAAGAAACTAAGAGACAGACATTAACTTGGCCAAGGTCATATAGCTAGTAAATAGCAGAGTTAGGATACTAACTCAGTCTGGCTCTAGCATACTTGCTCTTAGCCACTACCTCAAAAATTGTAGCTGAGGTTTAGAACATGAGTTTTTAGAATAGTTGGAGCAAAATGCACCCATTCCTGGGAGAAGGAGTTCAGGAGATTTTGGGATTGGCAGGTGATCCTAGGGATTGCTGAATGGAGAGATGTACAAAGAGCTGTAATTATTTGGCAGTAAATGGTGAGCTGTCATCAGTTCAGGGAGGAGAGGAGTACTGAGCAGGTGGGAGCAGTGGGTTAGGAGCCATGAAGGAGAGGGTTAAGAAAAAGTGCTCTTGGCCTCCAGAGAACACTAATGGAACTTTTGGCTGTCTTGGACACTTGCTCTTTGTGCAAAGATTGTTTGTAAGATAAATTACAGAATCCATAAGCCCAAAAAGTCCAAATTTGAAGTCACTGGGTTCTTGGAAATCTACTGTGTTATGCATTTCCCATTCTCCAGTAATCCAAGATACACTGGGAGATATCATTGACTTCGTCTTTAGAAGATTCCTTGGTTAGTCTCCCAAGCTCCAGTTCGTACTTATAGAAGCTATCTAAGCACATCTTGGGAACCAACTGGCTGGTCTTTTCCTGTGACATTGACCATTAGAGGAGGGGATTTGACACCTGTGATCTGGGGGCTATATACCAGAGCCTGCTCCCCAGAGCAGGGTGTCAGCTCTCTGTGAGGAGTTGGGTGGGGTAGGGAGAGGGGAGGCTTGTTGGATTTCTTAGTTGCTGTTAGACTGACAAGAAAAATAGGATAGGAGGGTTCTGTCTGGAGACTGACTCTGGTTTTCCCACATTTTTGGCTAATGCAGCTACCACCAACCTCTATAGAATAGGGTTCTTAGATAACAGCTGGCTCCATGTGGGCCTGTTCTATTGTTTTTTGCTTAAAATGATCCATGAGCAAGAACACATATGAATAGCTTATCACTTTACATGATAGATTACAGATCAGAAATCTTGGGTCCGCGTGGTGTCGTACAGTGCTAAATCCTCTTCCAGAAACCTACTAAAGCAAACTCAATTGTCAAATCCCAATTCCTGGGTCAGTATGAGATCCTTTTGTGACTAATGGTAGCATAGTAGCCCAGGCTTCCTTCACTCAGTTTCAGGAGAGGTAGACTCTGTAAGATCAGGTTTGCCCTACCCTACGGAGATGTGGAAGGAGTCGTGGAACCACTATGCCCATTCTTCTAGTATTGGTTTTACTCCTCTACTTCATGCTTCCCAGCTCTTCCATGAGCAGGTCCTTAGTATTCCATAAAGCTCTGGAGCATTGGGCATCCCCAGTTCCTAGGAGGATAGTAGATGTGCTTGCATTGAGGTTGTAGATTTGAGAAGGGAAATGTTCTCCCTCTCCATCATAATAAGATCTTCCAGAAGTCAGGTTATGGTAGGGGTATGGAATAGATCACGTCTAGTTTTTAATTAAACCTCTTTTGATCTTGTCTACTCTCCTTATCCATGTCTCCTTCCTCTGCAATAGGGTCATTCCTTCCAATCCCAGAATCTTTGGAACTGACAGTAACTTTGACCATATATAGAAGTGACTCTATGCATGCCAAGGTTACAGTTGCCATCTTTGTTTCCAAGGCAACGCTATATCTGTAAAATTGGGTTAGGACCCTGATACTCTCTTAACTTAGCAAATCATTCTATTCCTTCAAGTGATGTTTTTTGACTAAGTCTCTCTGACCAGTAGTGGCTGAGGAGAACACTGTTGGGATGGTCTTCCAATGACTTTTAAAAATAGAAGACAAGTAGTTCCCTATAAGGGTTCTCTAGCATTTAGAAGAGGGCTTTTGAAGTGACTCACCTTGTTGAGACTGGGTTGAGGTTATTGCTCAAGAAATTAATGCCCTGATGTTGTTCTCTGAGGTAATAGATAACACTTTTATCTTTTCCCATGATTATCTCCCTCCCTCTGAATTCACATAGCATGGGTGACTCTTACAACCACCAAAAGTACGAATGTCATTCACAGAATTCAGCAATCATTGTTCAGAACTCATTATGTATCAAGCAAAGTACTGCAGATGGGTAAACAGCCTCTCTTATCATTACATTTGTTATGTTGGTGTCCCCCTACTAAATTCACATGTTCCAGCCGCAACCCCCAAGGTTATGGTATTTGCAAATGAGACCTTCAGGAGGTAATTAGGGTTAGATGAGGTCATGAGGGTGGGGCCCTCATGAATGGGATTAGTGTCTTTATAGGAAGGGGAAGAGAGAGAGATATATACTCTGTCTCTCTCCTCCCACACTGTGTGAGGACACAGTGAGAAGACAGCACGCTGTAAACAGTAAGAGAGTCCTCACTAGGAACCTAATCTGTTGGCAGCTTGATCCTAGGCTTGCTGACCTTCAGAACTATGAGGAAGAAATGTCTGCTGTTTAAGCCACCCAGTCTATGGTATTTTGTTATGGAAGCCTGAGCCAACTAAACATCCAAACAGCCACTAAGACCTATCTGCTTAAGAGCTGTGTATCTGACTCCTCTCTGTCTCCAGTGTAATATGACCTATTTTACACCTCAACCTTATTGTGGAATATTGCAGCAACCTCATGACTGATCCTCTGGTCTATAATGTACTTTTTTGTATTTTATTTTTTGTCATACTTTTGAGAAGTGACAAATAGATACAAAAGTGTAAAGAATAAGAACATGCACATGTATCAACACACCCAGAATTGACGGTTATTAACACTTTATCCTACTTGCTTCCAATTCCTTTTTAATAAAGACAATAACAATTACAGGTAAAAATGTATCTTTTTAATCCCCTGTAGTGTCTCATTCTCTCACCTTAGAAACAATAATTTATCATGAATTTTGAGTGTACTCTTCTGATTCAGTTTTTAATGCTTTTGCTATAATACTTGGTGCTTTTAAGTGTTTACATAAATTATTTACTACTGTATATAGCAAGTTAAGTTTTTGAGTTCCTTTTATGTGAATAAACAGATCTTTATTATCCCTTTGAATTGTTATATAGTTTTATAGCATATGATTATGCCAAATAGTTATCATTGATAGAGTTCAAATTGTTTCTGGTTATCTTGCTATGTATACTGCTATGGATATCTTTATACATGTCTCCATTTTCACATATGTGAAAGCTTCTCTTGCGCATATATCTAGAATTGGAATGGCTAGGTCATAAGGCATGTACATTTTAATCTTTAGCAGGTATTGTCAAATTGCTGTTCAAAATAGTTGTTCCAATTTGTATTCCCACTAGCAATTTTATGAAAGATCCTGTTTTTTTAAATGTCCTTGAAAACACTATATTATCAGACTCTTATGTTTTTATGAATCTGATTTATTTTTATTTTATTTTATGTATAGTTTCATTTGTCTTACAGAACATTTAAATTTTAGCTGAAAGCACATCAAGGACATGTGGTTTCTGTATATTATTTATTTTTTCTTACCCTGAAGTATACAGTATTATATATTTTCTTTTTATAGTGTATAGACCTTGACAACACTTAATATTGCCTCCCAATTTATGATGTATTGAACACTTACTGTGAGTGAGGCACTGGGCCAGGCACTTTATGCATACCATCTCATTCAATATAATATCCCTATGAAGTAGACACTATTATTGTTTCCATTTTACAGATGAAATAGCTGAGGCATAGGTGGCTTACTTCAGATCACAAAACTTCTAATGTGTCTTAATTTGAATTTAGGTCGGTGTGAGTTCAAAACAAGTTTTCTTAATGATTATGCAGTATCAGAGTTATACGGGCTTCATAAAACTAAACAGGTTAGTTTTCACTTTTCTCTCCTAGGTAATTTCATTTCTGCTCAGTCTGCATTTCCCCCTCCCTTCCCTAGACAATGCACCCTTCAGGGTTGAAGGAGCAGCCACATTGCTTTGCCTACAATCTGTCGGGAAATAAGATGGCTTTTCTCCTGACCTCTGAATTTATTTGAATATTTTTGCATCCACCCAAATAATTATCTTCTTTATCTTTTCCATTATAGCTTTTTGTCCATGATACAGCTAGGACTTTCTGCCTCCCCTTTGTAGTTGCTATTGTGAATTCTATGTCATACAAACCTCCCTGCCAAAGGTCTACAACCGTGATTTTCAGCTTCCCTAAAGAGTTAGTGAAAAGTTCTGTAATTTCCTGGCCAGCATCCTTTTTCTCCTCTCGCTTCTCTTGCATACTCACAGCAGTGTAAGACACTCTATAGATGTTGCTGTACTCCAAGTGTGTCACTGGCCAGGGCTGAGAATTTATTGCAAATGTCAGTTTTGTCCATTTTCACATTACTCAAGTCTGCAATGTGTCACTGCCACTTCCCATATTGGCCAACCACCTTTGTGTATGTGTTCCTAGCCCATCCTTCTTCATTTTTGTGTGGAGAAGGTAATATTATAGAGTTTTTTGGTAGTCTATGGAGCCTGAATATGGACTCCATAGACTCTTTAGTTCTGGCCAACATGTCATCACAGAGTTTTCTTCTTCATTTTGATGTTTGTTTCTTGTGCTTCATCTGTTGTCATGAAACCTCTCAGCTTTCTTCTTTCCTTGGGCCCTCACCACAACATCCTTGAAGAACTGCATTTACCTCATTTTGCAAATTTTGTTACATTTGACCATCACTGTGCTAAAATCATCCTACAGTCATATTCATACTATTCATATTTTTTGCTTTTCATCTTATTAGGTTGTTTGCTTTTTTCCAAATCATTTAAATATATTTTAAAATACTGTTTATTGTCTATGAAAATACAAATTTTGCAAATATTTACTGCAACCAAAATATAAAGATATGTAAAGAGAATTTTAATAATCTTTTCATCCTGTCCTCTCTCTAGCCTCTCCTCTACTACTAAGGTACTTTTTATTAACATCTTCTTATGCATCTTTTCACACCTTTCTCCATGCTCATATGTACTTATACAAACATAAATATTTTTAGTTTTTTTATTTTTATAATTTTGGAATCAAATAATATATATATTTTCCATAATTTCCTTTTAGTCATTCAATAAATAATGAGCACCTACTTTATACTGATACCATACTTAAATATTTAACAATAACATATTGCATACATTCTTTAGGTCAATAGATACAGCTGTTCTTTTTAAATACAGTTATGTGTTGTTTAGTGTTGTGGGTATGTTCTAAGAAATACCGGGCGCGGTGGCTCACGCCTGTAATCCCAGCACTTTGGGAGGCCGAGGCAGGTGGATCACGAGGTCAGGAGATCGAGACCATCGCGGCTAACATGGTGAAACCCCATCTCTACTAAAAATACAAAAAATTAGCCAGGCGTAGTGGTGGGCGCCTGTAGTCCCAGCTACTGGGGAGGCTGAGGCAGGAGAATGGCATGAACCCGGGAGGCGGAGCTTGCAGT
This sequence comes from Nomascus leucogenys, assembly GCF_006542625.1. NCBI lineage: Eukaryota > Metazoa > Chordata > Mammalia > Primates > Hylobatidae > Nomascus > Nomascus leucogenys. Next base: position 67,065,084 of record NC_044395.1, on the reverse strand, counting down.
GAGCCAAGATTGCACCACTGCACTCCAGCCTGGGCGACAGAGCCAGACTCCATCTCAAAAAAAAAATAAAAATAAAAAATAAATGCATCATTAGGTGATTTAGTTGTTTTGCGAACATCGTAGAGTGTACTTACACAAACCTAGGTGGTATAGCCTACTACACATCTAGGCTGTAGGGTATAGCCTACTGCTCCAAAGGTACACACCTGTATAGCATGTTACTGTACTAAATATAGCAGGGAGTGGTAACACAATGGTAAGTCTCTAAACATAGAAAAGGTAAAGCAAAAATATGACACTATAATCTTATGGGACCGTGATTGTATACATAATCTGTCTTTGATTGAAATGTCATTATGTAGGGCATGACTGTAGCCAATTTCACATACACATACATTTTTTATTATAGGTTACTATATATTCGCATGCAGTTGTAAGAAACAATACAGAGAAATTTCAGGTAATATTTGTCTAATTTCCCCCAATAATAATACCTTGCAAAACTCTAGTACAGTATCCACAACCAGTATAGTGACACTGGTAAAATCAAGACACAGAATAGTTGCAGCACTGCAAAGATCCCTCCTTTTGCCCTTTTATAGGCATATCTACCTGATTCCTTCCTTCCTACACCCCCAGTGATAACCCCTAGAAACCACTACTCTTTTCTTTTTTTTCCATTTCTGTAATTTTGTCATTTCAAGAATGTTATATAAATGAAATCATACAGTATGTAACCATTTGGAATTTTTTTGATTCAGTATATAAATAGTTCATTCATTTTACTACTGAGTGTTTTTTTTTTGTGTGTGTGGGATGGAGTTTTCACTCTTGTTGCCCATGCTGGAGTGCAGTGGCATGATCTCAGCTTACTGCAACCTCTGCCTCCCAGGTTCAAGCGAGTCTCCTGCCTGAGGCTCCCAAGTAGCTGGGATTACATGCATGTGCCACCACACCTGGCTAATTTTGTAGTTTTAGTAGAGACAGGGTTTCACCATATTGGCCAGGCTGGTCTCGAACTCTTGACCTAGGTGATCCACCCGCCTTGGCCTCCCAAAGTCCTGGGATTACAGGTGTGAGCCACCGTGCCTGGCCAAGTGGTATTTTATTGTATAAATATGCCTCAGTTTGTTTAACTGTTCATCTGTTGAAGGATATAGAGCATGTTTCCGGTTTTTGGCTAAGAGTAATAAAGCTTCAGTGAACTGTTGTATATGAGTTTTCTGTGGGAACATTATTTTAATTTTTCTGAGATAAATGCCCAAGGGTACAATTGCTGGGTTATATATAGTTGCATATTCAGATGTCTAGTTTTGTAAGAAACTGCCTGCTATAGACTGAATGTTTATGTCACCCCAAGTTTATATGTTAAAACCTAATTCCCAATGTGATGGTATTTGGCAATGGGCCTTTGGGAGGTGGTTATGTCATGAGAGCAGAACTCTCATGAATGGGATTAGTGCCCTTGTAAAAGAAACCCCAGAGAGCTCCCTTATCCCTTCTGCCATATGATGAAACAGTGAGAAGACAGCTAGCTATGAACCAGGAAGCTGCTTATTAGACACTAAATCTGCTGGTGCCTTCATCTTGGATTTCCCAGCCTTCAAAAGTGTGAGAAATAAATGTTAAAGTCACCCAGTCTATGATATTTTTGTTACAGCAGTCTGAGCTAAGATACCCAAACTATTTTATGAGTGGGTATACCATTTACATTCCTACCAACAATTTCCCATCTGTATGACTTTTATTTCTTTCTCTTATCTTATTGAAGTGGCCAGAAATTCCAGTATGATGTTGAACAAGATTGATGAATGGATATCTTTGTCATGTTCCTGACCTTACAGAAACAGCATTCCATTTTCACCATTAGTATGATATTAGCTGCAGGTATTTTTGTTAATGCTGTTTATCAAGTTATGGTAGTTCTCTGTTTCTACATTGCTAAGAGTTTTAGTTATGAATGGATATTGGGTTTTGACAAAAGTTTTTCCTGCTTCAATGGATATGATTTTATGATTTTTCTTCTTGAGCTTATTCATATGGTGAATTACACTGATTGATCGTTGAATGTTGAACCAACTTTACAAACCTGGAAAAAAATCTCACTTGGTTGTGGCGTATAATTTTTTAAAATACATTGTTGGTTTTAATTTGCTAATGTTGTTTTGAGGGTTGTTTACTGTATGGTCTTCATCTGATTTTGGTTTGGGGCAATATTGGCTGCTTGAGAAGTGTTTTCTAGTCTTCTATTTTCTGGAAAGAATTATGTAATAATTGGTGTTAATTCTTTAAAGTTCAGTAGAATTCTTCAATGAAACCATCTGGGCCTGGAGATTTCTTTTTTATTAATTAAAGACTCCATTCTAAAAATAGATATGAGGCTATTCTCAGATTATCTATTTTGTCTTGAGCTTAAAGAAAATTTGTGGGTCTTGATAAAATGGTCTATTTTTTCTAAACAGTCAAATTTGTGAACATAAAGTTGTTCATATTATTTCCTTATTTTCTGTGGTGATACTAGAATCTATAGTGAGATTCCCCAATTTTATTCCTCATATTGATGATTCGTATCTTCTCTTTATCTTTGTCAGTCTTGCTAGATGGCTTATTAATTTTAGTGATGTTTTGAAGAGCCAGCTTTTAATTTTATTGATTTTTTTATTTTTCCATTTTTCAATTTCTTTAATTTCTGCTCTTAACTTTATTACTTTCTTGTTTTTGTTTGCTTTGAGCTTATTTTTCTCTTTCTCCCCTAGTTTCTTGGGATAGGAAATTTGATTATTGATTTGAGACCTTTTCTTTTTTCTAATGTAGGCACTTAGTGCTAAAAATTCCTTTCAGCATTTCTTAAGCCACATTCCACCCATTTTTATATCTTGTAATTTCATTTCCATTCAGTTCTGTTTTTTAAAAAATTATTTTATGACTTTTTTGACCCATACTTTATTTAGAAGTCTATTATTTAATTTCCAATTATTTAGAGACTTTCTTGTTCTCCCTCTGTTATTGATTTGCAGTTTGATTCCAGTATTGTCAGGAACATAGTCTGTGTAATTTCACTTTTTGGTAGTTCTATATCCTTATTGATATTCTGTCTTGTAGCTCTGTTTTTATATATATATATATATATATTTTATTATACTTTAAGTTCTAGGGTACATGTACACAACGTGCAGGTTTGTTACATATGTATACATATGCCATGTTGGTGTGTTGCACCCATTAACTCATCATTCACATTAGGTATATCTCCTAAAGCTATCCCTCCCCCTTCCCCCCAACCCCACAACAGGCCCTGGTGTGTGATGTTCCCCTTCCTGTGTCCAAGTGTTCTCATTGTTCAGTTCCCACCTATGAGTGAGAAGATGCGGTGTTTGGTTTTTTTGTCCTTGCGATAGTTTGCTGAGAATGATGGTTTCCAGCTTCATCCATGTCCCTACAAAGGACATGAACTCATCCTTTTTTATGGCTGCATAGGGTTCCATGGTGTATATGTGCCACATTTTCTTAATCCAGTCTATCATTGTTGGACATTTGGGTTGGTTCCAAGTCTTTGCTATTGTGAATAGTGCTGCAATAAACATATATGTGCATGTGTCTTTATAGCAGCATGATTTATATTCCTTTGGGTATCTACCCAGTAATGGCATGGCTGGGTCAAATGGTATTTCTAGTTCTAGATCCCTGAGGAATCACCACACTGACTTCCACAATGATTGAACTAGTTTACAGTTCCACCAACAGTGTAAAAGTGTTCCTATTTCTCCACATCCTCTCTAGCACCTGTTGTTTCCTGACTTTTTAATGATCACCATTCTAACTGGTGTGAGATGATATCTCATTGTGGTTTTGATTTGCATTTCTCTGATGGCCAGTGATGATGAGCATTTTTTCATGTGTCTGTTGGCTGCATAAATGTCTTCTTTTGAGAAGTGTCTATTCATATCCTTTGCCCACTTTTTGATGGGGTTGTTTGTTTTTTTTCTTGTAAATTTGTTTGAGTTCTTTGTAGATTCTGGATATTAGCCCTTTGTCAGATGAGTAGATTGCAGAAATTTTCTCCCATTCTGTAGGTTGCCTGTTCACTCTGATGGTAGTTTCTTTTGCTGTGCAGAAGCACTTTAGTTTAATTAGATCCCATTTGTCAATTTTGGCTTTTGTTGCCATTGCTTTTGGTGTTTTAGACATGAAGTCCTCATCCATGCCTATGTCCTGAATGGTATTGCCTAGGTTTTCTTCTAGGGTTTTTAATGGTTTTAGGTCTAACATTTAATTCTTTAATCCATCTTGAATTAATTTTTCTATAAAGTGTAAGGAAGGGATCCAGTTTCAGCTTTCTACATATGGCTAGCCAGTTTTCCCAGCACCATTTGTTAAATAGGGAATCCTTTCCCCATTTCTTGTTTTTGTCAGGTTTGTAAAAAATCAGATAGTTGTAGATGTGTGGTTTTATTTCTGAGGGCTCTGTTCTGTTCCATTGGTCTTTATCTCTGTTTTGGTACCAGTATCATGCTGTTTTGGTTACTGTAGCCTTGTAGTATAGTTTGAAGTCAGGTAGTGTGATGCCTCCAGCTTTGTTCTTTTGGCTTAGGATTGACTTGGCAATGTGGGCTCTTTTTTGATTCCACATGAACTTTAAAGTAGTTCTTGTGCCATGGTTTTCAGCTCCATCAGGTCCTTTAAGGACTTATCTGCATTGGTTATTCTAGTTAGCAATTCGTCTAATCTTTTTTCAAGGTTTTTAACTTCTTTGTGATGGGTTCAAATTTCTTCCTTTAGCTTGGAGAAGTCTGATCGTCTGAAGCCTTCTTCTCTCAACTTGTCAAAGTCATTCTCCATCCAGCTTTGTTCCGTTGCTGGTGAGGAGCTGCGTTTATTTGGAGGAGGAGAGGCACTCTGATTTTTAGAATTTTCAGTTTTTCTGTTCTGTTTTTTCCCCATCTTTGTGGTTTTATCTACCTTTGGACTTTGATGATGGTGACATACAGATGAGGTTTTGGTGTGGATGTGCTTTCTGTTTGTTAGTTTTCCTTTTAACAGTCAGGACCTTCAGATGCAGGTCTGTTGGAGTTTGCTGGAGGTCCACTCCGACCCTGTTTGCCTGGGTATCAGCAGCAGAGGCTGCAGAACAGTGAATATTGCTGAACAGCAAATGTTGCTGTCTGATCATTCCTCTGGAGGTTTCATCTCAGAGGGGTACCCGGCCGTGTGAGGTGTCAGTCTGCCCCTATTGGGGGGTGCCTCCCAGATAGGCTACTCGGGGGTCAGGGACCCACTTGAGAAGGCAATCTGTCCGTTCTCAGATCTCAAACTCCATGCTGGGAGAACCACTACTCTCTTCAAAGCTGTCAGACAGGGACATTTAAGTCTGCAGAGGTTTCTGCTGCCTTTTGTTTGGCTATGCCCTGCCCCCAGAGGTGGAGTCTACAGAGGCAGGCAGGCCTCCTTGAGCTATGGTGGGCTCCACCCAGTTCAAGCTTCCTAGAGGCTTTGTTTACTTACTCAAGCCTCAGCAATGGTGGGCACCCCTCCCTCAGCCTCGCTGCTGCCTTGCAGTTCGATCTCAGACTGCTGTGCTAGCAATAAGCGAGGCTCTGTGGGTGTGGGACCCTCCAAGCCAGGCACGGGATATGATCTCCTGGTGTGCCATTTGCTAAGACCACTGGAAGAGTGCAGTATTAGGGTGGGAGTGACCCGATTTTCAGGTGCTGTCTGTCACAGCTTTGCTTGGCTATGAAAGGGAATTCCCTGACCCCTTGCGCTTCCCGGGTGAGGTGATGCCTCGCCCTGCTTCAGCTCACACTTGATGTGCTGCACCCACCGTCCTGCACCCATTATCTGACAAGCCCCAGTGAGATGAACCCAGTACCTCAGTTGGAAATGCAGAAATCACCTGTCTTCTGCATTGCTCGCACTGGGAGTTGTAGACGGGAGCTGTTCCTATTCAGCCATCTTGGAACCCTGTAGTTCTGTTATGAGTTGCTGAGATAGAACTTCAACTGCAAGGTGGCTTTTGAGGTCCCAAATTTTAATTGTGGATTTGTCTATTTCTCCTTTCAGTTATTTCAATTTTTGCTTCTGAAAATGTTTTGAGACTCTGTTGTTTGAAGCCTACATACTTGAGATTATATCTTCATGGTGAATTTATTACTTTATCATTTTGTAATGTGTGACTTTATCACTAGTAATTTTCTTTGCCCTGAAGTCCACTTTATCTGAAATATTAGCATTCTTGCTTTCTTTTTGGATAAATAGTTGCATGATACATTTTTTGCAAACTTCTATTTTCAACCTACCTACGTCATTGAATTTGAAGTTAATTCTTGTAAACATTATATAGTTGGATCATGTTTTATTTTTCCACTTTGCCAATCTGTTTTTTAATTGGTGTATTTAAACCATTACAGTTATGGCAACTATTAATATGTTACGGTTTACCTACCATTTTATTGTTTTCTCTTTGTTTCTTCTGTGTCTTATTCCTCTGTTTCTGTTTTCTTCCATTTCTGTGGGTTACTTGAATATTTTTAGGATTTCCTCTTGATTTATTTATAGCACCAGTCCTCACCCGTTTTTTGGCACCAGGGACCAGTTTTGTGGAAGACAATTTTTCCACAGACAGGGGAAGGGCGGGTAGTTTCAGGATGAAACTGTTTCACCTTAGATCATCAGGCATTAGATTCTCATAAAGAGCACGCAACCTAAGTCCCTCACATGCTCAGTTCTCAATAGGATTCAGGCTCCTGTGAGACTGTAATGTGTGGCAGATCTGACAGGAGGCAGAGCTCAGGCGGTAATGCTTGCTTGCCTGCCTCCCACCTCCTTCTGTGTGGCCTGGCTCCTAACAGGCCACAGGACCCCTGATTTATAGTGTTTTTCAGTGTATTGCTTTGTCTAGTTTTCTTAGTGATTGGTTTGTGTATTAAAATATACATATGTGACTCATCATAGTCTGCTAGTATCAATATTTTACTTTTGTGGAAACTTTACTTTTATTTAAGTTCCCTTACTCTTCCCACTTTTAAATATCTTGTCTTTACTATCATATGGTTTATAATTTGTTTTAATTATTGCATATATTATAAAGAACTGATGAGAAGAATTTACTCATATTTCTGCTCTTTCCATTGCTGTTTATTCTTTACTAATACCCCCAAAAGTCCTTTGGACAGTTGCAGACACCTATGTAACTTACACTCACCTCAGAATGTAGAATATTTTCATCAAAGAAATGTCCTCTGGTTCTTCCCACCACAGAGACAATTGCTATTCTTATTTCTACACTGTAGACTAGGTTTTATATGTTGTAGAACCTCATATAAATGCAATCCTACAGCATGTAGACTTTTGTATCTGGATTCTTTCACTTGACATAAAGATCTTGAGTTTAGTCTGTATTGTTGCATGTTTTAGTAGTTTGCTCATTTTAATTGCTGAATAATATTTCATGGTATGAATATATCACAATTGGTTTGTCCATTCTCCTGTTGGTGGACATTTCTTTTTTTTCTCAATTTTTGGTTATTATAAATAAAGCCACTATAATTTGTGTATAAGACTTTTTGTGTATTTTTTTTTTAGTAAATATCTAACGCTGGTATTCTATCCCCTTTTCCACATTGTTGGATTCCTAGCTATTTCATTGCTCCAAAAGTTACAAGATGATTTGGGATGAATTATTCTCCTCCCAACACTGTTGGAGCACTTTAATTAAATGCTCATAGAAGGTAAATTTGCTTTTTTCTTCAGTTTTCTATTATGGTAAAATATACATATCATAAAATTTACCATGTTGACCATTTTTTAATTGTATAGTTCAGTGAGATTAAGTACATCTATATTGTGCAACCATCACCACAATCCATTTCCAGAGCTCTTTTCATCTTGTAAAACTAAACCTCTATACCTACTAAGCAATGACTCCCCATTCCCTTTCCCCTAAGTCCCTGGTAACCACCATTCTACTTTCTGTCTCAATGATTTTCACTACTGTAAATAGCTCATGTAAGTGGAATTGTATGATTCCACTTGTCTTTTTGTGACTGGCTAATTTCACTTAGTACCATGTTTTCAAGGCTCATCCATATTGTTGCATATGTCAGAATTTCTGTCCCTTTTAAAGCTGAATAATATTCCATTGCATGTATATATAATATTTTGCTTACCTATTCATCTGTCGATGGACACAGTTCCCTCCGTGTTTTAGCGATTATGAAAAATGCTGCTGTGAACATGGTTGTACACTTATCTTTTCAGGACTTGGCTTTCAATTCTTTTAAATATATGCCTAGAAGTAGAATTGCTATATCATATGATAATTGTATTTTTAAGTTTTTGAGGAACCACTATTCTGCTTTCCACAGTGATTGTATCATTTTACATTCCCTCCAACAGTGCACTGGGCTCCAATGTCTGCAAATCCTGGCAAAAACTTACTTTCTGTTTTTAAATTTAAATTTTAGATTTTTTATGGTAGCCATCCTAATAGGTGTTAGGTGTGCATTGTGATTTTTGATTTGCATTTCCCTGATAATTAGTGATGTTGAGCATCTTTTTCTGTGCTTATAAATTTTTTTTTGAATGGTGCAAAAATTTTAATCAATCTTCATTTATTCTGTTTTTTCTTCAACTTATCTTCAGTGATTGACCCTGTAGGGTTGCTTCAAAATTACTCCTCCAAAATTATAGTTTCTGAAGAATTAATGAGTGTTTTCAGACTGAGTCAGAACACTTTGACATGTTCACTTGAGGGCTTTTGTCTTTCTCCTTATCAGCTACTTAGTCTTTCTAAGCCTCCATTTTCTCATCTGCAAAATGGATATATAATAATAGTGCCCTTTCTCATTGGGTTGTTCTGATAATTAAATGAGTTAATTTATGTTAAAAACAACATAGTGACAGGGATATAGTAATCGATCAACAGATGTTAGCTGTTATTATGTTATTTTATTGTTGAGATTTCTGTCATTGCTCTATGCTGTGTCTTCTAATACTTTATGTGCTTTCTGTCTGGAGCTACTAATTATCCCTAGAGTTAGGTTCCCTATTGGCACTAGGGGAAGTGTTTTTGTGTCTCCTTTTGTTCATTGACCCCATGCTTAATGATCCCAGGGGTGACTCTGACACCTGCCTCCAGAAGAAGGAAGCATGTAGCTTCTCAGTCTGCAGATACAAGGGTCCTGTACAGGGCGGGAACAGTGACATCTCCTCATGCCAACATGAACAGTCTCCAGCTTTCTCTTTTCTTTTCATTCTTCTTTCCTCAGAATAAGCAAAGTGAGTTTTTTTTTTCAGCTCTTCCCTACCATTTTCTTAATCCTTCAGCTGATATTGTGATACAGTAGGTGAGTTTGAGAGCATTGATGGTGGCAGAGGGAGGGACTGGCAGGTGTGTGTGTGAGAGAGAGAGAGAGAGAGAGAAACAGAGAGAGAGAGAGAGAGAAACAGAGAGAAAGAGAGAGAGAGCGTGTGTGTTTGTGTATTTAGGGGTATCTGTAAAGGACAAAGGCTGCAGTTGTGAAGAAGGAAATGGGTATGTGGGAGAAAGATAAGGGGTCAGTGAGACAAAGGATGAGAGAGGGATTGCAGCATGACAGAGCATAGAGTGGGGAGTGTTGGCATTGGGAGATACATCAGTGGGTTTAGGTGGTAGACACTGATGAGAGATGGGAATAGGAATGCAGAGAGGGGCCAGGAAAAGCACCAGGAGCACGTGAGAAAGACAAAACTTCCTGTTTAAGGGTTTGGGGGCAGTTTTTAGAGCCGTCAGAATCAGACTTTACCAGGGAAGGGTATATTAGTGGGTGCTATTCATAAAAATGCCTTGGGTTTGATCAATACCTTGTTTTGGGGAAACAAGCAAAGCTACTGGAGAAAGATTAATTCACTAATTCCATGGCTTATTTTTTTCAAATATTTCCTAAGAACCTACAATGTGTCAGGCTCTGTACTTACTGCTATGAGCTCCTCAGTCTCAAAGTCTTAAGGAAACTTTCTTTTGGTAATCTGGGTGTCAGATGTGTCTAAACTTGAAAAATCCTCTTTCTTCTTCTTTTTTTTTTTTTTTTTTTTTTTTTGTCCTGCATCTTGTAGAACAGATATAGACATTGGGAAGGAAGAGCTTTGGAGCTGGGGTTCTCCACATTTTTGCTACTACATCACAAGAACATAGAAGATATTTACACATGATACATCACCATATGCTTACTCAAGTTTTGACAAAATACCCAAAATGTTTATAGATAGTAAAACAAATGGATAGGTGGGAATTTTTCTCAAGATGTTTATTCATTACAAAAGTAAATCATGCTGGTTGCCAGAGTCTTGAGGTTCAAGGGTGATTAGAGAGATGTTGGTCAAATGAAAAAACAATACAATTAGGAGGAATACGTTTAAAAAATCTATTGAACATCATGCTGACTATAGTTAATAACAATATATTATATACTTGAAAATTGCTAAGAGAGTAGATTTTAAGTGTTTTAACAACAAAAAATAAATATGTGAGGTAATAAGCATGAATTGGCTTGATTTAGCCATTCCACAATGTATACATTTATCAAAACATCATGCTGTACAACATAAATGTATACCATTTTTATTTGTCAGCTAAAAAATAAGTAATTAAAAAACCATGAGTTACTATTAAGGGTTGTCTGAATTAAGGGAATTTTAGTGCCTCTGCATCATGGATAGCACTGGCTTTAGATTATGAAAACATCTTCTTACATGCTGGCTTTAAGTGCACGTGGGCAAGAGTGAGCTTATTAAAGGTATAAATCCTTATTTTCCCCAATATATTAGAAGGGTAAATAATTTATAAATTTTGAGACCTTATATGTTATTAGAAACAAATTTCTTATGACACATATTATAACAAAGCCTGCAATATATTGTGCTGCAAACAGAGACCAGTCTTACAAGCAGAGGGCAGTGGGGTAGTGAGGTTTGCAGCTGTTTTATCCATTAGGGACATGGCTATAGTGTACAGAGACTGTGCATTTTGAAGAACCTAAGATTTGTGAAAAATACTTGACATCTAAAATGTACATAACAAGGAAAATGGCAAAGTGAAATTAATACTTGTATAAATAAATATCTAGATAATACAACTCAGCAAAAAGGTAACTCAACTCCTGTATAGTTACGTAAAAATTATATCACAGTGGTTTGTGAACACATTTGAATACATCGTTATGATGGAAGGAGAGTCTTCTGAATTGAGATTGCATAAAGACATAAAAGACCTTTATATAACCCCTAAAGAGGAAATAGTTATTACCAAAAAATAGAGCTGGTTAGGCAGTCTGGTCAGGAGCTGTGGAGAAGTGGCTCCATTTCACCTTTAAAGTGTGGACCAAATCTTCTCTATGATTCCCACTTCCAAATCTCCTTAATTCTACAGTTGAAGCTGACTCCCATTGCTCTGCGATGTTCCTGAGGCTTCTGTAAATGATGGAGATAATTTCTCTTTGTATTGAGACAGGTGGGTGTTTTTCAGAGCATTTGCAGGAAGACTGCCAGGTAGTCCTCACCCAAGCTAAGTCCATCAGTAGTGGATATGCCTGGTGCACCACCCAAAGCCCTTGGGTCTGGTTTTTGAGACACCAGGTTCATCTGAGAGATCTGGTCTCAGGTTATTTTCCTTTCATTGGGCACTTCCTTCATTCCTTTTCCTCCTCTTTCTTCCTGGGAAAGGAGTTTCCTTTGGTTATATTTGGATGAAGAATAAGACTTTAATGTGGCTAAATATTCATTAAGGTGTTTTGCCTACTGGAAAAAATACAAGAGAATGATGGCCAAACAGAGGTAATAATAATGATGATGATGATGATATAAACAAGAATAATAGCCTACTTTTCTGAGCAGTCAATACAAACTTATTTAATCCCCACAATTACCACATGAAGTTTTTTTGTTATCCACATCTTACAAATAGAAAAACTGAGGCATGCAGAAGTAAAGTGACTTGCCCAAGATCTAGTTAGTTAGGGAAGAACTGGGAAATGAATGCAGAAAGTCTGGCTCCGGAACTTAATATCTACACCTTCTTTGTTGTGTTCTTTCCCAGCTAGCTTGGCTCCGGCCCCATCTCTACTATTCTGGCTCTTTTTTTTCTCGCTCAGCTGGATGTTCGCTTGGGAGCTCTGGGAGGTACTTCTGGGAGATGTTGGATATTCCTCTTTTTGCCGGTGAGTTTCCTTTCTTCTCACCCTTAACTCTTTCCTAAATGAGGCTTGAACGCTCCAAAGGTGCTTGACAGAGAAGCAGCAGGGCTTTGATGGAGCTCTAAGAAGCCACTGAATAAAATGAAAGTCCTTCTTTCCATGGGCCGTAACCTCCTTTCCAGGACCTCATTAACAGCCATCTAGGCCTCATTACCCCTCTCTCCACCCTGCCTTTGGTATCTCACTGTTGGAGTGATAAAACATCACAGAGTCATAAGCAGAGAGCAGAGTTGTTTTGATGAGGACATATATCAGGTGTCTTACTGTTTTATTGAGAAGGAATATGTTAATAACTGGAGGGGTTGGGAAAGTTGTGAGAAAATAAATGTCCAATAAATTTCCTCCTAAGGAAAATGAATGTGTTTTTTGCTGGGGCTTTTGCTTGTATAAATTTGAGTTCAATACTTTAAAATAGAGCCAGAGCAATGCTACTAATGACTTCTTCTCTGTGCTCATTCCAGCAAAGCTCAGCCTCTCTTCTAAGTAGAAGTTGAACATATATATATATACACAAGCACATATATATACATATATGTGTACACATAATATGTATTTTATATATACACATATAAAAATATATGTGTATATATGTATATATATACACGTATATATATGTATATATATACACATATAAAAATATATGTGTATATATGTATATATATACACGTATATATATACTTTAAAGAGACAGAGTCTTGCTCAGTCACCTAGGCTGGAGTGCAGTGGTGCCATCATAGCTCACTCACTGCAGCGCCAAACTCCTGGGCTCAAGAGATCCTCCTGCCTCCGCCTCCAAGTAGCTGGGACTACAGGTGCGTGCCACCATTCCCGGCTAATTTTTAAATTGTTTTGTAGCGACAGGGTCTTGCTATGTTACCTAGGCAGGTCTTGAATACCTGGCCTCAAGCGATCCTCCCATTTTGGCCTCCCAAACTTCTGGGATTATACGCATGAGACACTGGGCCTGGCCCCAATATTTAAAATATACTGGCTTGAATGATATCAAATTATTAGCCTGCCTGTGGCCTTTACTTGTCTAGATCTGGCTCTATTCCCTTCCTTGTATCCATCTGGAGTCCCATTGCTCCCTCCCCACAGCCCACCGTGCTCTGAGCAAGTTCATTTGCATAGAGGCAGAGGGATGGACTAATAAACTGAGGATTTTATTCCTTTGCATCTCTTCTTTGGGGCCCTCTGAATACCATTATCAGAAGATCAATCTAGTGTTTATTTGGTACGTTTATAGTTCTGATTCTCTCTTTACTGTCTCTGTGGTCCCTTTTCTTCATGTTCCCTTCTAGATTCTTAATCATACACTCTTTCCCTAGTCCTAATAGCTGACAGATAGTTCAGAACTTTAGAAGGAAACAAATATTACCTGAGTGGCAGGAGAGCCAAGAAGGGCTCTATACTTAATCCTTTTTGGCAGCAGGGAAACATGGTTCTTTCTGAGGGTTAGGGAACAGTGGGGTGGGAAGAACGGCAGTATTAGTGGAGTCAGCAGGGGTTACAGGTGGGCAATATATTGATTTCTTTTGCTCAGAATCGTTTTCCTGGGGGACTTCTACAGATAAGGAAGCCCAGACACAACCAAGAGGCTCCTGTATAGAACTATTCGGGGAGGAGCATGAGAAGTCCATGAGGAGCCGGTGATGAAAATTGCCTGTCTCAGCTTCATTGGCTGCCCCATTGCTCACTGCATTAGGGAAGATATGAATCTGGATCAGAGTGGAGAAATGTACCCCTCTAGGCTTCCTCTGGATTCCCACTTGATACTCTACTTCCTTGCACAAGGGGCCAGAAGTGCAAGTGTCCTGTGAAATGTTCAAGGCAACAGCCAGATAAACTTAATAGGATTAAATATAACCAAGTTAAAATATAGTTTAGTTATTAGTTTTTTGGGAAGGAGATATATTGCTATGAACACAGACCATTACAAAGTGCTATGTCTTAAGGAGTTATTTTAAGGTTACAATTTTGTTAAACAGAAGTAGAAGGGGAAGGAAATTAAAGGTAAATGCAGAACAAAATCTTGGGGAAAGGGACAAGTACAACACAGGTAGGTGGAAAATGCTGCTTGTGTGGAAATAGTAGAATGAGGTCAGAAAGGGAGGGTGAGGCCAAACTCTGGGGGCAGGGTGGTTGGAGGCAGGTGCTGCCACTTCTGTTCATACTTGAAGCATTATTGCCACAGAAGCTCTATCTGCAAAGGAAGCACCATGAGCCAGAAGCCATTCCTACACCAAGTGAACATTCTCTGGGAGTACTTGCCGCTGGAGAGTCCAGCAATTTAGAAACCCATGCTGTCTTTTATGATATTTATACATATTCAGGAGTGCTTTCTGTTTCTATCACTTTCAGCAGACTCATCAGCTTCTAAGTCATTATAGAGAGGACCATAAAGTGCATCATGAGTCACACCAACGTTATCATCTTCCATCCTGCAGTTTTTGTCCTACTTGGCATCCCTGGGTTGGAGGCTTATCACATTTGGCTGTCAATACCTCTTTGCCTCATTTACATCACTGCAGTCCTGGGAAACAGCATCCTGACAGTGGTTATTGTCATGGAACATAACCTTCATGAGCCCATGTATTTCTTCCTCTCCATGCTGGCCGTCACGGACATCCTGCTGTCTACCACCACTGTGCCCAAGGCCCTAGCCATCTTTTGGCTCCATGCACATAACATTGCTTTTGATGCCTGTGTCACCCAAGTCTTCTTTGTCCATATGATGTTTGTGGGGGAGTCAGCTATTCTGTTAGCCATGGCCTTTGACCACTTTGTGGCCATTTGTGCCCCACTGAGATATACAACTGTGCTAACATGGCCTGTTCTGGGAAGGATTGCTCTGGCCATCATCTCCTGAAGCTTCTGCATCATCTTCCCTGTCATATTCTTGCTGAAGTGGCTGCCCTTCTGCCGAACCAACATTGTTCCTCATTCCTACTGTGAGCATATTGGAGTGGCTCGTTCAGCCTGTGCTGACATCACTGTTAACATCTGGTATGGCTTCTCAGTGCCCATTGTCATGGTCATCTTGGATGTGATCCTCATCACTGTGTCTTACTCACTGATCCTCCGAGCAGTGTTTCGTTTGCCTTCCCAGGATGCTCGGCACAAGGCCCTCAGCACTTGTGGCTCCCACCTCTGTGTCATCCTTATGTTTTATGTTCCATCCTTCTTTACCTTATTGACCCACCATTTTGGGCGTAATATTCCTCAACATGTCCATATCTTGCTGGCCAGTCATTATGTGGTGGTGCCACTGATGCTGAACCGCATTGTCTATGGTGTGAAGACTAAGCACATACGTGAGGGTGTAGCCCACCCCGGTTCTTTGACATCAAGACTTGGTGATGTTCCTCCCCTCTGGGCTGATGGATCCTCATGAATCTTCATGTCCAGCTCCCTCAAGGAAGCTAGAAGTGAAATGCAGAGATTTCCTGGACTGAGAAGGCTTTTCTTCCTCTTCTTTCTATTTCATCCTCATCCCCCCACTTTTCTTTTTTTTCTCATAATTCTTCCTTCTTCTCTTATTTGTTTTCTCTAACCTCTTTACACATTCCTCCGTACAACCCAGAAATAATGACTAAACGTACATGCCTTTGATATGAGGCTTTGGTACCCTCAGTAGACTGGATAGATACCAGAAGCACAAGGATCTGAACACCACATGAAATGAGGTTATAAAGAAGTGGATAAAAATAATTTTATATTTACCATTTTAAGGGGTTTTAATTTTTTTTTAAATCCCAAATGTACATTGATTATTTGTACAGAATCAAGTGGCCTGCCACCCACTACCACAATGGCAGGTGAGTTTGAGGAAGAGCCATGGATGACCTTTGGTCATCTGGAAAAACTTCCTCTCCTTCAAATTTTAGTTCAAGAACTGCCTTCCCTGAGAAGTCTTTTCTAATTTCTCCAGGCAAGCCAAGGGTCCTATCTTTGCATGTCTAGTGTATCTTGTACAAATCTCCAAATGTGCATAATAAATTGTAGTGTAATGAGTTGTTCATTTATTTGTACCCGCAATTGACTGCAAACTCCTTGAAATCAGAAGAGTGTATATTATTCATATTTGTATCCCCAATGCATTACAATATGCCTGACGCATACTACATTTTTGAAAAATGAATGGGAGCACAATTATCTCCTTGAGGTCAGAACAGGCATCTCTGTGGTACACTGAAATGACCAGCTAAATTAGTTCACACAACTAGTGATTAGTAAATCAACTCCTCATGAAGGCAGTTTGGCATAATTGAGCCAAATCAACTGCTGATTTGCAGTACTTCTCTCTGCTGTAACTCAGGGACCAGGGAAAAGACAAAGTAGGAGGAAACAGGGTACTCTTGACTCTCTCTTATATCTAGTTTTTGACCAGACCCAGAATTAGGAATTATAGTACATTGTTCATGGCCAGGTTGGCAAAATTGGAGTACTCTCTTGGGATTCACAGTCTCAACCCTCATTCTTTCATGCTTTTCCAGAAAAGGTCATGTACACTCATTTCTTTAGCCACCACCAACACTAATGAGTCCCATATCCCTGTCTCTAGCCTAAAACTCTCTTTTGAGTGTTAGACACATAAATCCACCTATTAACTGGTTATTCTTCCTAGGATGTAGAACTCCCACTCCACTTTTCTTCCTACATTTTATTTCTTGGGAACTAGATTATGATGATCCCATCAACTTCACCGAGCTGGAAACCCTATAGCCTTTTTCAACTTCCTCCTCTTAGGGCTGATACTCAAAAAGTTATTGGTTGATATTTATATTGATCGTACCACTAAATAAGTATATGGATAGTATTTGGACTCATATCAGGACTCAAGTCTTGTCACCATCATTTTCTAGCTATGCGAAATTGCACAGTTCGTTTAACATTTTTAGTCCTCAATTTTTAAATCTATAAAATGGGTACCTTATAGGTTACCTTCACAGGGTTATTTAGAAGATTAAATGAAATAAACATTATGACTATACTTAACATAATCTTTAGCTCATAGTTTCTGAGAAATATTTTGTTAATACTTATTAGTATCGTTAGTCTTTTCAACACTGCCTATACTAATTACTTAGGACTTTTCTCATCTTTCATTTCAGATATTGCATTACTTTCTTAGCTGAGATCAATGTTTTCAATCTTTTACACATTAGCCTAAACTATGAAATGACTCTACATTAAATTTTCTAAAAGACAGAGCTTATCAAGGCACTTTCTGTCAAATACTTTGGAGGGTTTTTCATTAATTACAGAGAGTTTTCCACAGCATATTCTGTAGCAGTAGATATCAGATATAAATAAATGTTTTATTAAAAAGTTCCATGATCAAATAATTGTGGAAAATGCTGATATTCTGTGAGTCATGCACATGGCTGTCCAAGAGAAAGTTAAAGTTAGCAGTGTTTCTGACACTTCTGTGACTGTAGATATCTATATCGATGTCCACATAATTTTGGCATAATTTTGATAAGCATATAAATTTACATCTGTAAAATAAACTAGTGTTCCATTAGACATAGTTTGGAAATCACAGGACTACATAGTAAGTTCTAAGCTAAACATTAATTTAATAATCTTGTCCTAACTTATTTTCCATCTCTATCACAAAACATACTATATAATAACACAAAATATTAACATGATAATATTAATGATAACAATATTACAATAAACAGCTAATGTTTATTAAAAAAATTTAAATCACCTTAAGCATTTATATTTTGACAAACAATCCAATTGTACTCTTTTATTTATTTACTTTTTGAGACAGAGTATTGCTCCATCACTGAGGCTGGAGTGCAGTGGTGCGATCTCAGCTCACTGCAACCTTTACCTCCCAGGTTAAGTAATTCTCATGCCTCAGCCTCCCAGGTAGCTGCAACTACAGGCACCCGCCACCATGTCTGGCTAAGTTTTTGTATTTTCAATAGAGATGGGTTTCACCATGTTGCCCAGGGCAGTCTTGAACTCCTGAGCTCAGGCAATCCACCCGCCTCGGCCTCCCAAAGTGCTAGGATTACAGGCATGAGCCACTGAGACTGGCCCAATTATACTTTTAGTTATTTTAAAATGTGCAATTAAATTATTACTGACTATAGTCACCCTGTTTTGCTAGCATATACTAGGTCTTATTCATTCATTCTATTTTTTTTTTGTACCCATTAACTGTCCCCAGCCTCTGGTAACCATCCTTCTCTCTATCTCTATGAGTTTTAATTTTTAGCTCCCACATGAGAACATGCTAAGTTTGTCCTTCTGTGGTGGGCTTATTTCACTTAACATAATGAACTCCAGTTTCATCCATGCTATTGCAAATGACAGGATCTCATTTTTTTATGGCTTACTAGTACTCCATTGTGTATATGTACCACATTTCCTATATCCATTCACCTGTTGATGGACACTTAGGTTGCTTCCAAATCTTGGCTATTGTGAATAGGGCTGCAGATAATGAGTGTGCAGATATCTCTTCAATATACTGATTTTCTTTCTTTTGGGTATATATAGGAATGGGATTGCTGGATCCTATAGTAGCTCTATTTTCAGTTTTTTGAGGAATCTCCAAACTGTTCTCCATAGTGGTTGTACTAATTTATGTCCCTGCCAACAGTGTATGAGGGTTCTCTTTTCTCCACATTGTCTCCAGCATTTGATATTGCCTGTCTTGGATAAAAGCCATTTTAACTGGGGTGAAATGTTATCTCATTGTAGTTTTGATTTGCATTTCTCTGATGATCAATAATGTTGAGCACCTTTTCATATACTTGTTTGCCATTGGTATATTTTCTTTTGAGAAATGTCTATTCAGATATTTTGCCCATTTTTTGGTCACATTATTAGATTTTTTTAATGGAGTTGTTTGAGCTTCTTATATGTTTTAGTTACTAATCCCTCATCAGATACAGAGTTTGCAAATATTTTCTCTTATTCTTTGGGTTGTCTCTTCACTTTGTTGTTTCCTTTGCTGTGCAGAAGCTTTTTAACTTGATGTGATCTCATTTGTCCATTTTTGCTTTGGTTGCTTGGGCTTTTGGAATAAAACTCAAGAAATCTTTGCCTACTCTCATATCCTGGAAAGTTTTCCCATTGTTTGCTTTTAGTAGTTTTCTAGTTTGAGGTCTTAGATTTAAGTCTTTAATCCATTTGGATTTGAATTTTGTTTATGGCAAGAGATAGGGGTCTAGTTTTATTCTTCTGTATATGGATATCCAGTTTTCCCAGCACTATTTATTGAAGAGAATGTCCTTTCCCCAGTGTATGTTTTTGGCACCTTTGTTGAATGTGAGTTCACGGTAGATGTATGGATTTGTTTCTGGGTTCTTTATTCTGTTCCATTGCTGCAACTATCTGTTTTTATGCCAGTGCCATGCCGTTTTGGTTACTGTAGCTCTGTAGTATAATTTAAAGTCAGGTAATATGATTCCTCCAGTTTTGTTCTCTTTGCTCAGTACAGCTTTGGCTATTCTGGATCTTTTGTGCTTCCGTAGAAATTTTTTTTCTATTTCTGTGAAGAATGTCATTGGTATTTTGATAGAGATTGCATTGAATCTGTAGATTGTTTTGGGTAGTATGAACATTTTAACAATAGTGGTTCTTCCAATCCATGAACATGGAATATCCTTCCATTTTTTGGTGTGCCCTCTTCAATTTCTTTCATCAGTGTTTTATAGTTTTCATTGTAGAGCTCCTCTAATTCTTTGGTTAATTCCTAGGTATTGTATTTTATCTGTAGCTATTATAAATGACATTGCTTTCCTGATTTTTCCTTGAGATTGTTTACTGGAGGCATATAGAAATGCTACTGATTATTGTATGTCAATATTGTATCCTGAACCTTTACTGAATTGTTTATCAGTTTGAATAATTTTTCTGTGGAATCTTTAGGTTTTTCCAAATATAAAATCATATCATATATCTGCAAACAAGGATAATTTGACTTCTTTTTTTTCCAATGTATATGCCCTTTATTTTTTCTCTTATCTGATTGCTCTTGTTAGGATTCCCAGTATTATGTTGAATAACACTAGAGAAAATGGGTATTCTTGTCATGTTACAGATCTTAGAAGAAAGGCTTTTAGTTTTTCCCCATTCGGTATAATATTATCTGTGAGTCCATTGTATACGGCATGAGGTATGTTCCTTTTATCCCCAGTTTCTTGAGGGTTTTTATCATGAAGAGATGTTGAATTTTATCAAATACTTTTTAAGCATCAATTGAAATGATTATGTTTCTTTTGTCCTTCATTCTGTTGATATAATGTATCACATTGATGGATTTGCATATGTTGAACCATCTTGGCATCCCTGGGATAAATCCCACTTGGTCTTGATGAATGATCTTTTCAATGTGCTGTTGAATTCAGTATGCTAGTATTTTGTTGAGGATTTTTGCATCAGTATTCATCAATGATATTGACCTATAGTTTTCTTTTTGATATGTCTTTGGTTTTGGCACAAAGGTAATACTGGCTTCATAGAATGAGTTTGGAAGTATTCCCTCTTCCTCTATTTTTCAGAATAATTTGAGTAGAATTGGTATTGTTTTTTCTTTAAATGTTTGCTAGAATTCAACAGTGAAGCCATAAGGTCCCAAGATTTCTTTTTTTTTTTTTTTAATTCTGGAAGCCTTTTTTTACTATGGCTTCAATTTTGTTACTTGTTATTGGCCTGTTCATGTTTTGAATCACTTAATGGTTCAATCTTGGCAGGTTGTATATGTTTAGGAATTTATTCATTTCTTCTAGATTTTCTAATTTATTGGCATGTAGTTACTTATAGTAGCCACTAATGATCCTTTGAATTTCTGCAGTATCAGTTTTTATAATATGTCCTTTTTCATGTCTGATTTTATTTATTTGGACCTTCTCTCTTTTATCTTATTTAGTCTGGCTAAAGGTTTGTCAATTTTGTTTATGTTTTCAAAAAATAAACTTTTTGTTTCATTGATCTTTTGTATTTTCTTAATTTCAAATTCATGTAATTCTGCTCTGATCTTTATTATTCCTTTTCTTCTGCTAATTTGGGGTTTGGCTTGCTCTTGCTTTTCTAATTCTTTAAGATGCATCATTAAGTTGTTTATTTGAAGTCTTTCTTCTTTTTTTATGTAGGCACTTTTAGCTATAAGCTTCTCTGTTAGTACTGCTTTTGCCATATGCCATAGGTTTTGGTAAGTTGTATTTCCACTATCATTTGTTTCAAGAAAATTTTTATGTTCCTTCTTAATCTCTTCATTGATCCACTGGTTGTTCAAGAATATATTGTTTAATATCTTTGTGCCTTTATACTTTCCAAAATTCCTTGTGTTAATGATTTCTAGTTTTATTTCATTTTTGTCAGAGGAGATGCTTGTTTCATTTGTTTAATGTTTTAATACTTGTTCCATGATCTAACTTTTGGCCTATCCTTGAGAATGATCTATGTGCTGAGGAGAAGAATATGTATTCTACAGCCATTAGATGAAATGTTCTGTAAATATGTATTAGGTCATATTTGGTCTATAGTGCAGATTAAGTTCAATATTTCTTTGTTGATTTTGTGTCTGGATAATGCTGAAAGTGGGGTGCTGAAGTCTCTAGCTATTATTGTATGGGACCTATCTCTCTCTTTAGCTCTACTAATGTTTACTTTATATATCTGGGTGCTCCAGTGTAAGATGCATATATATTTTAAATTGTTATATTCACTTTCTGAACTGACCTTTTTATTATTATATAATGATCTTCTTTGTCTCATAGCTTTAGCCTTGAAATCTATTTTGTCTGATATAAATCTTTTCCCATCCCATTATTTTCGGTCTCTGTGTCTTTATAGGTGAAGTGTATTTCCTGTAGGCAACAGATCATTGTTGATTCTTTTTTGAATCCATTCAGCCATTTTATGTTTCTTATTGGAGAGTTTAGTCAATTTACATTCAATGTTATTATTGATAAGTAAGAACTTACTCCTGCAATTTTGTTATTTTTTTTCTGGTTGTTTTGTGGTCTTCTCATCCCTGTTTCTTTCCTGTCTTCCTTTTAGTGAAGGTGATTTTCTGTAGTGGTATGCTTTAATTTATTGCTTTTTATTTTTTGTGTATTTATTGTATGTTTTTTGATTTGAGGTTGCCATGAAGCTTGTAAATACTATCTTCTAACCCATTATTTTAAACTGATGACAAGGCGGGGGGTGGTGGCTCATGCCTGTAATCCCAGCTCTTTGGGAGGCTGAGGTGGGCAGATCACCTGAGGTCAGGAATTCAAGACCAGCCTGGCCAGCGTGGTGAAACCCCATCTCTACTAAAAAATACAAAAATTAGCCAGGCATGGTGGTGTGCGCTTGTAATCCCAGCTACTCAGCAGGCTGAGGCAGGAGAATAGCTTGAATCCAGGAAGTGGAGGTTGCAGTGAGCCAAGATCGCACCATTACACTCCAGCCTGAGCAACAGAGCAACACTCTGTCTCAAAAATAAATAAATAAATAAATAAATAAATAAATAAATAAATATAAACTGATGACAGCTTAATACTGATTGCATAAACAAACATGCAAAAAGTAAACTAACAAAAACTCTTCACTTTAACTTTGCCTACTTTTTAAATTTTTGTTGTTTCTCTTTATGTCTTATTGTACTGTCTTAAAAAGTTGTTATAGTTATTATAGTTATTATTTTTCATAATTTAGTTTTTCTACTTAAGTCAAGAGAAGATTATACACTACAATTACAGTGCTATACTTGTGAAAGAAAAAATATCTTGGGTCCCCAAAGTCACCAAGCTAAAGGGAACAGTCAAGCTGGGAATTGCTCAGAACCAATCTTCCTCCCATTCTATTCAAAGTTGCCCCTCTGCTTACTGAGATAAATGCATATCTGATTACCTGCTTTGGAGAGGCTAATCAGAAACTCAGAAGAATGCAACCATTTGTCTCTTTTCTATATATGACCTGGAAGCCGCCTCCCTGTTTGAGTCATCCTACCTTTCCAGACTGAACCAGTGTTCACCTTACATGTGTTGATTGATGTCTCATATCTCCCTAAAATGTATAAAACCAAACTGTGCTTTGACCACCTTGGGCATATGTCATCAGAACCTCCTGAGGCTGTGTCCTCAACCTTGGCAAAATAAACTTTCAAAATTAACTGATACCTGTCTCAGATTTTTGGGGTTCACATACTGTCATGTGTTTTTTTCCGTTTACTATTGCCAGTGAGTTCCATAACTTCAGATGACTTCTTCTTGCTCATTAACATTGTTTTCTTTCAGATTAAAAACTCCCTTTAGCCTTTCTTGTAGGACATGTCTGGTGATGATGAAATCCCCCAGCTTTTGTTTGCCTGGGGGACTTAATGCTTAGCGGATATTTTCACCAGATATACTATTCTAGGTTAAAAGTCTTTTTTTTTTCTTTCATCACCTTAAATATGTCATGCTGCCAGAGGCATGTGAATCAGAACAACTCCGTCTTGAATAGGAGCTGGGTAAAATGAGGCTGAAACCTACTGGGCTGCATTCCCGGACAGTTATGGCATTCTAAGTCACAGGATGAGATAGGAGGTGGCACAAGATACAGGTCATAAAGACTTTGATGATAAAACATGTTGCAGTAAAGGAGCCGGCCAAAACCCACCAAAACCAAAATGGCGATGAGAGTGACCTCTGGTTGTTCTCACTGCTACACTCCCACCCGCACCATGACAGTTTACAAATGCCATGGCAACATCAGGAAGTTACCCTGTATGGTCTAAAAAGGGGAGGGATGAATAATCCACCCCTGCCTTTTTTTTTTTTTAGCATATCATCAAGAAATAACCATACAAATGGGCAACCAGCAGCCCTCGGGGCTGCTCTGTTTATGGAGTAACCATTCTTTTATTTCTTTACTTTCTTAATAAACTTGCTTTCACTTTGCATTGCAGACTCACCCTGAATTCTTTCTTGTGTGAGATCCAAGAACCCTCTCTTGGGGTCTATATCGGGCCCCCTGTCCTGTAATATATTTCCGGTGACTACAAAAGGACGATAATGCAGAAATCCTGACCCAACGGCTACCTTTGGGTAAAGGTTGGAGTCCCGTAACATCTTTCTGGCGACCACAGAAGCGACTATACTGTGGAAACCCCTGACCCAAAGGCTAACTTTGGGTAAGTGGTGGGGTCCAGTAATGCCTTTCTCACAAACCACAAAAGGGACAATACTGAGGAGACACCCCCCCTCCCCGCCCACTGAACCAAAGGAAACATACTGCAGCACTGATTGGATGAGTTTGGGCAAGTTGTGGAGTACCCAGGTGAAGAATGGGTTTGTGTCAGAGGCCCTACTTAGGGGAGTTAGAGTCTCTCCTAAGATAGAGTAGGTTAGAGGCCCCTCTTAATAAAAGGCAAGGATGCTTGACTGACCTTGGATTAGAGGCCCAACTTAGGAGGGTTAGAGTCCCTTCTAAGATTTAGGGCGTTAGAGGCCCCTCTCGGTAAAGTCCCTCTCGGCTAAAAACAGGTTCGGCACTATGGAATGTTAACTTCTATTATCTTTGGGCTAATCTGCCTTGCACTCATTGCTGATGGCTGTGGGTAACAGGGCTGGGCATGTACAGGATCATAGAACATAGGGAGCTTTTTCCTCCCTAAGAGGGGAAACTTGATAGCTGATGGCACTGCTGGAAAGGATCCCTTTGCTACTGACAAGCGGCTGCCTGAACTTTTCACTGTTGCTGCAATGAGTGGGTCCTTTCTCTGGCCTCCCTAAGCTCTTTACTGTCCCCACCCTGCCACAGGCAATACTTTCCATCTCTACTTTTCCTTTACTATCTTTTCTGTTACTCAGGGCAACCATCTTGCCCAGAGACCACGTGTAGAAACTCCAAGTCAGAGGTTGGATTAAAGAAGACAGGGCCCATTTGGGAGCAAATTTAAGCCTTGCTCGTTCTATTGGGTGCTAAGCAGAGTGGCTAATGTTTATGTTTTATCACATGTATTTTGCTCTGGCCAGAACAAAAAAAAATAATTTTCCTTTATGATGTGTCTTGGCCCCCAGGGCAACGGGCTGCAAGCCAGATCACTAGGGCCACTCAGGGAAAGGGAAGCAAGAAGCCTGGCATGCCGGGAAAAGGGTTAGAATTTCTTACCAGTCAGATTTCTGGCTTCTTTCTCTCTGTGCAAACAGTTGAATGAATGGAAAAAAAATCAACGTTTATCTCCTCTGTAAAGTTTTTATTAATATAAAAAAGAATTCTAAGGCTAGTCTTAAGCTGGTGTATTTTGGGCAATGAATCCATTTTTCTGTGTTGAGGGGTACTTTAGCATAAAGCATGGGCTTAGAACACCTGTAAAGCCACTTTTCAAGATGACCCAGCAAAAACAAACAAAAAAATGGGATGAAGTCTCCACCTTGTTTAATGTCCTTAGGAGCTTCATCTTTTAACCATGTGGCGTACTTTCTCTTGGTCTCCACCTTCCAGGGAACAGGAATTTTAGAGTTCATGTCATAGTTAGCTCTAAAAAATATATTAAATAGTTAAAAGACTTTGCAATCTCAAAATGAACTACTCTAGACTCCTTCTGGGAAAAGGAATGGAGACTGCCCTGTGCTGTATAGTTCAGTAGCTAAGGTTTTACACTTTCATAG
Organism: Nomascus leucogenys; assembly: GCF_006542625.1. Classification (NCBI taxonomy): domain Eukaryota; kingdom Metazoa; phylum Chordata; class Mammalia; order Primates; family Hylobatidae; genus Nomascus; species Nomascus leucogenys. The sequence continues at coordinate 67,039,244 of NC_044395.1, read as the reverse complement.
TGGTGGTCTGGGTTGGATTCCCCATATAGGAAGTAAGTTATTTCTGGTTTATTATCTGTGTGACCTTGTCTATTCTCTTCTCCACAGACTGTCTTAAATTTCCCTTCTCTAAGCACCTGGGAGGTTACCTTTGGTAAAGTTCAAAAGCCAGAAATATGGGCCGTTTGGCATAACAAATTCTAAAAGGACTTTATTAAAAACTGCTATGGTGAAAGTCAGTTTAATTAAAAGCAGATATTCAAGCTCTAACAGCCTGGACTACTTGGGAAAAACAGGAGGCACCAGAGACCCCTTTCCTGGCCCTGTTCTTCTAAGGGCTCAACCCTAAAGTCAGTAATTCAATTAAGAAACTTCAAAACTGGCTGGGCACTGTGGCTCTTGCCTGTAATCCCAGCATTTTGGGAGGCCAAGGTGGGTGGATCACCAGGGGTCAGGCATTCCATACCAGCCTGGCCAACATGGTGAAACTCCGTCTTTACTAAAAATACAAAAAGTAGCCAGGTGTGGTGGCACACACCTGTAATCCCAGCTACTTGGGAGGCTGAGACAGGAGAATCAATTTAATTTTGGAGACGGAGGTTGCATTGAGCTGAGATCACACCACTGCATTCTGGCCTGGGAGACAAGGTAAGTGAGACTCCATCTCAAAAAGAAAAAAAAGAAACTTAAAAACTGGCAAATGAAAAATCTTACACCTACTGTAGTAATCTTTTGTCTTTCTGTGTAGCTATATATGTGTTGTGTGTAATGTTTATATAAAAGAGCTCCAATTAACTGGCTGAAACAAAAATAAGCACTTAAATCCAAATATTTTGAAAGCAAAATAAAAACTATAATACCTTTTAGTTCATGTAACTTTAGTAATCTTTGGGAAATAAAAACAGCTTTAATAATGATCGATAAAATAAAAACATTTAGTTTTAATTATGTAGGTTAGATATTAAGTTTGCTAAATGCTTTAAGGTCATAAACTCCTTCTTTAACTTTTAAAAATTGTTCAATTTGCCTACCTTAAAGCTGTTAGAGTCTAGATAAGGCCTGACGACATGTGGAATTAGCCATGCCCCTTAGCTATACAAAGAATATTATAAAGAAAGAGATTTTATATAAGAAAGGATCTTGTATGGTAAATTCTTGTCCTAAAGTAAAATGACTGGTTGTTTAAAAGGAGGGATGTTTAGGGCAAGTCAGAAAGTCCAAGAATGTCTCAGATGGTTTTTTTAAGTCGTGAAAGGATTTGTAAAAGGGAATTTATGCAAGAAATGTTGCACAATTCAAAGGTTGTTAGGCCTCCTAAATGCTTTGTAAAATGCCACTATGACTCTTACTGTACAACTTACCTGCTTAAGTAAGGTAAAGCCTGGGCACATGTGGAGTTAGCCATGTCCCCTAGCTATGCTGGAGGGTCAGCTCTTATCTGCACTTCTGCCTGGTGTGTCCTAGGCTAGGCTCCACACCTAGTACATCATTAAAATCTTGAACTTACCAAGGTTTTCACCAAAAATAAGAGTTGGTAAGAGTTAACATTGTAACATGTAATTGAGACTACTGAAGAAACAATTTTACATGCAAGGTGTGTAGGAAAAGCAAAATGTGTTTTTGGTAAAAAAAAAAAAAAAAAATTATAAGAAGGCATGGGAATATGGATTTTTCTTGCCTAGATTAAAGAGTTAAAGGATTGTTTTAAGTTAGGATAAAGCTGAATGTTTAAGGAAGTTGTGAAAGATTTGTGAAAAATTAATTATAAAAGAGATTCTGTGTGAATATATTGGCTAAAGTTAAAGGGGTATTCAATTTTTCTGTAAACTGAACATTGGAATAAAAGCACAACAGGTTTTTCTTAGAGCAAAAACCTGCTTATGAACTGCTCTTTAACAAAAATTTGTAAAAATGGTGTTTGGTTTTCTTTGGGCTGTATTTGTATAAATGTGTAATTGGTATATGTGATCCAAAATTATAGGAAACTCTTATAATTCTGATATCACTTAGTTTACATTATCAGTAATAATTATAATCATGTTGAATTATTATTATTGTATGCCACAGAGGTAATCAAATTTCTTTGTCAATCGTGTTTTTAATTGTGGCTGTCCTAAGAGGTTTTGTCATCCAAAAACAATTGTTTCCTTGTCTTAATCCTCTTTAGAAGGTGGTTTATAATCAATTATAGAACTCTAACAGGTGTTCTTAAATTCAGGTTTTCTGATAACTTTGGAGATGGTGATGTCAGAATAGAGGAAAAAACTTTCAGAATTCTCATAGAGAGCTAAAATGTACATAAGTATCAAACAGAAGGTAACTACATGGACTAAATTGAAGAAGTCTAATCTTTTTAACTTTGCTTAAAACACTGCTGATCCTTTGTTTTGTTTTTCAGAGTAAAGAAAACATTTCTTTTGAGCTATTTACAGCTTTTAGCAATTGAGTAAAGTATACTTCTCTAAACAAAATTTGGAGCATATTTTTTTCTCTCTACCTGATTTCTCCAAAATTCAGAAACAATTTGTGAGTATTCTCAATTTGTGACAATATAGTTATTTGCATAAGTGCAATAAGAATTTGTTTTCTTTCATAACAGGATATAGTTGGAGAAATTGGTTATTTTGCCAACACTTTGACTGGAATGGTGTGCTTTCCTTTAAGGAATCAAACTTGACTTGTATTGCCAATAAAAGCCCTTTGGGGAACTGGCCTCATACCTTGCCTACATAGTCCCTGTACAGGGTTTCTGACCTACGGTAAGTAAAGAAGGTCACTTTCTCACAGGTCCAGGAGTCCCAAGTTATCTTGGGACCTCAGAAGGAGAGGAATTTACCCAACTCATAGGTTTTTGAGGGTAAAAACCCATGCTAGGGCTCGGCTTTAAAAAAGTCTTATCTGAGATTCCTTCTATGGAACAGAGTTTCATGAAAGCCAATTTAAAAAGGGCTTTTGTGAAAAATAATTATTCTTGCTGTACTTTATAAAAATAATCAGGCCAAGTATAATAAAACAAATTGGTCTTATCATGATTTGTCTTTAGTAAAAATTGGAAACTGGAGAGAGAAATATTATGTTTCAAGAACTATGGTACACTTTTTATTAAATTCTAGTCTCATTAGTTGTTTTTAAGTTTGTTTCTGCAATTTAGGGTAACCCTGCTTATTCCTGTGAACCAACCAGTGATCTCTGACTGCTGCTTAGAGTAAGCAAGAGGGATGGGTAATGTAAAAATCTGGATCAGTATTCTAATTCTGGGCACATTACAATCAGCTAACAACCCCGTATCAGTTTAGTTCCAACAGTTGCCCAGTTCATGAAAAGCCTTCTAATTTAGTTTACTTGAAATAACATTACTTATTTTGCTTTACTCTTGTGGAATATATTGCTGTTGTACTCTTTGTGTAGGAATGCAGACAAGCTTACTGAATGTTTTCTTAAACTAAACACTTAATCTTCCAGGTGTCACTTCTTGCCAAAACTCAAGAGTCATGAATGGCCCTTGCCATACTGATGCTTTCTGAGTGAGCTCCTCTCTACCCTGAACACAAGAGACCCTCATAATTATGCAGGAATGTCTGCCCTTATTAACCCTGAAGAAGTTACAGAAGATGGACCTTCATCACTCTGCAAACCCTAGGATTAAGGGTCCTCTTATAAAAAGGAAGGGGGAAATGTCAGAGGCACGTGAACCAGAACAACTCCATTTTGAGTAGGAGCTGGGTAAAATGAGGCTGAAACCTACTGGGCTGCATTCCCAGACAGTTAAGGCATTCTAAGTCACAGGATGAGATAGGAGGTTGAGAAAAGATACAGATCATAAAGACCTTGCTGATGAAACAAGTTGCAGTAAAGGAGCCGGCCAAACCCACCAAAACCAAAATGGCAACGAGAGTGACCTCTGGTCATTCTCACTGCTACACTCCCACCAGTGCCATGACAGTTTACAAGTTACCCTATATGGTCTAAAAATGGGAGGCATGAATAATCCACCCCTTTTAAAATATATAATCAAGAAATAACCATAAAAATGGGTAACCAGCAGCCCTTGGGGCTGCTCTATCTATGGAGTAGCCATTGTTTTATTCCTTTACTTTCTTAATAAACTTGCTTTCACTTTGCACTGCAGACTCACCCTGAATTCTTTCTTGCGTGAGACCCAAGAACCCTCACTTGGGGTCTGGATAAGGACCCCTGTCCTGTAACAACGCCACTCTCCTGTAAGGTTTCTACTGAAAAATCTGCTGCCAGACATGTTGGAGCACCACTGTATGCTATTTTTTTTCTTTTATCTTGCTGCTTTTAGAATCCTTTGTTTATCCTTGACCTTTGGGAGTTTGATTATTAAATGTCCTGAGGTAGTCTTCTTTGGGTTAAATCCGCTGGGTGTTCTGTAACCTTCTTATACTTGAATAATGATATCTTTCTCTATGTCTGAGACATTCTTTTAATTATCCCATTGCATAAACTCTAATCCTATCTGTTTGTCTACCTTCTCTTTAAGGCCAGTGACTCAGATTTGCAATTTTGAGGCTATTATCTAGATGTTGTAAGTGTGCTTCCTTCTTTTCTATTATTTTTTCTTTATCTCCTCTGTGTTTTTTCAAATAGTCTGCCTTCAAGCTCACTAGTTCTTTCTTCTGCCTGTTCAGTTCTGCTCTTAAGAAACTAATGCATTCTTCAGTATGTCAGTTGAATTTTTTAACTCCAGAATTTCTGAGTGATTCTTTTAAACTATTTTCAATTTCTTTGATAAATTTATCTGATAGGATTCTGAATTCATCCTTTGTGTTATCTTGAACTTCTTTGAGTTTCCTTAAAACAGCTATTTTGAATTCTTTGAGAGGTCGCATATCTCTGTCTCTCCTGGATTGGTCCCTGGGGACTTAGTTTGCTTGGTGATGTCATGTTTTCCTGGATGCTCTTGATGTTTGTGGATGTCTGTCAGTGTTTGGGCATTGAAGAAATAGGTATTTATTGTAATCTTCACAGTTTGAGCTTTTTTGCACCTGTCCTTCTTGGGAAGACTTTATAGCTATTTTAAGGGACTTGGGTGTTGTTTTAAATTTTTTTATTGTTGTTCTTTTTCACTGCTCCAGTTAAAGGAGAGACTTGGGTGTTTTGATCTAAGCCATATCTGCATTAGTAGGCACCCCAAGCCTAGTAACACTGGTGTTTTGCATACTTATAGAAGCACCACCTTGTCAGTCTTAGATAATAACCAGAAGAATTATTTGTATTATTAGGCAGAGACTCTTGTTCTCTTCCCTTATTTACTGCCTGGCTACCACTTGTGTTTGCTCAAGGCCTTAGGGGTCTATGATCAGCATGCAATGAAGCCAGCCAGTCTTAGGTCCTTCCCTTCAGGGTGATAAGTTTTCCCAGGGCCTGGACAGGTCCAGAGATGCTAAGGGCCAGGGACTGCACTAAAAAACCTTGTAAATTTACCTGGTGCTCCATTCTTTGCAGCTATGCTGGCACTCAAATCACGAGATACCAGGGAAGGAAAGGGAAGATCCCACTCTTTCCTTTCCACAGGCAGAATAGTTTCTTCCCATGGCCACCACCCCATGGCCCATGGGGAGTACTGCCATGCTACTACTGATGTTTACTTAAGGCTCAGAGCTCTTCAGTCAGCTTATGGTGAATGCTGCCAGACCTGGGAATCACCCTTCAGGGTAGTGGGCTCCACTCTTGCCTAGGGCAGGTCCAGAAATGCTATCTAAGAGCTAAGACCTAGAACTGGGGACCCTGAGTCCACTTGATGCTCTACCTCACTGGGGTTGACCTGGTACCTAAGATGCATGACAAAGTCCCCTTTACTTTTCCCTCTGCTTTTCTCAAGCAGAAGGAATCTCTCACTATAGCCGCCACAGCTAGGAATGTGTTGGGTCTCACCTGAAGCCAGCAAGTCTCAGAGTCTCACCGAAAGCCCACGGCTACTACTGTGGTACTACCTGTGTAGTGTTGCTGATTATTCAGGGGCCAAAAGCTCTTTAGTCAGCAGCTGATGAATCCTGCCAGAACTTAGTCTTTCCTCTCAGGATGGTGGGTTCCCCTCTGGCCCAGGGTGTGTCTAGAAATGTCGTCTGGGAGCTAGGGCCTGGAATGAGGGCCTCATGACTCTGCTGGTGTCCTATCCAAATGTGGCTAAGCTGATATCCAAGTTGCAAGCAAAGTCCTCTTTACACTTCCCTCGCCTCAAGCAGAAGGGAGTTACTTTCATTTGTGTGAGCTCTGCTGCCTGGGGTTGGGGGAGGGGTGGTACAAACATTCCCTTAGTCACCTCAGCTGGTGTCTCACTAAATTTCATGCCTCCCATGTCCACTAGCTCTGAGCCCACCACAGCTCTAGAACTTGCCTATGAGTTGCAGAACTTGTGCTCTAAACTGTCTTTCAAGTTTATTTAGGACTCCAGAGAACTTTAGCTTGTGGTGGTGAAACTTACCAAAGCTCAAGTTCCAATCGCTGACATGGACGATTCACCTGTGGCTAGTTTCATGCGCGTCTGTGTAAAGAGACCACCAAACAGGCTTTGTGTGAGCAACATGGCTGTTTATTTCACCTGAGTGCAGGCGGGCTGAGTCCGAAAAGAGAGTCAGCAAAAGGTGGTAGATTATCATTAGTTCTTATAGGTTTTGGGATAGGCGGTGGAGTTACGAGCAATGTTTTGGGGGCAGGGGGTGGATCTTGCAAAGTACATTCTCAGGGGTAGGGAGAATTACAAAGAACCTTCTTAAGGGTGGGGGAGATTACAAAGTACCTTCTTAAGGGTGGGGGAGATTACAAAATACATTGATCAGTTAGGGTGGGGCAGAAACAAATCACAATGGTGGAATGTCATCAGTTAAGGCTATTTTTACTTCTTTTGTGGATCTTCAGTTACTTCAGGCCATCTGGATGTATACATGCAAGTCACAGGGGATGCGATGGCTTGGCTTGGGCTCAGAGGCCTGACATTCCTGCCTTCTTATATTAACAAGAAAAATGAAACAAAATAGTGTTGAAGTCTTGGGGCGAGGAAAATTTTGGGGGGTGGTATGGAGAGAGAATGGGCGATGTTTCTCAGGGCTGCTTCAAGCGGGATTAGGGGCGGCATGGGAACCTAGAGTGGGAGAGATTAAGCTGAAGGGAGGTCTTGTGGTAAGAGGTGATATTGTGGGGTTGTTAGAAGAAACTTTTGTCATGTAGAATTATTGGTGATGGCCTGGATACGGTTTTTTATGAATTGAAAAACTAAATGGAATAAGAGAAGGAGAAAAACAGGTATAAAAGGTCTAAGAATTGGGAGGACCTAGGACATCTGATTAGAGAGTGCCTAAGGAGATTCAGCATAGTCCTGCCAGCAAAGATTATTTATTTACTTCAAGAGCTAAGAGTGGCAGTTTGGGGATAGCACGAGGAGATATCAGCTGCGATGGCTTGGAGAAACAGTGTAAACCAGCAGTGTAAACAAGAGCAAGGCATGTATGAGTAGTTGAGAATGGAGAATAGGAGTATGACTAGACAGAAAATAGTAGGGATGACAAGTTTTTTTGGGGCACAGTCTAAGTTGGTCCGGTGTCTGGAATGAGACTGGGGCCTAATAAAAAGGAGCTCAAATGGGCTGTACCTTGCAGCATTCTGAGGACAGGCCTGAATTCTGAGAAGGTAAAGTGGTAAAAGTATTGTCCAGTCCTTTTTAAGTTGGTGGCTGAGCTTGGTGAGGTGTGTTTTTAAAAGACCTTTAGTCCGTTCTACTTTTCCTGAAGACGGAGGACTGTAAGGGATATAAAGGTTTCACTGAATACTAAAAGCCTGAAAAACTGTTTGGCTGATTTGACTAATAAAGGCTGGTCTGTTATCAGACTGTATAGAGGTGGGAAGGCTAAACTGAGGAATTATGTCTGACAGAAGGGAAGAAATGACTGTGGTGGCCTTCTCAGACCCTGTAGGAAAGGCCTCTACTTATCCAGTGAAAGTGTCTACCTAGACTAAGAGGTATTTTAACTATCTGACTCAGGGCATGTTGAGTAAAGCTAATTTGCCAGTCCTGGGTGGGGGCAAATCCTCGAGCTTGATGTGCAGGGAAAGGAGGGGGCCTGAATAATCCCCGAGGAGTAGTAGAATAGCAGATGGAACACTGAGAAGTGATTTCCTTGAGGATTATTTCCACGATGGAAAGGAAATGAGCGGTTCTAAGAGGCAGGCTAGTGGCTTGTACTATAGCATAGCCTGCCTTTGCTGGTGTGTGGCGATTAGGCCTGGTGGAACTGCCATCAATAAATCAAGCGTGATCAGGGTGAGGAACAGGAAAGAAGGAAATGTGGGGAAATGGGGTGAATGTCAGGTGGATCAGAGAGATACAGTCATGGGGGTCAGGTGTGGTATCAGGAATAATGTGGGAGGCCAGATTGAGGTCCGGGCCAGGAACAATGGTAATTGTGGGACTTAACAAAGAGTGAGTACAGCTGAAGGAGCTGGGGAGCAGGAAGTATATGCATCAGATATGAGGAAGAAAATAGATTTTGGAAGTTATGAGAAATGTAGAGAGTGAGTTGAGCATAGTTTGTGATTTTTAGGGCTTCTAAAAGTATTAAAGCAGTGGCAGCTGCTGCATGCAGACATGAGGGCTAGGCTAAAACAGTAAGGTCAAGTTGTTTGCACAGAAAGGCTACAGGGTGTGGTCCTGGCTCTTGTGTAAGAATTCTGACCGCACTAACCATGCCTAGGAAGGAAAGGAGTTGTTGTTTTGTAAGGGATTGAGGTTTGGGAGATTAATTGGACATGATCAGCAGGGAAAGCACGTGTGTTTTTATGAGAATTATGCCGATAGGTAACAGATGAGGATGAAATTTGGGCTTGACTGAAGTAATGGGAGCTGTCTGTGAAGCCCTGTGTCAGTATAGCCCAGGTAATTTGCTGAGCCTAATGAGTGTCAGGGTCAGTCTAAGTGAAAGCAAAGAGAGGCTAGGATGAAGGGTGCAAAGGAATAGTAAAGAAAAAAGCATGTTTGAGATACAGAACAGAATAATGGGTAGTAGAGGGAGGTATTGAGCATAGGAGAGTATATGGGTTTGGCTCCACGGGGTGGATAGGCAAAACAATTTGGTTGGCAAGATGCAGATTCTTAACTAACTTGTAAGCTTTGTCTGGTTTTTGGACAGGTAAAATGGGAGAAATGTAAGGAGAGTTTATAGGTTTTAGAAGCCCATGCTGTAGCAGGTGAGCGATAACAGGCTTTAATCCTTTTAAAGCGTGCTGTGGGATGGGACATTGGTGTTGAGCGGGGTAAGGGTGATTAGGTTTTAATGGGATGGTAATGGGCATGTGATTGGTTGCCAGGAAAGGAGTAGAGATGTCCCATACTTGTGGGTTAAGCTGGGGGAATACCAGAGGAAGATGCAAAGGAGGCTTTGGGTTGGGGAGAAGGGTGGCAATGAGATGCGGCTGTAGTCCAGTAATAGTCAGGGAAGTAGATAATTTGGTTAAAATATCTCGGCTTAAAAAGGGAACTGGGCAGGTGGGGATAACTAAAAAGGAGTGCTTAAAAGAGTATTGTCTAAGTTGGCACCAGAGTTGGGGAGTTTTAAGGGGTTTAGAAGCCTGGCCATCAATACCCACAACAGTTACAGGGGCAAAGGAAACAGGCCCTTGAAAAGAAGGTAATGTGGAGCGGGTAGCCTCCATATTGATTAAGAAGGGGATGGGCTTACCTTCCACTGTGAGAGTTACCGGAAGCTCGGCGTCCGTGATGGTTTAGGGGGCTTCCGAGGCGATCGGGCAGTGTCAGTCTTCAGCCGCTAAGCTGAGAAGATCTGGGAAGGAGTTAGTCAGAGAGCCTTGGGCCAGAGTTCCAGGGGCTCTGGGAGTGGCTGCCAGGTGAGTTGAACAGTCCGATTTCCAGTGGGGTCCTGCACAGATGGGACACGGCTTAGGAGGAATCCCGGGCTGCGGGCATTCCTTGGCCCAGTGGCCAGATTTCCAGCAGGTGTAGCAAGGTCCTGGGGGAGGAGGTTCTGGAGGAATGACTGGCTGCTGCGGTTCAGGCGTTTGGAAGTTCTTGTGTGCTGGAGATGTGGCTGGGGTTTGTCTCACAGTGGAGGCAAGGAATTGAAACTTTTTTCTATTATTGTACACCTTGAAGGTGAGGTTAATTAAGTCCTGTTGTGGGATTTGAGGGCCAGATTCTAATTTTTGGAGTTTTATTTAATGTCGGGAGCAGATTGGGTAATAAAATGTATATTGAGAATAAGATGGCCTTTAGACCTTTTAGGGTCTAGGGCTGTAAAGCGTCTCAGGGTTGCTGCCAAATGAGCCATGAACTGGGCTGGATTTTTATATTTGATGAAAAAGAGCCTAAATGCTATCTGATTTGGGATAAAGAAAAAGGAGCATTAACCTTGATTATGCTTTTAGCTCCAGCCATCTTTTTAAGAGGAAATTGCTGAGCAGGTGGGGGAGGGCTAGTCACAGAACGAAACTGTAAGCCAGACCGGGTGTGAGGAGGGGAGGTGATAAAAAGATTATAGAGTGGAGGAGCGGAGGCTGAGGAAGAATTGGGACCTAGCTCGACCTGGCGAGGAGCAGCCTGGGGAGGAGGGGAGAGGTCAGATGGGTCCATAGAAAAGGAGGATTAGAAAGACTCAGCGATGCTTGGGGTTGGGACTGAGGGGACAGGTGGGAGGGAAAGAAGGAGGATTTGGGACGAGTTGCATTGGGCACAGAGACTACGAAGGGACTGATGTGTAAAAGAATGCCTGGACGTCAGGCTCCTCAGACCATTTGCCCATTTTATGACAAGAATTATTTAGATCTTGCAGGATGGAAAAATTGAAACTGCCATTTTCCGGCTATTTGGAACTACTGTCGAGTTTGTATTGGGGTCAAGCAGCATTGCAGAAGAAAATAAGATGCTTAGATTTTAGGTCAGGTGAGAGTTGAAGAGGTTTTAAGTTCTTAAGAACACAGGCTACAGGAGAAGGAGGAGGAATTTCGGCACCAAATTTCATGCGTGTCCCTGTGAAGAGACCACCAAACAGGCTTTGTGTGAGCAACATGGCTGTTTATTTCACCTGGGCGCAGGCGGGCTGAGTCTGAAAAGACAGTCAGCAAAGGATGGTGGATTATCATTAGTTCTTATAGGTTTTGGGATAGGCGGTGGAGTTAGGAGCAATGTTTTGGGGGCAGGAGGTGGATCTCGCAAAGTACATTCTCAGGGGTAGGGAGAATTACAAAGAACCTTCTTAAGAGTGGGGGGAGATTACAAAGTACCTTCTTAAGGGGGGGGAGATTACAAAGAACATTGATCAGTTAGGGTGGGGCAGAAACAAATCATACTGGTGGAATGTCATCAGTTAAGGCTATTTTTACTTCTTTTGTGGATCTTCAGTTACTTCAGGCCATCTGGATGTATACATGCAAGTCACAGGGGATGCGATGGCTTGGCTTGGGCTCAGGCCTGACAGCTAGGGTTTATCTAAATGCTCCCTCTGTGGGTATTGGCTGAGTTCAACCTGGTTTTGCTTTCTGCTGTGACAGGGCAGCACTGAGTTCCAATGCAAAACCTTCCACAATCACTGCGCTCTTCCTCCCACAAGTGCACAGATTCTCTGTGTCACGTGGCCACTGCTGGTGGTGGGGGAGGGGTGGCATCAGTGATTCAAGACTATTTTTCCTACACTCTTCAGTGCCTCTTTGAGTGATATAAAGTTAAAACCAGGCACTGTGATTGCTCACCTGATTTTTGTTTTTTATGAAGCTGTATTTTTTTGTGTAAATAGTTGTTAAATTTGATGTTCCTGTTGGGGGACACTCAGTGGAGGCTTCTATTTGACCATCTTGCTCTGCTCCTCTCAACAACTCATGTTTATTAAGGGATGACTCTATGCTAGAAACCGTGTTCAGTTCTCTGCTGCATTATTTCATTTAATTCTCATACAACCCCATTAGATAGTGCTGCTATTATCTCTGGTTAATACACAGAGGTAACCAAGGCACAGAGAGAATAAGTAGTCAAGGCCACTCATCTGGTAAATGGTAGAGTCCTTTGAACTCTTCACTGATCCCCCCAATTCAGAGGTAATCACTTATCTTCTTGGCCTCCAAACCAATGACTAAATATTAATAACTCTACTTATGAACCCACCAGAACTTGAGTTCTGTGAGGGCAGAGAATGTCTTCCTCATCATTATAGTTCCAATATCTAGCATAGAGCATCCATATGTATATTTATGGATTGAAATATTGGTGAGGTGGTTGACCTCTGAACCCTTGTTAAATATTATCTAGTTTTATAACTGGAATCACTTACACACACACACACACATACACACCCATACACTTAGCTTCTTTTGACCTACTATTTCTTCTATCTCTCCACATGTTTATATGTATATTGAGGTCTAGTAGGTACAGCTTGGGCTTTAATATTCTGCATATTAACTAGTAGAAGCTCTAATCCATTCTGTGTTTATATGTTAGTCAGAGATATGGAGTCATTAGGAAACACAGTATGTACAGAACACTGCAAGAAGGACAGTTAGATTACCCATCCTCTTTGGTTCCTGAGGCAGTGATCACTGGAGACTCGTTCTGCTGGGGTCTGCATCTGTCTAATTAAACCAAACACTCCCTAAAGACCTAGTAGGGTAGAAGCTGTCTCCTCACTCCAGGGATTCCTAAGGAGGAGATACAAATACCATCCTGTTTCACTCCAGACTGTGCATCTGGCAGCTCCTTCCCCATGTTGGAGAATAACTTTCTCTTCAAATGGGGCAAGTTTTGGGGCAGGGAATAAACGTTTGTTTCCTAGGATTTTTAGGTTTTCTTGAAATAAATCCAATAAACTGTTGATTCAGACAAGATCTTCACAATTCTTCTGGACAGTGTATTATAAGTACACACTATCTAATGTGTGCATCTTGACATCTTGAACTGCTGCAGACATTTCTCCTATGCAGGGCTAGGACTAGGGCTAATTTTTTTTCTGGAATATTAAAGTATTTTAAATATATTGAAATATTTAAAAGTAAGTATATTAAAACTCATAACATTAGTATAAGTTTAAATATTTTATTTAGATAAAAATTAGAATTTAAAAAAATTTTATTGGCTTTAATGGAAAAAATAATGAATAATATATTCAAAATAAAATTATTGAAAAAAATTAGCTATTAATAATACATGAAAACATTTATAAGGGCTTCAGACTCCAAACAGTAGCTCAGTATATAGCACTGTCAGATCCTATCTTTATTTAAAATTTTAATATTGTGTTCATAGTGAATTTTTTGCATCAATTTTCGTTCTAAAACATTGTATTAAAGTATTTATCTTGCTTACTGTGGTTTTTTGGTACCCACTTAAATTTTGCACTCAAGGTAAGTGTCTCACTAATCTCACCTTATTTCTGGTCCTAGGAGAGTCAACATCTGGAGGGCTAAGAGAGTTATAAAGAAATGGTGCCCCCGATAATGTCTTGAATCTTTAGATAAATCTGATACTAGAGTCATATTTTTCAGTTACAGGGCAAAGATATCCCCTTTGTTGCAGGCCAAAATCCGTAATATAAAGTATCCTGATAGAAAAAAGAATTATCTTACACATTTTAATCTTCAGTTTGCTTTTTTAAACTTAACTACAGGAGCCTGGGCATGGTGGTTACACCTGTAATCCTAGCACTTTGGGAGGCTGAGGCGGGCAGATCACCTGAGGTCAGGAATTCAAGAACAGCCTGGCCAACATGGCCAAACCCTGTTTCTACTAAAAATACAAAAATTAGCCAGGCTTGGTGGTGTGCGCCTGTAGTCCCAGCTACTTGGGAAGCTGAGGCAGGAGAATCACTTGAACCTGGGTGGTAGAGGTTGCAGTGAGCCAAGATCATGCCACTGTACTGTAGCCTGGGCAACAGAGTGAGACTGTGCCTCAAATAAATAAACAAATAAATAAATAAATAAATAAACTGTATGCCATGATGAATACTTTTTAATTTTTAATGGAAACAAAACATTCCATTGTAATTGTGTACCATAATTTATTTATTGTCCTATTGATGGATATGGAAGTTTTAACAGTTTCTTTTGCCATTGCAGCAATGTACCAAAGAATATCCTTATAGATATATCTCTATGTTCTTAAGCTGTAATTTCAGCAGGTAGTTGCCAAAAGTGATATTATCAGATTAAATGATTTGAACAATTAGAATTCTTAATAGCTACTGTTAAATTACTTTCCAAAATCACTATACTAAGTTACCTGCCACCAGCAGTGGGGGCTGTTTTCCTAATGTTTTCCAATATAATAAGATAATTATGATATTTCAAGATGATGCTAATTTTCATTTCTTGAAATTTTGTAAGGTCAAGCATCTATTCATATGTATATTAGTCATCTGTTTTTTGCATTGACTTCATCTATTTGGATTCTTTGCACATTTTCTAATTTTTTCTTTTTCAATTATACCAACTTTTAGTGTTTAAGAATATATTAACCTCCTGTATATTACATGTTTTGCGTTTTTTCTCCAAAAATTGTAATTTATTATTGACTACATTTTTAGATATTGCATCATTCAGTGGCTACTTTCTATGAAATTTGGTTTTCTTATCTCAGTCAGATCTTTCCAACCTTCAAAACATTTTATCATGTTTTTGCTTCAGACCCTCATTTAAGTGTAGAAAATATTTTTATAGTTTCATCTTAAAAGTATACATATTTAATTAATCTGGAATTTCTATTTGTTTACTGAGTGAGGTGGGAACTAAATTTATTCTCTTACAAAAATAATATAGTCCAATATCTCAAAGCCATTAATCGAATAGGCTTTCCTTTCCCCCACTAAATTGAATGCTACTTTATCACATTTTGAATTCTAAATATATTTTTATTGGTTTCTAACATGTCTACTAAGTTGTACTGATCCACATAATAGCAATAACTAGCATTTGTTTGGTGATTCCCTTCCAGGCACTATGCTGGGCAGTTTACAGAAAATATTTAAATGAATTCTTGCAAAATAAGTGTGGATAGTTCAATTTCACAGATCAGGCTAAATTTCTGATATGTGAAAAACTCTTTTTGCCAATAATCAGAAAATCGGAAGGCTAGGATTTGAACCTAGGAAAGTCTTTCCCAATAATAAATATTTAAGCTGTGAATTGGAAGATCAGTGTTTCAACAAACACTAAAGATAGAAAAGTATGTTCCAGATTAGGGTAAAAACTTGAGAAAAGTTATGAGAGTTAGAAACCCAGGTTTTGTGTGGAGAATATTTAGTATAAATAATCTAATTTAGCTTTATTAGAGTCTACAGGTGATTAAAGCTGGAGAAGAAAGTAACAGTGGGATTGTGGAGGGCTTTGCATGCTTGAGAACTTCGGACTTTATAAGTCAATAAATAATTATATAAGAGTAATAAGAGAAAACAGACGAAGGTATTTGTTTTGAGCATACCACCCAGACTGCAACATAGCTGATGAATGTGAAGGAGTTGAGGTTGGGAAGCTGGAAGACAGGGAGACCAGATTAGTTTAGGACACTGTTGCAACAGAACAGGTGAATGATGATCAAAGCCTGAGCAAGAACATGCCAGTGAGAATGGGGAGGTATGTATGGCTTCTAGACATTGCTGAGATGTGATCGGAAACCTTCGTTTATATTTGTATCTGCAATTATAATGTGAGAAGTGGAAGAATAACATTATATACTCTCAGTCAAGGCATTAGTGATTGATTCCATGTTCAACTTTTAGTGGAACTTACAACTGGCTCTGTTGACTAACTCTCATGTTCTTTAGTCTTCATAGAGAGACTCCAAAAGAAGGCATGTTTGGTGCTAATCTCACCACCTTCCATCCCACTCTATTCATTCTCCTTGGCATCCCAGGACTGGAGCAATACCACATCTGGCTTTCTATTCCTTTCTGCCTTATGTACATCATTGCAGTCTTGGGAAATGGAGCCCTCATCCTTGTTGTCCTCAGTGAACCCACCCTCCATGAACCCTTGTATGTCTTCCTATCCATGCTGGCTGGCACTGATATCCTGCTATCCACCACCACTGTGCCCAAGGCCTTGGCGATCTTCTGGGTCCACGCTGGGGAGATAACCTTTGATGCCTGCATTACTCAGATGTTTTTCATTCAAGTTGCCTTTGTGGCTGAGTCAGGAATCCTGCTGGCCATGGCATTTGACTGTTATGTAGCCATTTGTACTCCCTTGAGATACACTACCATCTTAACTACTATGGTAATTGGAAAAATGACCCTGGCAATCTGGGGACAAAGCATTGGGACAATTTTTCCTATCATATTCCTGCTGAAGAGCCTGCCATACTGTCGGACCAATATCCCCCACTTATACTGCGAGCACATTGGGGTGGCCCGATTGGCCTGTGCCGACATAACTGTCAATATCTGGTATGGCTTTTCAGTGACAATGGCATCGGTTTTGGTAGATGTTGCACTCATTGTTTTTTCCTACACTTTGATCCTGCAAGCTGTGTTCAGACTTCCTTCCCAGGATGCCCGGCACAAAGCTCTTAACACCTGTGGTTCTACATTGGAGTTATTCTCCTCTTCTTGATCCCATCATTTTTTACTTTCCTGACCCACCGCTTTGGCAAGAATATCCCCCATCATGTCCACATACTTCTGGCAAATCTCCATGTGCTAGTTCCCCCCATGCTTAACCCCATTATCTATGGAGCGAAGACCAAGCAAATCAGGGACAGTATGGCTCACATGTTATCTGTGGTGGGGAAGTCTTGAGACAGTTCATGGTCCCTTCACGGTTTTCTCTTACCAGCAGGAGAAAAGAGAAGTTGCCAATCAAGTTCGCAAGTTTAGGCCCTATAGTGTGTTGTAGCAGAAAGCACATGGACTTTGGAATAAAATATACTTGGATTCAAATCCTGGCTCCGTCACTTTCTGATTTTGAAAAACATGGAGAGGTTCCCATCTTTTGAAAATTTAGTTTTAACCTGTAAAGTTGAACTGCTCATATCTATGCTCTAAAGTTTTTGTAAGGATTAAATTAAATATGTAAACTACTTGACACATTGCCCAGTATTACGTGGGATCTCAATGTTAGCTATAATTTTAACTTGAAGTTTGTTGCCTGAGGAAGATGTCTTAGATTTGATGTATATGAGAGTCTCAATATTTCCAGTGGCTCTTCTGCCTCCTCCTGCTTACCTTCCAAGGCTGTGTCATGATCATCATCATCTCCAGCATCACTGCTGTCATTATCACAAGTTTGTGGTGAAAATCAAACTGGGTAATAAATATTTAAAAAATGCTTTTTAAAAACATGAAGCAGACCAGAATGGTGGCTCACACTTGTAATCCCAGTACTTTGGGAGGCTGAGGCAGATGGATTATTTGAAGCTAGGAGCCTGAGACGAGCCTGGCCAACATGGAGAAACCCCATCTCTACTAAAAATACACACACACAAAAAATTAGCTAGGCATGGTAGTGCATGTCTGTAATTCCAGCTACTTGGGAGGCTGAGGCAGGAGGATCATTTGAACCTGGGAGGCCAGGGTTGCAGTGAGCGGAGATCACACCACTGCACACCAGCCTGGATGACAGAGCAAGAGATTCTGTCTCAAAAAAAAAAAAAAAAAAAAAAGGTGTGGTTGGGGGAACCCCACTAAGCTGTTGAAAAAGGATTAAGGTTTGCATTGATTATATGTAAGGAACGATCTCCATTATTATATTTTAAAATCCTTTTACAGGTTGGGCATGGTGGCTCATGCCTGTAATCCCAGCACTTTGGGAGGCCGAGGTGGGTGGATCAGCTGAGGTCAGGAGTTCAAGACCAGCCTGACCAACATGGTGAAACCCCATCTCTACTAAAAATACAAAATTAGCCAGACATGGTTGTGGGTGCCTCTAATCCCAGCTACTCAGGAGGCTGAGGCAGGAGAATTGCTTGAACCCGGTAGGCAGAGGTTGCAGTGAGCTGAGATTGCTCCATTGCACTCCAGCCTGGGCGACAAAGTGAGACTACATCTCAAAATAAATAAATAAATAAATATAAAAAAATAAATCCTTTTAGTCATCCAGAAAATGGGCCAGGTGACACTGACACAGGCACTACTCATAGAGAGCTGACGGTCTCAACTCACAGGAACAAAGAACAAGTTATAGACCCACACTGATAATAGGAAAAATGATGTATCTTATATTCAGATGTTAGAAAAATGAAGCAAGCTAATATTCTACGATGCTAGTTCCTCTTATCTATTTGTACCTTTTAAAAAATCTAATCAGAGCTAACTTTGAATAGCTTTAAATTCCATTTATAAATTATGATGACTTCCAAACTGTTCCCTTCAGCTCAGCCTTTTCCCTTGAGATCCACATTTATATACTGAACTATTTCTTGACTTCTCCAGTTGTATATTTAGTAGGTATCTCAAAATAAACATGTCTGTATTAGAAGGGTAGCTTAGGCTGTGCTACAGTAATGCATCATACAATTTCAGTGAATTATCAAAACAAAGTTCATACCTCTGTCATTTAAAGTGTAGTGTGTGTCAATAGGATCTATTATCCATTTAGTGGGTCAGGAATCCTGAATCCCTCCATCTTGTGATGTTATGTAAACATACATTTTTCAGAGTTGCTAAAGCCAGGAAAGAGAGAGAAGCATGAGACACAGCAATTATTAATTGCCTTGGTCTTAAGTAATTCATCACTTTTATTCACATTTTCACTGGTAAGCCTGTGGCCTCATGGCCCCAACTCAACTGCAGGGAAACCTGGGAAATATAGGAGTACTCATGAATTTGCAGTATTAATTGTCTCTGTCACCATCTGTACTATTGGCTACGTAATATTTCTTTGCTCCCTTTTCCCAATGTAGAGACCACACCCAAATTCTCTCCACAGGAGAGACTCCAAGGTCCCACAGAAGTACTCCATCCAGCTCAGAGGGTAGATCTTCAGGTGATACACAATAACCTTTCCATCAAATTTGGCTGGGGTTCTTACTGGTCTAGAGATCTATGATTTAAAAGGGAATTTATCTGCCTGCTCCTCACCCCCTTTGAAATACATAATGTAACAGGGACATCTAGCAGCCATTTGGAAAGGCAAAAAATATGAAACACACAATAATTCACAGCAATGTTTGGCTGGGCATGATGGCTTATGCCTGTAATTACAGCACTTTGGGAGGTAGAGGCAGGAGGATCACTGGAGGCCAGGAGTTTGAGACCAGCTTGGGCAACATAGCGAGACCCCTCTCTACAAAAAATTTAAACTTAAAAAAATTCAGAGCAATTTTAAAATCCCTACTGGGAAGACATTGGGAAGGTGCTATACCTTTGGTTTTAGAGAAGTTTCTTAATTAGACCCTTTAGGAGGCACTCTCTTGTTCAAGCATCTATGTTGCCAGTGGAAGCTTCTCTTTGGAAACTTCTTTGTTTTCTTCCTAGGCTACATCTGAAATAGGCATTGTGAGCCAGATGTGGTGGCATGCACCTGCAGTCCCAGCTACTCAGAAGGTTGAGGTAGGAGGTTTGCTTGAGCCCAGGAGTTCCTGGCTGCAGTGAGCTGTGGTCCCACCACTGACTCCAGCCTGGGTGACAGAGCGAGATCCCATCTCTAAAAAAGAGTCAAAAAAAAAAAAAAATAAAAGGGGCATTGGGAGTTATCCTTTTCTTGGAACAGCATAGCCTTCTCTGTCCACTTTCCATTGCTGAAAGATTGAGATGCAAGAGTTGTGTTAGTTCTTAAATAGTCAAAGGCTTTATTAGCTGAGCTTTAGGTTTCTTTGGCAATACTGTATATGTTTATTGAGACTAGTAGGTTTCTCCTCTATTTGGTTCCACTTATGTGCCAGTAAATATACTCCAAAATCTTTTAAAGACATAATTCTCAAGTTTTCTATTTTTCCCTTTAGCATTCTCATGTACATTTCCCTGAACTTACTGGAGACTCACTTGGAAATATAATGCTTTAGTGCGATGGTCTCGTCTTTAATTTGACATTTGTTCTCAGTTGCTTTAGTTGCTTTATCCATCTGGGATGCTTACTGGATACCATACCCATAACAGGATCTTTATCCTTAAGCACTTAAGTTAATAAAAAAATTTGGGGAGATATTGCTGAAGGTTTTAAAAACCACCTGTATTAGTCTGTCTTCATGCCACTGATAAAGGCATACCCGAGACTGGGTTATTTATAAAGAAAATGAAGTTAAACAGATTCGCAGTTCCATGTGGCTGCGGATGCCTCACAATCATGACAGAAGGTGAAAGACATGTCTTACACGGAGGTAGGCAAGAGAGCATATGTAGGGGAACTTCCCTTTATAAAACCATCAGATCTCCTGAGACTTATTCACTGTCACGAGAACAGCATGGGAAAGACCTGCCCCCATAATTCAGTTACTTCCCACTTGTTCCCTCCCATGACACCTGGGAATTGTAGGAGCTACAATTCAAGATGAGATTTGGGTGGGGACACAGCCAAACCATATCACTATCTCTTTTTGTTTGGAGTTTAGAAGAGAAGTTCACTTTTCCATCTCTGCAAGGCGCTGAGTTTTTTTTTTTTTTAAACCTTCTGTGATAGGCAGAATAATGCCCTCTCTTTCCACCTGAGAATCTGTGACCTCATCCTTGGAACCAGGGCCTATGTTAGGTTATATGGCAAAAGGGAATTAAGATTGCAGATAGAATTTAAATCGTTAATCAGCAAACCTTAAAATAAGGATATAAGATTCTTTGGTTGGAGACAATTTAATCACAATTTCATTTATAGGAGTTCTTATAAATGGAAAAGAGAGGCAGAAGAGTCAATATTAGGGCAATTCATTGGAAAATACTCAACTGGCCATTGTCATCTTTTAAGGTGAAATAGAACCGTAAGCCAAGAAATGTGGACCAGCCTCTAGAAGTTGGAAAAAGTAAGGAAACAGATTCTCCCCAGAGCCTTCAGAAAGGACTGCAGCTTTGCTGACACCTTGATTTTAGCCTTGTGAAACCCATTTCAGACTCTGACACCCAGAACTGGAAGATTAAAAAATTTGTTATTTTAGGCCACTAAGTTTGTGGTAATTTGTTGCACCAGCAATAGTAAACTAATATGCTCTCCAGTCTCACTCTTTTCTCTTGCAAAGTGCCCAGTTATTCAATTTTTTTCTTTCCAATTCTTTCCATCTGGCTACCTCACTAAATGTTGCCAACACATATTACCAACACTGTATTTTCCAACATCTCTTCTGCTAGAGCTACAAGTCTAGGAGGCAGCTGGTCTATTCTCCTGACATGCTGCAGGTATACCAATTATTTTTCTATTGCATAGCACAGATCACCATTTTTTTCAATTTCTGTTATCAGATTATTATCTCCCCACCTGCAAATAAAATTCTGCATCTATATTGTTATTCCTCCAATTTTGTTATTTACTTCCAGCCATGAAGATGGGTGAGATAGTCTAGAGAACTCATAGTCCTCTTAACTGCCAATCACATTCCCAGGTGTAAACTCATTCACAACATCTCTAGCAGTCAATTAGGCCATGATGCAGTAACATTTAAGCCACTCTGCTCCTTCCATAGGAGAGAGCTGTTCCTGGGAAACAGCTAACAAGCTAGTGATACATTAAAAGAAAAATCTTTTTTTCCAGATGGGACCACATAACTAGGATGGCCAAAGAAATGTGGGCAGAAGTGATGTGTGTCACTTCCACATTGAGGTACTTAAATATCCAGTGTAGCATTTCCATGTGCTCTTTCTTGTTCATGGTGACATCAGAGAACACATGCTGAAAATAGCAGCATTTCCAGTAAAGAAGAGTTTGGAATCCTAAGTCAATACTTGGAGGAGAGCCAATCAGTAGCACAATTCAACCAGCAACATCATCATTTTCTTCTTCTCTCTGTGAACAACAAATCATGTTTTATTGTGTTAACCAAAAATTTGAAGTTATAACCTTATTAACAGAGTAAGTCATTGAATCACTCTGATTCTCAGAATTTTTTGGATGTGAAGAAGCATATTTAGCAGAATTTTATGAGGACTAAACGAGATTGGATTTGAAGTAATTTTTAATCTGCCAAGTATTTCATATAGGATATAACTGTTACTCTTATGCCTCTTCCAGATGGAAACATAGAAGCTATTGGTTTAATTGGAACCCTTTTCAGTGATTGCCTCTCTCCTTGCCTCTATTCTTTGGTGTCTGAAATTGCTAATCACTGGTGAAAGCAGCAGCTTGTCTTGTTAGAAAAAAATGCAGCTTCTCTCATCAGTTATCTCTCAATAGCTCTCAAGTTCATCCATCCTAGTGGAAGGGCTGATTACTTGTAGCTCTGCTGTGGGTTTTTAAGCCTCTGTGTGATGTCCTTCATTAAACCATTCAGTCCTGATGGCCTCATGGTTCCTATCACTGCCCCACATCCAGGTCCTGTCCTCCAAAGAGCTGATCCTCAAGAGTGGATTCATCCGTTTCCTGAAGACTACCCTCAGTTCATGGTCTAGAAGATTTTTTCCTCTGACCGACTGAGCTATTCATACAGAGTATCTTAGGCTGCTGTGGGATGCAGAGTCCTGTGCTAGACACATTGCTTTGTCCAGAGTTTTACCAGAGACAAAAATAGGAAGTCGGGTACAGTGGTTCATCCCTGTAATCTCAGCACTTTGGGAGACCAAGGAGCGCAGATTGCTTGAGGCCAGGAGTTCAAGACCAGCCTGGTCAACACAGTAAAATCCCATCTCTACTAAAAATACAAAAAAATTAGCCAGGTGTGGTGGTACATGCCTGTAATTCCAGCTACTCTGGAGGCTGAGGCACAAGAATTGCTTAAACCGGGTGGCGGAGGTTGCAGTGAGCAGAGATTGTACCACTGCACCCAGTCTGGGTGACAGAGTGAGATTCTGTAAAAAAAAAAAAAATTATTTAGGCTCCACCAAAAGGGCACTTAGAATATTTTTTCCAGGCTTTGAATTTTATTGCAAATTAATTTTAATTACCAGTATATGGATAGCACATTCAAGGCATATTCTCTTTTGTTGTCTTTTGAACTTCTTAACATCCTAGTTACATATTTACACAATTACTATTTCCAATGTACAAATAAAAAAATAGGGAGGGTAGGTAAATAGAAAACGACACTATTTGTTCTGTCTTTTGGGGTTGCAGCTGACCAAAATAGAGCATACACTGTCAAGCAAAATGGGAAATTATTGGCTTATAGGCTAGAAGGAAAGACTTAGAAAGTAGACTGTAGGAAGGGCAAGGATATTGGACTATAAGAAGGACTAGAACTAGCCTCCTCTATCTGTCATCTCTATTTTCAGTCTGGTATTTTTATATCATGCTAAGATTGGCTTTCTCCATAGCCTGGAAGCAAACAGTTTTTCAGTTTTACATTTTGAAAATTTTGTCCACTGGAGAGTGACAGTCTAAAACTTTGGGGGAAGGATCTCTTGGTTCAGCTAAAGTCAGGTTCCTACTCCTAATCCAGAGTGCTGCGATGAAGGGTGGGATGCCATTACACAGACATGGTTGCTTCATGTCAACCATATGAATAGGGAGGGTGTTTTTCAGAAAAGGAGAGCAGGGCAGATAGAAGTTGCTGACTACAGTCAAGTGGCAAATCAGAGGCAGAATCAGGTGCAGCATCTAGATCTGATTCTCAGAGACCCCTGTATTCAGATATATTTCTGTGTTTTCTGTCTAGGTTCTCTTTCAGACTATAAACAGTATGAGGGTGAGGTGATGGCTTCCTTGTTCACTACTATATTTCTAGCATTTCACACTCAATAAATAAATACATTTTGAAGAAGTGACTTCAAAAGATAGCCTAGAGTTGCTTTTTTTCTAAACTAGTTTATTGTTTTTATCTAGAAATTTTTGAGTAACAACTCATAAAAATATGTAGTCTTAAGAAAAAAATCTATTATTCTTCCACAAAAATGTATAAAATTTTAAGTACTTTGTGATCTAGAAAAGAGATATCTTACTGAATATGTTTTATAGTTTTCTTTTAAAAATTTGTATTATTTCATAAGAAATTTATCCTGTGATTAGAAATGTCTGTAGACATAATACATATAATCTTGTGAGTACAGATGCAATGAGGATTTTTCTAGAGAAAATTTTCTTAATATATTATTTTCTTCAGATCAATATTTAGGATAAAATTACTAGTTTCATTGATTTCCTTTATTTTTCTGTTTTCTACTTCATTGATTTCTATCCTGTTTTTATTATTTCTTTTGGTGTTTTGTTTTTTTAAAGTCTTATCCTTCTACAATAGAAGTATATGGGTTTGTCCTGGAAAAATATTCATGTGCACTTAAAAAAAATCTATACTCTGCTGTCATTGGATGGAATGGTCTATAAGGGTCAGTTATGTCAAGATGGTTGATAGTGTTTGTTGCTCAAACCTTCTAAATTCTTGCCGATATTCTACTATGTCAATTATTGAGAGTGGCATATTAAAATGCCAGCTATTATAGTTGAATTGTCTGTTTCTTCTTTCAATTATGTAATATTTTGCTTCATACATTTTGGGGCAATGTTTATACATTTTATAATTAATGTATCTTTACTTATTGACACTTTAAACATAAAATGACTCCAGAAATATTTGTGTCTTAAAGTCTATTTTATTTGATATTGATATAGTAACTTCAGCATTCTAATGATTATTGTTGACATAGCTTATATTTTTACTTTCTTTTTGTTTCAAACTACTTTAATTTTTCAACCAAAGTGCTTTTGGTTTGAGTCTTTAGTCCATTCACATTTGGTGTTATTGTCGGTATGTCTGGGTTTACATCTGCCATTTTTCTTTCTTTTTCTTTTTTCTCCCCTGAGAAGGCGTCTCACTCCGTTGCCCAGGCTGGAGTGCAGTGGCATGATCTCAGGTCACTGCAACCTCTGCCTCCCGGGTTCAAGCGATTCTGCCACCTCAGTCTCCTGAGTAGCTAGGATTACAGATGTGGTTTTGCCATGTTGGCTAGGCTGGTATCGAACTCCTGATCTCAGGTGATTTGCCCACCTTGGCCTCCTAAAGTGCTGTGATTACAGGTGTGAGCCATCACACCCAGCCTCCTTTTTCTTTTTATGTCTCAAGTTCCTTTTATGGTTCCTCTGTTACTCTTTTACTACTATTTGACTTATTTTGTGGAAAATCAATATTTTTAGTGTACCAATTTCTTTCCTCTGTTGATTTTAAATTTTGTTTTTGTTATTTTTAGCTGTTCTATGGATTTTTAAAAATCACAATTTACTTCAGATTAATACAAAGAGTTCAGATAAAATGTAGAAACTTTGCTCCAGTATAGATCCATAACCTCACCCTTCTGTGCTATTACTTTTTTTTATAATGCCAAGTTTTATTTTATTTTTAATAAATACCAGCTATTCATTTTCAACTTTTATTTTAGATACAGGGAGTACATATGCAGGTTTGTTACATGGGTATATTGTGTGATGCTGAGGTTTGGGGTACAGATCCATCATTCAGGTAGTGAGCATAGTACACAATAGGTAGATTTTCATGCCTCCCTCATTCCCTCCCCCATCAGTAGTCTGCAGTGTCTATTGTTCACATTATGTTCATGTGTATTCAATTTTTAGCTCCAACTTATAAGTGAGATTTATATTTTAAACTATCTTTGTATCCCAGTAATAAATCTCACTTAGTCATGGTATATAATCCTTTTAATATGCTGCTGAATTTGGTTTGCTAGTATTTTGTTGAGGATTTTTGTAGCAATGTTCATAAGGGATATTGGTCTGTAGTTTTCTTTTTTTTTTCTTTTTCTTGTACTGTCTTTTTCTGGCTTTGGTATCAGGGTAATGCTGGCCTTGTAAAATGAGTTTGGAAGTATTCCCTCCTTTTTAATTTTTTTGGGAAAGTTTGAGAAAGATTGGTGTCAGTTCTTTAAATGTTTGGTGGAATTCACCAGTGAAGTCATCAGGTCTGGCAAGGCAGGGCTAATGGTAGCAACCTCCCTCAGTTTTTGTTTCTCTGGGAAAGCCTTAACTTCTTTCTCATCTTTGAGGTACAGTTTGGCTGGATATAGGATTCTTGGGTGACAGCCTTTTTTTTTTTTCACTCTGAATATATTGGCCACTCCCTTCTATGCTCCAATGTTTCTGATGAGAAATCTGCTGATAATCCTATTGTACATCACTTGCATGTGATGTTAGTTGTTCCTCTCTTGCTCCTTTAAAGATCTCTCCTTGTCTTTGATTTTAGAGAGTTTGTTTATAATGTGTCTTCATATGGGTCTCTATGAGTTCTTCTTACTTGGAAATTATTGAGCTTCTTTAATTTCATATTTATGTATTTCATCAAATTTTGAAAGTTTTTAGCCACTATTTCTTCAAATATTCCCTTTGCCCCCTTTCCTCTCTCTTTTCTTTCTGAGACCCTATAATGCTGGTTGTTGTTTGGTTATGTTGGTTGGCTTGATGCTGTCCTGCAAAGCCCTTAGGCTGTGTTCACTTTTCTTGAATTTTTTTTCTTTCTGTTTCTCATACTTAATAATTTATATTGTCCTATTGTCCAGTTTGTTAATTTTTCTTTCTGCTCAAATCTGCCTTTCAATCTCTCTAGCAAATGTTTCAATTGTTGTCCTTTTCAGCCCAGAATGGTTATTTTTTGGTTTTGTTTTAGGTTTTCTATCTCTTTATTGTTATTTCCATTGTGTTTATGCATTGTTTTCTTAACTTTCTTCACATCTTCCTTTAGTTCTTTGAGCATTGTTAAGACAGTTATTTTAAATAAAGTCTTTGTTTAGTAGTTCTGCCATCAGTTCTTTTTCAGCAAGAGTTTCTGCTGATTAATTATTTCCTTCGAATAGGCCACACTTTCCTGGTTTTTTTTTTTTGTATACTTTGTAATTTTTTAATTGAAAATTGGATATTTGAATCTAATTATGTGGTAACTCTGGAAATTAGATTCTTCCCCTTCTCCAGGGTTTGATATTTTTGTTTATTTATTTGTTATGATTGTAGGCTGTCTTCAGGATGAGCCTGAGGTGAAAACTTAGGGTCCTCTCAAGTCTTTTCTGAGCCTGTGCCTTTTCCTGACATGCATAGTCACTTTCTAATTTTCACTATATATGCAGTGGCTTTTGAATGTCCTAGTATTTAATGTCTAGCTTCCAAAAGGGGAAATAAAATAAAGGGAGAGGGCAGGGAAAGTGGACTAGCCCTTTAAATTCTCTGGAAGTCACTTCAGCTGGAGGAGGGGGAGAAGTTTGAACAAACGAGTGAAGGAGCAACACCAATGGCTCCTGTCTGTCTGTATCATTGTGATTAGAAGCAACAGTCAGTGATAAGAACCTAGATCCATGATGTTTGGAGGACAGGGTGTATTTTTGCACACTGAGACCCCTGCAAGCTGCATGCAAGCTGCTCCTAGAGAATGTGCACAGCTGTCTGACACAGGACTGGTGATGGGGAATGGGTAGCCGCTTTTGTGCTATGTGCTGAAATTAACTAAAATTAACCACAATGATCTCCTTTGGGTATATATGCAAAATAGGAGTTGATGGGTCATAAGGTAGTTCTACTTTTAATTTGATTAGAAACCTCCATACTGTTTTCCATAACAACTGTACTAATCTACATTTTTTCCAGCAATGGAATAGGGCATCCTTTTCTCCACATCCTTGCCAACTTCATTTTCTCTTATCTTTTTGAAAATTGTCATCTAAAAAGTGAGAGGTGATATCTCATAGTGGTTTAAATTTGCATTTTGCTGATGATTGGTAATATTGAATACCTTTTCATGTACCTCTTGGCTATTTTTATGTCTTCTTTTGAGAAATGTCTATTCAGCTTCTTTGCCATTTTCCAGTTGGGTTATTTGTTTTTCTGCCATTGAATTGTAAGAGTTCTTTATAAATTTCAATTATTAATTCTTTATTAGATATGCAGTTTGTGAATATTTTTACCAGACTGTAGATTGCCTTTTCTTTTTGTTGATTTTTGTTTCTTTGCTATGCAGACACTTTTTAGTTTAATATGATTTCATTTATTTATTTTTGTTGTTGTAGCCTGGGCTTTTCATGTGATATCCAAAAAAATTGTTGCCAAGGCCACATCAAAGAACTTTTTTTCCTATGTTCTTTTCTAGAAATGTATGGATTCAGGCCTTATATTTAGGTCTTTTATCCGTTTTTGAGTTGATTTTGTGTATGGTGTAAGATAAGGGTAAATTTCCTTCTTTCGTATGTGAAAATTCATTTTTCCAGGCACCATTCATTAAAGCGACTATTCTTTCCCCATTGTATATAGAAGAGTTGTGAAAAGAATTTCATGTGTGGTCAAGCAGGCTAAAACTGAATGAATTTATTATGAGTTTTTTTAAATGAGCATTAATATAGAAGCATCTAATTTTTTTTTATTATACCTTAAGTTCGAGGGTACATGTGCACAACGTGCAGTTTTGTTACATAGGTATACATGTGCCATGTTGGTTTGCTGCACTCATCAACTTGTCATTTACTTTAGGTGTTTCTATTAATGCTATCCCTCCCCAGCCCCCGATCCCCTGACAAGCCTCAGTGTGTGACGTTCCCTGCCCTGTGTCCATGTGTTCTCATTGTTCAGCTCCCACCTATGAGTGAGAACATGCAGTGTTTGGTTTTCTGTCCTTGTGACAGCTTGCTTAGAATGATGGTTTCCAGCTTCATCCATGTCCCTGCAAAGGACATGAACTCATCCTTTTTTATGGGTGCAAAAAAAAAAGCACAAAATAACCCAGGGTTTCCTTGGAGTGTTTATAAAAGACTATGAAAGGTATTCTTTACCCTTTAAGAGATCTGCATAAGGAAAAATAAAGAAGAAATTCTGTGTTTTACCAAGATAATTTCTTTTACTTTATGTTGTCTTTTATTAGGTCTTTTGATTGCTTAAAAAATAGAATCTTCTTAAGATTAAAAGAGCTACTTTTTTTAACTACGTAACTTTTCCGTTATTTGCTTTTCATTGTTTCATAATTACTGATGAACCTGTTTAACCATGTGTTTTAAACCTTTTTTTTTTTTTTTTTTTTTTTTTGAGACGGAGTCTCGCTCTTTCACCCAGGCTAGAGTGCAGTGGCGCGATCTCGGCTCACTGCAGGCTCCACCCCCCGGGGTTCACGCCATTCTCCTGCCTCAGCCTCCCGCGTAGCTGGGACTACAAGTGCCTGCCACCTCGCCCGGCTAATTTTTTGTATTTTTAGTAGAGACGGGGTTTCACCGTGTTAGCCAGGATGGTCTCGATCTCCTGACCTCGTGATCTGCCCGCCTCGGCCTCCCAAAGTGCTGGGATTACAGGCGTGAGCCACCGTGCCCGGCGTGTTTTAAACCTTTTGACATTTTTTACTAACTTTCCAAAATCAAATTCCAAATGATATCTTTTGACCTTGAACTATTTTATATGTTAAATTATATGGGAAGTATTATTAAGTAAGAAATTATATTTAACCTTCTTTGAGTTACATTTGTATGAATATGTTATTAATATGTGTTCCAGAAACTGTTTGAAATTCCTAGCAATCTGATATGTCTTGGTATAAGGCTACCTGCCATAATTTTGGTTATGTTAAGATGTTGTATGCCACAAAATAAGAAAATTTCTTTGCCAGTTGTGTCATTATTATAGTAAGCTCTTATCATTTCTTTAACCATGCCATTTTGTTCACAGTTAATTACTTTATTCTGATCCTTTTCTGAAAGTTTTTTTTTTGTAAGTCATCATATTCCTAAAGTGCTTCATCCTTAAGGAGATTCATGGGAAGGACTCTGACAGAAACATGTTTCTGATGGTTTTCAGATAGTATCTTTGAACTAGGTAAGAATTTCCAAAACTCTAATGAAGAAACTAATGGCTTTGTAAAACTACTAACCAAAATCAAGCAGAATGAGAATTAATTACATGGAATTGGATGAACTGATGAAAATGTTTTAATGACTTTTAATTTTGGAATTGTGCTGGTTCTTTTTTTGTTTTGTTTTCCAGATTTAAGGAAACCTTTTTCTTTTAAGCTATCTAAAGTTTCTAGCAATTTTGTAAAGTTATTTTTGTAAACAAAAATGAAAATATTTACTTCCCGCCCACCTTATCTATTCGGAATTTGGAAATTATTATGAGTATTCTTATTTTTATGGCAATATAATTATTTGCATAAGTTCAGAAATAGTCTTCTCTCTTTATGACAGGATATGTAATTGGAAATATTGGTTATGTAACCAATGCTTTGACTAGGAAGTCATATTTGAGAATGTATATAGAGTGAATGTATAAGTACTTCAGCCAAAGTCTGAAGTCTGCCTTGGTTTGGCTTCCGATTGTTGAGGTTTTTAAAAGTGCAATCTAGGATTCCTTATCAAAAGTTCCAATAAAACAAACTTTAACAAAGCCATGTTGTCAATCACTAGTTTTGTGTCACTTATGTAAATAATCAAGCCAAGTTTGATGATATTAAGCTTATTTTGCAAACAAATTAGACTTACTGTATCTTTGGTAGAAATAGAGGTGATTGTAGAGAGACAAACTATGTTCCAAGATAAAAACTATAGTACACCCGTTATTAGATTGTAGCTAATACTCATTGTTTTTGAGTTTTTTTTTTTTTTTTTTTTTTTTTTGAGGCAGAGTCTCGCTCTGTGGCCCAGGCTGGAGTGCAGTGGCGCAATCTCGGCTCACTGCAAGCTCCGCCTCCTGCGTTCAAGCAATTCTCCTGCCTCAGCCTCTCCGAGTAGCTGGGACTACAGGCGCCCGCCACCACGCCCGGCTGATTTTTTGGTTTTTTTAGTAGAGACGGGGTTTCACCGTGGTCTCGATCTCCTGACCTCGTGATCCGCCCGCCTCGGCCTCCCAAAGTGCTGGGATTACAAGCATGAGCCACCACGCCCGGCCTGTTTTTGAGTTTTTATTATCTTCCTGTAGACTGGACTGGATCCTGAATTATTTTAATTTCTTTCAGTATCTGGCTACAATTCTCCAGCTAAGAGCAAGAAATGCTCCGTTCATGAAGCCATATAACGTGAAGCTGGACAACTAGATTAAATTTCAAGGGACAAATCTTGTACCTGATGTTTGGGCCACTCAGAGAGTCCACCAAAATGTGATGTCATAACCATGTGAACATAACCAGATGTTCAAACTGCAAACCAGGACAAGAAGTTGGCAACTTCATGCTGTGCACAGCTTTTCCCAAGACATCGGACAAGATTCCCTATCATAATGAGACTCTTACTCCTTCTAATTTTTTTTAAAAGATACATTGTCTCACTCCATCACTGAGGCTGCAGTGCAGTAGTGTGATTAAAGCTCACTGTAACCTCAAACTCTTGGGCTCAAGCAATCCTCCTGCCTCAGCCTTTTGAGTAGCTGAGACTACATGTGTGTACCACCATGCCCAGGTAATTTTTAAATTTTTCATAGAGATGAGGATTTGCTATGTTGCTCAGATTGACCTCAAACTCCTTGGCTCAAGTGACCTTCCCACCTCAACCTCCCAAAATTCTGGGATTATAGGCATGAGGCACTGCACTTGGCCTTACCTCTCTTAAGTTTTTCTCACTTGTGCCTACCTCTTTCTCTTGGTAAGATAATGCTGTAGTTATTATAGAATTTCACAATCAGTAGCTTCTATAGGCAACATGACAAAATGTCAGGTATGTCATGCCAAATCCAGTTTTTTACATGACCTAAGAGATCCTTTAGTCCACCTAGTGACTAACTTTAGTAACAACCCTAATATAACTGCTTGTTCAAATTACACTAGTGCTGTATTTTATAGAGCCAGACTTGTAGACCCACATGTTCTCACTGCCTGCTTTTATTTAACTTAGTTATGAGATACTAGATAACTGAATTGCTATTTAGTAGCTGGACAGGGAGGAGTCTGTGCAGTTGCTAACACTTCTCGTTAAACATGGATAAACGCATTGGTATTTTCGAGATTCAGTTTCAAAAAATAAATGAGTAGGCTGCTTGGTTAAAGTGGGTAGATTCCCCATGTAGCTCATTCTTTGATCTATTTAATTTTAGTTGGTTTTGTTCATGGGGACTCTGGCCGAAGGGCATACTCAAACTTTTGGTATTATCCTCTTTAGAGTCAACATATTAGCCTGCTCTCATGCTGCTAATAAAGGCATACCAGAGACTGGGTAATTTATAAAGGAAAGTGGTTTAATGGACTCACAATTCCACATAACTGGGGAGGCCTCACAATCATGGCAGAAGATGAAGGAAGAGTAAAGGCATGTCTTACATGGTGACAGGCAAGAGAGCTTGTGCAGGGGAACTCCCATTTATAAAACCATTAGATCTTGTGAGACTTATTCACTACCAGGAGAACAGTATAGGAGAAACCGCCCCCACGATTCAGTTATTTCCACCTGGCCCTGCCCTTGGCATGTGGGGATTGTTACAACTCAAGGTGAGCTTTGGGTGGGGACACAGCCAAACCATGTCAGTCATAATAGTAGTAGTAGTAATCTTCCTAGTGTGCTGTATCCTCTCAAAAAGTCTTAATAGCTACATGCAGCCATCTGCTGAATGCTAAATGGTCTCTCTCTTCCTGGCATGACAAACTCCAGAAGATGCATGATAACAAGGACACTGTAATCTATGAATAACATGATGAGACTAAAAACTCAAAACAATGGTGATGGAGAGTGGCACTGATGCTGTAACTTAGGTGAGAGCATGACCCAAAGTGGGGGAATGGTTAAACAAAGTTTATGGGATACTATTGTTTTGGACTAGCCTTCTATATTAGGCCCCAGCAGACCAGCTCAAACCAGAATGGAGTTACTTGTGCTAGGTGCCAGATAATCAAACTAAACTTTGAAATGGGCCAGTTTTCCATCAAATAACAGAAATTTCAGTCAACCTGAGTCAGCATAATATGGAAGTCTCCTCTGTTTTAATTCCATAAGGAAAGAAACTTTGAAACGTCCAACCTGCTTTTTGTTCTCTGTTTCTATTTTCTTCAGCTCTTTTCTGCCTAAAAAGCCAACCTCCTCTGCTGAGCTAATCAGAACCCTCATTCTATTTTACAATGAGGTGTTACCTGATTCTGGAATAATAAATCAAAGCCAATTGTATTTTTAACCGAAATTCATTGTAATTTTGTCTTTTGACACTGCATTCAGTCAGTATTTCTAGTGGATGAAATTGAACATAAGCAAATGTAAAATTCAGTTAGGCTTAAATTGTTTACTAATATATCAATAGTGTTGTAACTAACTTTATGTGTGTGTTTAAAATAAAAGAACAGATGTGATTGTATTCCCTCTCCTATATTAACAGTCTACCTCTCTCCTGAATCATGCTCCTTAGTATACAAATATTCCAAGGACTGCCAGTTTCAAAAAATACCTCAATTCCATATACATCTTAGGTCTTTTGATGGCACTTCTTAGTCTCTCTCCTGTATCCCTAAGGTCTACTTTTCACTGACCCAACCTCTTGTAAGAGACATTCTTGTATATTGCCTTCACTTCCTCATCTTTAAAATCTATGGCCATCCATCTAACATCTGTCCTATCACTGTGTTGAAACTGCCCTTTTCTTTCTTTCTTTTTTTTTTCTTTTCTTTCTTTCTTTCTCTTTCTCTCTCTCTCTCTCTCTCTCTCCTTCTTTCTTTCTTCGAGTCTTGCACTTTCGCCCAGGCTGGAGGAGTAAAGTGGCACGATCTCGGCTCAATGCAAACTCCACCTCCTGGGTTCAAGCCATTCTCCTGCCTTAGCCTCCTGAGTAGCTGGGATTACAGGTGCCTGCCACCACACCCGGCTAATTTTTGTATTTTTGGTAGACACGGGGTTTCACCATGTTGGCTAGGCTGGTCTTGAACTGACCTCAGGTAATCCACCCCCCTTGGCCTCCCAAAGTGCTAGGATTACAGGCGCAAGCCAGTGCACCCAGCAAAACTGCTCTTTCTAATGACTTGCATACTCCTAAATTGAATGAGCAGAATGTTAGCCTTATTACAAAACAGATAACCCAATTGTTTTTACTTTTTTATTTTTATTTTATTTTATTATTATTTTTTTGAGATGGAGTCTCCCTCTGTCGCCTGGGCTGGAGTGCAGTGGCACGATCTCAGCTCACTGCAACCTCCTCTGCCTGGGTCAAGCAATTCTCCTGCCTCAGCTTCCCTAGTAGCTGGGATTACAGGCATGCACTACTACACCCTGCTAATTTTTGTATTTTTAGTAGAGACAGGAGTTTCGCCATGTGGGCCAGGCTGGTCTTGAACTCCTGACCTCAGGGAATCTGCCTGCTTCAGGCTCCCAAAGTGCTGGGGTTACAGGATTGAGCCTCTGCACCTAGCCAACCCATTCCAATTTGAATACTTTGAGGAGGGTATACTTATAATGAGACATTTATAAGGATGTTGTCAGGAAAAGCTCCTTAGTGATACAGTGCAATTACTTTCTCTTCTTGATATGTGGGGTCACTGTTAAAAACAGGTGAAAGCACAGGGTCCAATTCTGCTTTGTCCAAAGATACCATAATGCCTTGCTGTCGCTATCTGACTCTATCAAAGGGAAGATGATTTAAGTGTTTGAGTTGTAATGGCTTAAGGTTCTCACACATGGACTTTCAAATTTACTGGCACAAGTTAGGCTTCTCTTCCCAAAGTCTGCCATAATGTCATGTGATTGGGTCAGGAGAGACTTCCAAACTCATCCTGCAGCCAATATTTCACCCTTGCTGAGCTATATACTCTAGCATTTAAATAAATAAGAAACAATTTTACTAACTTTCTCTTCTCTCTGTCTCCAAACATATATCATTTTTCTTACGAGGAAAGTTCCTCTTCAGAGACCTTCGGTGTCCTTTATACTGTCATTGAACTACAAGACTTCAATGAGATTTCTTTTTTTTTTTTTTTTTGAGACAGAGTCTCACTCTGTCGCCCAGGCTGGATTGCAGTGGCATGATCCCAGCTCATTGCAACCTCTGCCTCCTGGGTTCAAGCGATTCTCCTACCTCAGCCTCCCAAGTAGCTGGGACTACAGGCATGTGCCACCATGCCCAGTTAATTTTGGATATTTAGTAGAGACAGGGTTTCACCATGTTAGCCAGGCTGATCTCGAACTCCCAACCTCAGGTGATCCACCCACCTCAGCCTCCCAAAGTGCTGGGAATACAGGCCTGAGCCACCGAGCCTGGCCCCATTGAGATTTCTTAATTCATTAGAGAAGTTCAAGTAGTGTTGAGGGTTAAAAAAAGTGGTTGGGATGTTCCTTTTAGAGCTCTAATGCAAATTAACTCAAGAGTTGGTAAAGAGTTTGTGAAGTCACAAAATAATTCCTGTTAAATTCTTGATTTACATCTATATAAGTAGGTCCACTAGAATGAGTCTTTCTAGAGGATTTAAAATCTACTGTCTTTACCATTAGAGAGAAAAACTGTGGCCAACTTTAAAATGGAATTTTCTTTTATTAAAAAGAAGTAATATGTAATTTCACCTTGTTTGTCTTAATTTGCATTTAAAAAATTAGTAGTGAGGTTAAATAGAGAGAAAGAGTTAAGACATGGGACACTGAAGGCTGATTGCTTCAGTTCAAATCCTACTCTGCAACTTCCTTCCTCTGTGACCTTGGGCAAGTTTCCCAACTCAGTTTCCCTATCCTCAAAGTGTATAAATAACAATTGTGCTTGCTTCATAGAGTTGTTACAGGATTAAAAAAGTTAATATATGTGAAATGCTTAGAGCAATGCCTTGCACATGCTATGTTCTATACAGAATAGATGAATTAAGTTGAATCGATCTTCCTAACAATTGGGAGAGATGGAATTTTAACCAAGGTGTGTTGGACTCCAAAGACTGTGCTCTTTCTTCAGCATTGCATATAATATTCTGCTATTTAAAGTTAGCTCACTTCCTGGACACATGCTCGCCCAAACCAAGCAGCTTCTGGAAGCCCACTCTCAGCTCCTGGGTCCTACGGGCATATACCATGGGGTTAAGGGCTGGGGGGATGACAATATGCAGCACATTGAGGAGAACAGGGATGAGGGGAGCCCTTCTTCCTGCCAGGTGAGTGACAGATACTACAATAATAGCTGTGTAGAAAAAGAGAATGAGGATAAGGTGGGAGCTGCAGGTATTCAGGGCCTTAGATGTTGCTTTAGCAGAGTTCAGCTTCAGCACTGAGCGAATAATCAAAGAATAGGAAGCAAAGACCAGACCCGTGTCATTCCCAAACCACAACCCAGACCAAGAAGGCCAGCTGGTAAAACCTGTTGATAGTGGTGTCATCACAGGCCAGACTTGTGACCCCCAAGTTAGAGCACAGGCAGTGATCAATCTCATTCCTGGAGCAGTAGTGTCGCTGGGCAGCCAATACCAGCACTGGGATGGTCAACAGGCCATTCCTGAGCACTACTGACAGTGTGGCTTTGATGACAAAAGCTTCAGTAACTATGGAAGTGTACTGAAGGGGATAACAAATGGCCATATATCTATCCACTGCCATACAGAGGAAGATGCCTGACTCCATGCACATGAAAGAGTGGATGGCATAGATCTGAGCAAAACACTCAGGGAGGCTGATGGCCTTGGCATCAAACCAGAAGATGGCCAGGATCTTGGGCATGATGGTGGTGGCCAGGCCAATGTCCACCACTGCTAATATGCCCAGCAAATGGTACATGGGTTCATGTAGCATGGTCTCATGTTGAATGGTGATTATGATGAGGAGATTGGCACCAAGAGCTAAGAAGTAGAGCAGAGCCAGGGGCAGGGAGAGCAGTGCTGCCACTCATGAATGCCTGGGAACCCCATCAGAATGAACTCAGCCACTTGAAACCCTGAGCTATTGGCTATACTCCGGCCAATATCCATATCATGAGATGTTTTTTTCTCAGCATCTGCCTGTGGATTAAGGGGAAACAGAATAAGACTGTGGTTAGCTCAGCTGAGGGTCAAAATTTCTGTAGAGAAATAAGGCTCACCCACAATCCTTAGTCATTTTTAACATAATGCATTCTCTACACTCTTGAGACCCTTGGAAACAGTTCAGGTAAGAACAGACAGGCCAAAATAGATGCTATAGATGCTAAGATAAAAAATTTTAGTAGAATATTGAGCAGAATTAAACTGAAAATTTTCTAGCTTTATTTTCCTGAAATTCTGGGAGGTGGGGAATATAGTTAGAAAGTATGAGACATGTACATTATAAAGAACATGATTTTCAGCAGGTAAAGTTAGAGGGCAGAGGCGTCGTCTCCATTCTTGGGAAACTTTAGGAAGAGAATAAGTAGCCATAATGGAAACCCTGACCATGCCTTTCTTTTAAACAATGCCTGTGGTTGGCAAATTGTTTCTGAAACAAACCATCTCATTTAATCTTTGCCATACAGGTATTGTTATTCACATATGAGGAAATAGGTTGAGTGAGTTGTCTAGATAAGAATCATATGTTGAAAACACTGGTGACTAATCTGTAGAAAAAATTTTAATCTTTTGCATTTAATTCCAGCACTCCCTCCATCAAATTGTAGCCCAAAAGTCAGTACCCTTTAGGAATATCATTTGTTTCCTCTTCTGATTATGAAGCTAATGTTAAAGATATACTTAAAATTATATTTTCAAATAATCAATTTTATTAATAAAAGGTGTGAGGAGAGAAAATCACCAATGAACTTCCAACCACATCCAGATTTTTCTGTGGAATAATTTGGAAATATAGCAAGCATTTATTGCACACATGTTGACTTTTTAAAATTAAGTAATTTTATGGCTCATTTTTGGCCCTGTAACACTTGGTTCTTTTCCTTCTTATTTTGTTTATTCTTGAATTGTTGCAAAATATTTTCAAGTGATCGTATCAAAAAGTGTACTTGGACAAAATGCCTGGAGTCCTTGAATATCTGAGAATTCTTTATATTGCCTTCATCTATGAATAATATCTTACTTTGTTAAATATTTAGGTATCAATATTATCTTTCCCAAATCTCTGCCTTTGCTTCATTTCATGGTATTAAGTGTAAGATCAAGGCTCCATCCCTCACTACCTCTGAGAAGAATGAATGACTATGCCATTTATTCATTATAATAAACATATATTATGCATGAAATTGATAAAAAATAAAAATAAAACAATAACATTTTAGAAAACAAAAATGCAGAAAAATAGCTATAAATAAAAATCCTAGCAAAGATTTAACATTTCAAAATATTTAATTTTTATCATTTTTCTTTGCAGTCTTCTTACACAGTTTCTGTTTCATGAAAATAGGATCTTTCAAACTGTGCTTTTTCTTAACATTATGCATATAAACTTTCCAATTCACTGGAAAACTCCTTATAGACATTTTAAATTTTTATAAATGTGTTTTCAATGACTACTAAATGTTATCAAATAATTTTATAACATTTCCTCCAATTTTTGTTTGGTTTTATGCACTGTAAATATATACATATATGCATACACTTGCATATATTTATACTTTACCTTTAAAATATTTATACTATTTTCCCTTTATGAATTTTTTATCTTTTATGCTTAAAATAGGGCTTTTTAATCAAGAATTTATAGATGGTCTCATGGAAGTTTGTGAACTTCCTAAATTTGTAAGTCTATATTTATACTTTTCTAGAGAGAGGATCTGTTTATCTTTCATCAAATTCTCAAAGCATTCCACAATGCAAACAAAAAACAATTACAAAATATTATTCTTTACTCAAATTTTGATCAATATTTACTTCCCTATATTTTTAATAGTTGGCTTTTTGGTTTTGTGACACAACTTATTTACATGGAATTACTTTTGCTGTTAATGAGACATGTAAATAAATAGATTTCAAACAATTAGACAATGGCTTCTACAGCTCTCACCAAGTTATGTGTCATTTGTCACATAGTGAATTTATACACATATAGATAAGATTCCATTTCTGGGATTCTATTGTTTCTATTTCTTTCTGGTTATTTTTGTGTCAATATTAAACCAAATTTAAAAATTTAGTTTTATAATAAATTTAACACATAACAGAACTATATTCCTCTTATTATTCTCGTTAATTTAAAACCCTTTTTATGTATTTATCTTCCAGATTACCCTTAGAATTCTGTGTTGAGTTCTAAAATAGCATGATTTTAGTTGGGATTGTGTTAAATCTGTAGATTAATTTTGAAAAAAAGTTGATATCTTTATATTTTCAAGCCTTCTCATTCATAAATATAGATTCTGTCTGCCTTTATTTAAATCTGAAAAAAGCGTCATTAAAATTTTGTATTGCAGTGTTCTTATTATCATTATTAGTATTTGGAATGTTTTTAGTGAATATGTTTTTCTGCATTATACTTCTTCTTTTTTTTTTTGAAATGGAGTCTCGCTCTGTCTCCCAGGCTGGAGTGCAGTGGCACTATCTTGGCTCACTGCAACCTCTGCCTCCTCAGTTCAAGCAATTCTCCTGCCTCAGCCTCGCGAGTAGCTGGGATTACAGGTGCCTGCCACCACACCCAGGTAATTTTTGTATTTTTAGTAGAGATGGGGTTTCGCCATGTTGGCCGGGCTGGTCTAAATTCCTGACTTCAGGTAATTTGCCTGCCTTGGCCTTTCAAAGTGCTGAGATTACAGGAGTGAGCCACCAAGCCCAGCCCGTATTATACATTCTAATTGATATAATAACACTAAAAAAGATGAATTCAAGGGGATCCATATCACAGAAATATACATTAGAATGTATCTATAGATCTGTGTTAATGTGATGCATTAGAATATATATTAGAATGTTTTTATTTCCTCTTGCATTTACCTACTTTTCTAAACTTGTGTCACTTCTAAATGTTTTGTGATTTTTTTTTGTATTATATCAACCAATTATCTGTTGCTGGTAAACATATTGTCTTTATTATTTTATAGAGGTGCAGTTGCAATGTTTTCTTATTTTGTCTTGTATATCATCCATTTTGCTAAACTATTGTCAATTCTTAGAATTTTCCCATTTATATTAAATTTTTTTCTAGGTAGAATAAAAAGTTGCTTGCAAACAATAATATAAATTCTTTCTTTACAAATATTGATGCATCTTAATTTTTGTTTCTTGTCTTAATGAAATGGTTGGAAATTCAAAATCAATGTAAACTAATTATGATGGCAAACATCTTGGACTTTTTGGTTGAATTTAACAGGTAATTCAGCTAGAATTTACATTAAATATGGTGTCTTGTTTTTAAAGTTGCATGTATTTTATCAAATGTAATAAAATAGCCCTTTGTTCGGAGTTACTTTTCGTTCTGGGAATCTTGAACAAAGAATTTATTGTATTATTCTAGATCCCTTGGTTTATCATTTGTTCACCGATCATCTTAGCTCAGCCTCATTTCTCTCCTATTTCCTGATCACAAACCTTAGTCCCTACAAAGGTGAAGAGTCTGAGCAAAGGGGGGAACTGGAGGTGAAGAATCAAACAAGGAAAGCTGACAATGGAAACCAAAGATAAGACACGTAATCAAGTTCAGAGATTAGGACAGAATTACAGGACATGGACCATGTCTGTTCCCTCACCTCTCAAGATTCAGGTCATTGACTGCTTTACTTACTATGTCAGGAGGGGCTATGAATAAGCTCTTAGGCTGGCAAAGTCTTCTGTAGCTGCTTCTACCTTCCTGGACACAGCTGCCTATGTTCACCCTTTTGTTGTTCAGAACAGATTCCTGTCCTTGCTCAACACTCTTGGAGTTTATGGATTTAGTGTAAGTTAGATCCCTGAGATACCTGGTCCTGTCGTGCTGCTCTTTATGCCCTCCCTACTCTACAAGCATCCTTGAGGGCCTAATGGTTTTAACATTGCAATGGGAATAGGACTCAAGTACTCTTTGGGGTTAGCTAACTAATTTCTAGGAGTATACCCCTTTAGCCCTAGTCCCAGGGGCAGCCCACCAAATAGTTTTTCATCCAGACTCCTCAGGCATTAATTCATCCCTATCTGATGAATACTGCCCCTCATTACAGTAAGGTTCTGAAGTCTCCCCATGTCAAATAGATCTTTACTCCGTATCCCTTCCAGAGGTTGCCCCTATTTACTTCCCTTTCCCCAGACTTTATTAGTAGCTTCTTTATTTTGTTCTCTCTCTCACTTCCTGAATGCATTTTAACTCACTGCAATTTACTTTTGTCATAACATCACACAAACTGCCCTTGCTAATGACCATAAATTGTCAAAAATAACTGGTATATTTTAGAACTTAATCTTACCAGAATCCTCTCCAGTAGTTAATCCGTGTTGATCAGTTCTTTCTTCTAGGATCACTTGTCTCTCTTGTGATTCATGACATCATATTTTTAGTGTTAATTAAACTGGAAAAAAAGAGTGATGAAATTACTTTCCCTGATAGAAATGTTAGTCTGTTCTGGGACAGATTGCTCTCTGTGATAGCTTTTTTTTTTAATCAATCAACTTACCCCAAAGAATGATGAATCTGCTCAATGGATTTTTTTCATGATATTAGAGGAGCTAAATGATAACAATTTAGTAACATATAATTATAACCATTTTAAGATCACAGACAATAAATTGGTGATATGATCTGAGATGAACCTTGAATTACTGAATAATGTCAGGAATCCCATTATGGCATGCTATATTATGGAAAACTTTATGAGCTCTGAAAGGGAGAATTTAAAGAGGCACATGTTAAAGCTCATCAGAAAAATACTCTTCTCAATTCAGAAATGGACTAGAATCAACAGCTGGATATTCAAATCTGCTTCCTGGAAGAGTGTTTTTGGGTTTCTGAGATAAGTGGTCATGAGGCTATTCTAGCGATGCCATAATGAGAAGTAAGTAAATAGGTAAATCAGATAGATAAATCTAATCTACTGACTCCCTCTGAAGTTCAAAAGTGTTTTGCTTGTCAACACGATAACGAGAGACCTAAGCCACTATGAGCTACTGTCTAGACTGATATTTAGCTAGCAAGTGGATTTTATTGGCCCCCGGAGGTTACTGATAGTTCCTGACTGGGATAGGGAGCTATTCTGGATTTCAATTTGCATGTATAGTAATGGAAGCAAATGCTTCAAATATCATAAGAGGATTAGAACAGAAAATATTTTAATTTGGACCCTGTGTTTATATATTCTCATATCAAAGGGCTCATTTTACTGCCTTATACCACAGAACTAACAGAAAAAAAAAAGACGTTAATCTATCAGTTGGAATGATTGATCCCAATTACCAAGGGGAAGTTGAGTTGCTTCTATATAATGGAGGCAAGGTTCCTCCAGGTTCTGGTAGAGGTTGGGGAAATATGGTAGATATCAGTTACAGCTTTGTGACCAATTATA
This sequence comes from Nomascus leucogenys, assembly GCF_006542625.1. Taxonomy (NCBI): domain Eukaryota; kingdom Metazoa; phylum Chordata; class Mammalia; order Primates; family Hylobatidae; genus Nomascus; species Nomascus leucogenys. The sequence goes on along the minus strand of NC_044395.1, from coordinate 66,996,995 downwards.
GAAATAAGAACTGTAGTGGTTTTAAATATTTTTATTTGCTTTTTATATGTATGCTTTTATTTCTATATGTTAACCATTTTCTTCTCTCTCCTGTCCATTTTTATTTTATATACAAGCTATTGGAAGTTAACTTGACAATTCAGTCTTTTTTTAATGATACAACTAGTAATTTCTTAAGACCATAAATTCCATTACAGTGACCCTGGTAGGCAACTCTATAAAGTTTTGGGCTACTTGTCATGTGGTTTTGATTTACGTTTGTCTAAAGATCAGTGATGTTGAGCTTTTTTTCATATGTTCGTTGGCCACATAAATGGCTTGTTTTGAGAAGTGTCTGCTCATGTCCTTTGCCCACTTTCTTGTGCCAGCTTTCGAGGGGAATGCTTCCAGCTTTTGCCCATTTGTTATGATATTTGCTGTGGGTTTGTCATAAATGGCTCTAATTATTTTGAGGTAAGTTTCATTAATACCTAGTTTATTGAGAGTTTTTAATGTGAAGAGATGTTGAATTTTATCAAAGGCCTTTTTTGCATCTATTGAGATAATCACGTTGTTTTTGTCCTTAGTTGTGTTTATGTGATGAATTACGTTTATTAATTTGCATATGTTGAAGCAGCCTTGCATCCCAGGGATGAAGCTGACTTCATCATGGTGGATAAGCTTTTTGATGTGCTGCTGGATTTGGTTTGCCAGAATTTTATTGAGGATTTTTGCATGGATGTTCATCAGGAGTATTGGCCTGAAGTTTTCTTTTTGTGTTGTATCTCTGCCAGATTTTTGTATTAGGGTGATGCTGTCCCCATAAAATGAGTTAGGGAAGAGTCCCTCCTTTTCACCTGTTTGGAATAATTTCAGAAGAAATGGTACCAGCTCCTCTTTGTACCTTTGGTATAATTCAGCTGCAAATCCATCTGCTTCTGGGCTTTTTTTTGGCTGGTAGACTATTTATTACTGCCTCAATTTCAGAACTTGTTATTGGTCTATTCAGGGATTCGACTTCTTCCTGATTCAGTTTTGGGAGGGTGTATGTGTCCAGGAATTTATCTATTTCTTTTAGATTTTCTAGTTTATTTGCATGGAGGTGTTTATGGTATTCTTTTATGGTTGTTTGTATTTTTGTGGGGTCAGTGGTGATATCCCCTTTATCATTTTTTATGTCTATTTGATTCTTCTTTCTTCATTAGTCTAGCTAGAAGTCTATCTATTTTATTAATTTTTTTAAAAAAAACCAGCTCCTGGATTCATTGATTTTTTGAAGTGCTTTTCATGTCTCCATCTCCTTCAGTTCCACTTTGATTTTGGTTATTTCTTGTCTTCTCCTAGCTTTGGGGTTTATTTGCTCTTGGTTCTCTAGTTCTTGTAGTTGTGATGTTAGGGTGTCAGTTTGAGATCTTTCTAGCTTTTTGATGTGGGCATTTAGTGCTACAAATTTCCCTCTTAAGACTGCTTTAGATTTTGGTATGTGGTCTCTTCATTCTCATTGGCTTCAAAGAACTTCTTTATTTCTGTCTTAATTTCATTATTTACCCAGGAGTCTTTCAGAAATCAGTTGTTCAATTTCCACGTAGTTATGTGGTTTTGAATCAGTTTCTTAATCTTGAGTTCTAATTTGACTGCATCATGGTCTGAAAGACCATTGTTTCAGTTCTTTTGCATTTGCTGAGGAGTATTTTACTTACAATTATGTGATCGATTTTAGAGTAAGTGCCACATGGCACCAAGAAAATGTATATTCTGTTGTTTTTGGGTGGAAAGCTTTGTAGATATCTATCAGGTCCACTTGATCTAGAGCTGAGTTCAAGTCCTGTATATCTTTGTTAATTTTCTGTATCAATGATCTAATATTGACAGTGGGGTGTTAAAGTCTCCCACTATTATTGTGTGGGAGTCTAAGTCTCTTTGTAGGTCTTTAAGAACTTGTTTTATGAATCTGGGTTCTCCTGTATTGGTGCATATATATTTAGGATAGTTAACTCTTCTTGTTCTTCTTGTCGAACCCTTTACCATTATGTAATGCCTTTCTTTGTCTTTTTTGATCTTTGTTGCTTTAAAGTCTGTTCTGTCAGAAACAAGGATTGCAACCCCTGCTTTTTCCTGCTTTCCACTTGCTTGGTATATTTTCCTCCTTCTATTCATTTTGAGCCATGTGTGTCTTTGCACGTGAGACGAGTCTCTTCAATATAGTACACCGATGGGTCTTGGCTTTTTATTCAGCTTGTGTTCTGTCTCTTTTAGTTGGGCATTTAGCCGATTCATATTAAGGATAATATTGTTGTGTGTGAATTTGATCTTGTCATCATGATGTTAGCTGGTTATTTTGTAGATTTGTTGATGTAGTTGCTTCATAGTGTCAATGGTTTCTGTACTTCAGTGTGTTTTTGTAGTGGCTGGTAAGGGTTTTTCCTTTGCATATTTAATGCTTCCTTCAGGGGCTCTTTCAAGGTAGACCCAGTGGTGACAGATTCCCTCAACATTTGCTTGTCTGAAATGGATTTTATTTCTCCTTTGCTTATGAAGCTTAGTTTGACCGGATATGAAATTCTGGATTGGAAATTCTTTTATTTAAGAATATTGAATATTGGTCCCCAATCTCTTCTGGCTTGTAGGGTATCCACTGAGAAGTCCACTGTTAGTCTGATGGACTTTCCTTTAGGTGACCTGGCCTTCCTCTCTGGCTCCCGTTAACATTTTTTCCTTCATTTCAACCTTGGAGAATCTGATGATTATTTGTCTTGGGGTTGATCTTCTCATGCAATATCTAACTGGGGTTCTCTGGATTTCCTGAATTTGAATGTTGGCCTGTCTTGCTAGGTTAGGGAAGTTCTCCTGGATGATATCCTGAAGTATGTTTTTCAACTTGGTTCCATTCTCCCCATCTCCTTCAGGTACCCCAATCAGTTGTTGGTCCAGTCTTTTTTATATAATCCCACAGTTCTTGTAGACTTTGTTCATTCCTTTTTGTTCTTTTTTCTCTAATCTTATCTTTCTGTCTTATTTCAGCAAGATAGTCTTCAAGCACTGAAATTTCTTCCTCTACTTGGTTTATTTGGCTATTGGTACTTGTGGTTGCATTGTGAAGTTCTCATGTTGTGTTTTTCAGCTCCATCAGGTCATTTATGTTCCTCTCTAAACTGGCTATTCTGGTTAACAGCTCCTGTAATGTTTTATCACGGTTCTTAGCTTCTTTGCATTGGGTTAGAACATGCTCCTTTAGCTCGGTGGAGTTAGTTATTACCTACCTTCTGAAGCCTATTTCTGTCAATTCATCCATGTCAGCCTCAGCCCAGTTCTGTGCCCATGCTGAAAAGGTGTTGTGATCATTTGGAGAAGAAGAGGCGCTCTGGATTTTTGAGTTTTCAGCATTTTCTCATTGATTCTTTCTCATCTTTGTGAGTTTATCTAGCTTTGATCTTTGAGGCTGTTAACCTTTGGATGGGGTTTTTGTGGGAACTTTTTTGTCGATGCTGTTGTTGTTGCTTTCTGTTTGTTTTTCTTTTTACAATCAGGCCCCTCTTCTGTAGGGCTGCTGTGGTTTTCTGGGGGCCCACTCCAGATCCTATTTACCTGGGTCCCTCCCACCCCTGGAGGTGTCACTAGTGGAGGCTCTAGAACAGCAGAGATGGCTGCCTGCTCCTTCCTCTGGGATCTCCATGATGCCCGTGGGAACGCTCCTGTATAAGGTGTCTGGTGACCCCTGTTAGGGGGTCTTATCCAGTCAGGAGACATGAGATCTGGGACCCACTTTACAAAGCACTCTGGCTACCCCTTGGTGGAAGGGGTGCACTGTGATAGGGGGAATCCCACTTGTCCAGACTCCCCAGATTTCTCAGAGCCAGCAGGGGGAAAAATTACGTCTGCTGATCCATGGGGATCACAGCCACCCCTCCCCGCAGGGGCTTTGTACTAGGGAGATCAGAGTTCTGTCCATAAACTCCTGGCTGGAGTTGCTGAAATTCCCATAGGAAGGCCTTCCCCGGGATGGGTCAGTGTCTGGCCTAAAGAGGCAGTCTGGTCATGATTTGCCACAGCCTTTGTGTTGCACTGTGGGGAATTCATCCTGGGTCCAAACCATCCAGTCTCCCTGGCACTGGCAGGGGAAAAAATGCCAGACTGGAGCTGCAGTGATGGCTGCCCCTCCTTCCCTTGGTAGCTCACTCATCTTAGGCAGCAGGCAGCTGCAGTGATGGTGGCTGCCCCTTCCTCCAGGAACTTGGTAATCTTAGGCAGTCTTTAGCCAAGTGTCCACAGAGAATCTGCACGGCTCTGTGCTTGAGACCCAAGGCCCTGGTGGCATGGGCTCATGAGGGAGATCTGATCTGCAGGTTGCATAGATCTACGGAAAAAGCATGGTTTCCCGAGCAGAGTAACTCAATCACTCACTGTCTCCCTTGGCTGGGGGTGGAAGCTCCCTCTGTGGTGTGTGGCTCCCAGGTGGACCATCGCACCACCCTCCTTTTTCTCACTCTCTGTGCGTTGCACCAACTGCCTAGTCACTCCCAATGAGAGAATCTGGATACCTCAGTTGCCAGTGCAGGATTCACTCACCATTTTTGTTCTTCTTGGTGGGAGCTTTCTACCGCGGCTCTTTCTAGTTGGCCATCTTGGCCTCTTCCCCATGATTTCAATGTTTTAAAATTTATTGAATCTTGTCATGGCCTAGCATATGGTCTACCTTGGAGAATGTTACAAATGCTCTTGAGAATAATATGTATTCTGTTGAGTTAGAGTGTTCTATATATGCCTATTAGGTTTAGTTGGTCTATGTCTTCCTTCAATTCTATCAATTTTTGCTTTACTTATTTAGGGGCTCTGTTGTTTGGTGCATATGTATGTATAATTGTTGAAGTTGCTTGACAGATTGGCCTTTTTGCCTTTTATCATTATATAATATTGTTCTTCATCTCTCATAACAGTTTTAAAAAATCTATTTTGTCAGATATTAGTATAGCTATATATACTTATCTGTGGGGGATATGCTCTAAGATTCCGAGAGAATGAATGCCTGAAACCACAAATAGTACCAAAACCTATGTACACTATATGTGACATTTGATCTGATACTCAAGAGGACTACTAAGTGACTAATGGGTGGATAGCAGTGTGGATATACAGTGTGGATATCCTGGACAAAGGGAAGATTCATGTCCTGAGTGAAATAGAGTGGTGTGAGATTTCATCATGCTACTCAAACTGGTATGCAATGACAAACTTATGAATTGTTTATTTCTGGATGTTTTAATTTAATATTTTAAGATCATGGTTGAATGCAGTTAACTGAAACCATGAAATGTAAAACCATGGATAAAGGGGGACTACTGTATACTCATATATTGTATTCTAGTATAATATAGGATAGCTTTCTTTTGCTCACTATTTGCATAGAATATCTTTTCCCACCCTTTCCATTTCAAAGTATTTGTTTTTTATTTTAATGTGAGTCTCTTGTAGATAACCTATTATGTTTCCTTTAATCCATTTTAGCCATTTATACCTTTTAATTGGAGAGTTTAATCTATTTACACCTGAAGTAATTACTGATAAGGAAGGACTTCTGTCATTCTGCTACTTGTTTCATGTTTTAGACCTTTTTCATTCCTCAATTATTCAGTTCTGCCCTCTGTGAAAAATCATCATTTTTTCAAATATTTTAAATCTATAGTTTGTTGAATCCACGTATATAGAACCCATGGATACAGAGGGCTGACTGTATAGAAGAAGTTTGTTTCTATCTAGCTGTTTCCCTTTATCTTGTTATTGTCACAAATTACATCTTTATACATTGTGTGCCCATTAACATATATTTACAATTTTGTTTATTAATTATCTTTTAAATAACATAAATATATTACGTTCTTTATTTCTTTTTTTTTTATTATACTTTAGGTTTTAGGGTACATGTGCACAATGTGCAGGTTTGTTACATATGTATCCATGTGCCATGTTGATTTCCTGCACCCATTAACTCGTCATTTAGCATTAGGTATATCTCCTAATGCTGTCCCTCCCCCCTCCCCCAACCACACAACAGTCCCCAGAGTGTGATGTTCCCCTTCCTGTGTCCATGAGTTCTCAGTGTTCAATTCCCACCTATGAGTGAGAACATGCAGTGTTTGGTTTTTTGTCCTTGCGATAGTTTACTGAGAATGATGTTTTCCAGTTTCATCCATGTCCCTACAAAGGACGTGAACTCATCATTTTTTATGACTGCATAGTATTCCATGGTGTATATGTGCCACATTTTCTTAATCCAATCTATCGTTGTTGGACATTTGGGTTGGTTCCAACTCTTTGCTATTGTGAATAGTGCCGCAATAAACATACATGTGCATGTGTCTTTATAGCAGCGTGATTTATAGTCCTTTGGGTATATACCCAGTAATGGGATGGCTGGGTCAAATGGTATTTCTAGTTCTAGATCCCTGAGGAATCGCCACACTGACTTCCACAATGGTTGAACTAGTTTACAGTCCCACCAACAGTGTAAAAGTGTTCCTATTTCTCCACATCCTCTCCAGCACCTGTTGTTTCCTGCTTTTTTAATGATGGCCATTCTAACTGGTGTGAGATGGTATCTCACTGTGGTTTTGATTTGCATTTCTCTGATGGCCAGTGATGATGAGCATTTCTTCATGTGTTTTTTGGCTGCATAAATGTCTTCTTTTGAGAAGTGTCTGTTCATGTCCTTTGCCGACTTTTTGATGGGGTTGTTTGTTTTTTTCTTGTAAATTTGTTTGAGTTCATTGTAGATTCTGGATATTAGCCCTTTGTCAGATGAGTAGGTTGCAAAAATTTTCTCCCATTCTGTAGGTTGCCTGTTCACTCTGATGATAGTTTCTTTTGCTGTGCAGAAGCTCTTTATTTTAATTAGATCCCATTTGTCAATTTTGGCTTTTGTTGCCATTGCTTTTGGTGTTTTCGACATGAAGTCCTTGCCCACGCCTATGTCCTGAATGGTATTGCCTAGGTTTTCTTGTAGGATTTTAATGGTTTTAGGTCTAACATTTAAGTCTTTAATCCATCTTGAATTAATTTTTGTATAAGGTGTAAGGAAGGGATCCAGTTTCAGCTTTCTACATATGGCTAGCCAGTTTTCCCAGCACCATTTATTAAATAGGGAATCCTTTCCCCATTTCTTGTTTTTGTCAGGTTTGTCAAAGATCAGATAGTTGTAGATATGCAGCATCATTTCTGAGGGCTCTGTTCTGTTCCATTGATCTATGTCTCCATTGTGGTACCAGTACCATGCTGTTTTGGTTACTGTAGCCTTGTAGTATAGTTTGAAGTCAGGTAGCGTGATGCCTCCAGCTTTGTTCTTTTGGCTTAGGATTGACTTGGTGATGCGGGCTCTTTTTTGGTTCCATATGAACTTTAAAGTAGTTTTTTCCAGTTCTGTGAAGAAAGTCATTGGTAGCTTGATGGGGATGGCATTGAATCTATAAATTACCTTGGTCAGTATGGCCATTTTCACAATATTGATTCTTCCAACCCATGAGCATGGAATGTTCTTCCATTTGTTTGTATCCTCTTTTATTTCATTGAGCAGTGGTTTGTAGTTCTCCTTGAAGAGGTCCTTCACATCCCTTGTAAGTTGGATTCCTAGGTATTTTATTCTCTTTGAAGCAATTGTGAATGGGAGTTCGCTCATGATTTGGCTCTCTGTTTGTCTGTTATTGGTGTACAAGAATGCTTGTGATTTTTGCACATTGATTTTGTATCCTGAGACTTTGCTGAAGTTGCTAATCAGCTTAAGGAGATTTTGGGCTGAGACAATGGGGTTTTCTAGATATACAATCATGTCATCTGCAAACAGGGACAATGTGACTTCCTCTTTTCCTAATTGAATACCCTTTATTTCCTTCTCCTGCCTGATTGCTCTGGCCAGAACTTCCAGCACTATGTTGAATAGGCGCGGTGACAAGACAGGGCATCCCTGTCTTGTGCCAGTTTTCAGAGGGAATGCTTCCAGTTTTTGCCCATTCAGTATGATATTGGCTGTGGGTTTGTCGTAGATGGCATGTATCTGAAAATAATAAGAGCTATCTACGTTCTTTATTTCTTTAAGCAAATTTGAGTTACTATTGTGTCCTTCCATTTCATTCTGAAAGATTCCCATTAACATTTTTTGTAGGGTAGCTCCACTAGCTGTGGACTCTCTCTTTGTTTTTGTGCCTCTGGGAACTGTCTGGGAATGTCTTAATTTTTCCTTTATTCTTGCACATAGTTTTGCTGGATATAGAAATGTTGGTTGACCTTTCTTTTTCCAGCAATTTTAGTACATCACCCCACTGACTTCTAGCCTCTACAGTTCCTGATTACAAGGCAGCTGTTAATCATACTGAGAATCTCTTTTATGTAATAAGTTGTTTCTCTCCTGCTGCTTTTGGGTATCTGTCTTTGTTTTTGTCTTTCTTTTTAAATTTTTCTTTTTTTTCTTTTTCTTTTTGTGTTTTTATCTTTCTAAAGTTAGATTGTAATATGTCTCAATGTACATCTCTTTAAGTTTATCCTAATTGGAATTTGTTGAGCTCTTGGATATATAGAAAAGCACACTTCAATTCCAGTATTTTTATTTTGTTTCTTTTTAAAATTTCTCTCTCCTTATTAACATTCTCTATTTGGTGGGACATTGTTCTCCTTCCTGGTTTGCTTTAGTTCTTTGTCCAAGGTTTGCTTTAGCTCATTGAGTAAATACATTTGATTTAAAGTTTTTGTCTAGTAAATCCTAATACTTAGGCTTCCTCAGACAGTTTCTACTTTTTTTTAACCCCTGTGTATTGGCGATACTTTCTCTTTTTTTTTTGCATGCCTCATAGTTTTTGTTAAAAAGTTAACCTCTCAAATATTATAAGCAGTCCAAGCTTTTAAGTGTGTCTGTTGTTTCCTGACTGTTATTCCTTCCCTCTGGTGGCAGAGGCTAACACATTTGTCAAATGTTTTTGACACGGCCCCTAGACAGCTGCCATTCTACCCTGGGAGATTCTGAGTTAGGCAAAATAAAGGCAAGCTCTTTGCACCTGTCCTTCAGTGAACCATCAGATGGGTCAGAACAACTATAATTGTTTGAGAACAAGGTCTCCTCTGCTCCTTCTGGTACCATGAACCCACATAGGAAACATGGGATGCTGTTCTGAAGACTACCACTGAACTGGAGAAGAAGGAATGGAGCCAGAGTGAGTTAGAATGCCGCAAAGGTCTCCTACTGAGATTGTTATCTTTTTCTTGATCACGTGTTTACCTCATTGCTGCAGACCTTTGACCAGTTCCATTAAGGTTCATTCTAACAATTTGTGCCTGCTTATTTGTTAGTTTGGTGGAGGGGCAGGCTCTTGGAGTTTCTTAATTCACTATTCTCACTAAAGTCACTAGAGAGGATTTTATTTCCTGGTTCTGATGTGCTTGCCTGTCAGGCTTAGCTGCAACATGTGCAGCTTCTCCAATACCCAGTTCCTGCAGTACATGGCAGTCAGCAGCATCCAGTGGCCAGCAGCTTCCCCCGAGTAGCTTCCTGGGGGTGATTTTATAGCAGAGGGTCTCTGGTGAGATACCTCCTTGTGAACAACTTTCCCCAGCATCCTAGAATGTAGATTTTCAGCAAGTTTCATCAGCACAGCATGATTGCATTTTCTCTCCATTCTGTATCCTCTCCAATAAGGTCTGGATCTCAGCCCAGGAGTCCTTTTTCTTAGGCAGTCTCTCTCATCTGTAGTGACAGTGGCTCCTCCCTGCATCTACTATTCCTATATTTTTTAGAGTTTTCTCTACTTACTAGACAATCTCTTGATACTCCAATCCCTTGTTATAGTTAAAAATTATTTATATTAACTTTCCCCTGTTGAAATTCATGTGGTTTCTCTCTCCTGATTGGACACCAAATAATATATTGGAAGAATGAAGCATACTAGAAATTGCTATGAACAATGAATTTAGTAAAGCTTCACAGTCAAATAGAAATAAATTTTGATAATGTAGTTGTGAATATTAAAAATTCTAAGACATTTTTGAATTGGAAGTGACATGCTTTAAAAAGTAATTATGACTTAGAACTAAAATTCCAAATTATTTTAGTAAAATCCAGTGTTTTAGTTATCTATGCTTTTTAACAGACCACCGTAAAGATAGTGGTATCAAACAACACCTATTTTATCATGCTCACAGATTCTGTGTGTCAGGAATTTAAGAGCAGTGCTGTGAGGATGGCATACTTCTACTTCACAAATATGCAGCCTCGGCTCAGAAGACTCAGACAGCTGGGGGTGATCAAATGGTTAGTGACTGGAATCAGTTGAAGACATCTTCACTCACATGTTAGACTTCCTTGGCTAGCATGATTCCAAGGCTGGGCTCAGCTGGGGCTGTTGACTAGAGTCCCCATACTTGGCCTTGTCATGTGGTTTAGACTTTTCATCACATGACAGCTGGATTCTGACAGGGAGCATCCTCCAGAGAGCATCCAGGGAGCAAATTTTCCAAGAGACACGAGTGGATGCCGAATGGCTTTTTCTGGACTTCTGTCACATTCTCTTGGTTAAAAGTGAATCAGTAAGGCTCAGATTCAAAGAGAAGGGGAACTAAGTTCAATCTCTTGATACGGAATTGTTAATGTTTCACTGCAAAAGAGCATGTGAGGTGGGAGCTATTATTATGCTTGTCTTTGGAATGTGCCATACTCAGTGAGATGTTCAATAGAGAATAAACGAGACATAAAAATGACAAAGTTCTTATCTTGAGCTTGGAATTAGAATGAGAAAATACTGCATAACTACTATGTAATTTGGGCATATTAATAAAAAAGTATAAGTTTGAATGTGTTAATAAAGTTATGCATACAACAACCTATCAAATAGATATATTTAACAAAATGTGCAGATTAATGAAATGGGGATGTGGGGAGATGTGTGAAAGAGATCAGTTCAGCAAAAGTCAGGAGTAGGAAAAAATTGCCAGAAAACAGTAAGAATAAATAAGATGACAGGGTGAACAAAACAAAATCATGGGAATTATGACAAATATGAATGGACTTAGTTCCCCTATTTAAAGGGAAAGTTCCTCAAATATGGTTAAAAATAAAGATCAAACTAATGGTGTTTCCAAAAGACAGACTGAAGTTAAAATATCAAAGGAATATGGAAAGAAGTGAATGGGAGAAGACAAACAGGCAAATAAAGTAGTATGACAGTATTAAAATCATATAAAGCAAAGCATATGGGCAAATATGAAATGCATGACAAACATAAATAATTCATAAAAATAAAACAATGCACAATCTTCTTTTATCCTCATGGCACATATAGAGGAGAGAATAATTAATTGCATAAATCTTCCTGTTGTGTTAGAATTTTTGCTGACTCCAAGATGAATGTTAGGTGTTTATGTATTTTCAAAAGAACTGAGACACATGTCCACAGAAGTTGTTGAGAGTGGCCTGCAATCTGGGCTGCTACACATAGACTCATGCTATGTATTTTTGAATGAATGAATGAATAAATAAATAAAGGTATGTATGAATGAAAGTTTAAAAGCAGCTTTGAGGATGGCACAGTATTGCCATCTACCAGAGACATCTAAACTGCCTGAGCCTCAGTACTGCCACTTCCCAGTGGGTGAATTTATATAATTATCCAACCTTAGCCCCTATTTCTTTGTTGAAAAGAATTAATAGTAATTCTTTAACAGCTTCCTAATTAAGAGGACTGCTATGAAAATTATGTGAAATTACTCAATCCACTGTGGGAAAGTATTTTGCAAACTGTGAAGAACTGTGCAGGATTAGATGTTATTACTCTGATCCTTCAGGGTGAAAAACCATGGGAGGTTGAGTTAAGTTAAAATCCTTTCTGTAATTGTCTCCCTCTTGCTTCTTCTTATTAGATGATCAATTGCTTCCATTTCAATCACTGTCAAGAAAGAGTGAAGCAGCCAATTCTTCTGGAGGAAGTTGATAGTCTCTTTTTGGGTAAGTTTCCAAGCATAACTCTTAAGAAGTCCTGTCCCGCACACAGATGACTTCCCTCTGCAGCTCTGTTATGCTGCCCAGCATCCATTACTCCGGTGAGGTGAGTTGATGGTTTCTGATGTTGCTTTAGTCCTTGTGCTATTTCCTAAGAAGTTGTTTTCCAAGGTGGACTCATGTGCAAACTTCCTGAGGTCATTATTCAGACCGTGGTCCAGGATATTTTCTTTGATACACAGAATTCAACAGATCTTGTGATGCTCCCTGATTATATCATGAATTAAGCGCCTATTGTGTGCAGTGTTCTGACTGAGGCTCAGAGAAAGTACACATGAATGGTTCTTGTACTCAAAAAGTGTGCCATTTTGTTAGGCAAGCAAACAGCAACAATTCAGTTAGCTTTAATTGACAGGTTATTTGAAACTATTTTTATAGGGCATTTTCTAGGATCCATTTTCTTCCTTTCCTTGCAAGAAAACTGCCACATAGTTAGATTTATATTTCCATGTGTATATCTTATTTCAAAGCATGTATTCTTTATCTCTTTTGATTGTCACAGCATGCGTGCAATTTGGCTCAGCAAAATGTTATGATTTTTATCACTTTTAATCAGAAGAATTGAAACATAGGGAGGTTTCATAAGTTGTTCAAGTTCACACAGAAATTTTGAAACAGAGCAAGACTGAGAGTGAGAATAGTGCTATGGTTTTTCAGTCAGACTTCCCAGGACTTGAATCCCAGCTCTCCCACTTAGAAACTGTGCTGTCAGGGGGCAAGTTCTATAATTTCCAGTGCCTGAGTTTTCTTAGCTGGAAATTGGGAATAATATTGTATCTGCCCAAAGGGTTATTGTGAGAATTGAGTCAGATAATCTACATACATATTTTATCAAAGTTTCTGGCCTACAAGAAGTATTTAACACTTGTTAATCACTAATTCATTAATTATTGAGATTTTTTGGGGTACGAAAATTAAACTTTACTCCTTTTTAATAAACATTCATTGTTTACTTTTTATTATCATAAAAATTACATATGAAAAGCACATAAATACGTAAGAGTTAAATATGTGTAAATATTAAAGGCTTTGTTTTCTATTATTAGTAATATTATAATGATTTTTATGAATAATTTTTTGATTGCATTTAGACTATTTCTTTTCGATATTTTTCTAAAATAGAATTACTGGTTAAGAACATTTAAACATTTATAAACATTTTGATAAATTTTACTAAATTGCTTTTTGGTGTGTTTACAGTCCTACCAGTTGGGTATGAAAGTGTTAATCTTGCGGTAGGCTAGCATTAATAGTTAGAAACATTTCACTATTCTGTTCTTACTTATTTTCCAGGTAATAGGAAATTTTCTTGTAATTTTAATATACATATTTTGATTAGTGAGGCTGACAGTTTTCATGATTTTATTGGCCATTTTTTTCCTAGGGAGTGTGGTAAGTGCAGATTATAACCCTGATCTGTTGAGAGCTAAAACCTCTGTCATTTCCTAACGTCTTACTGGATTCCTAAAGCTGGAGTTACTTGGACACATCCTGACCCAGCCTAAGCAGTCTCTGAAAGCCCAGTCTGAGTTTGTGCATCCTGAGTGCATAGACCAGGGGGTTGAGTGCAAGGGGGATGACACTCTGCAGCACATTAAGGAACACAGGAATAAGGGGAATCTTTTTCTCTGCAAGGTATGTGACAGACAGCACAATTATACCTGTGTAGAAGAAGAGGATGAGGATGAGGTGGGAGCTACAAGTGCTCAGAGCCTTGGACATTGCTTCTGCTGAGTTCAGACTCAGCACAGAGTGAAGGATTGCAGCATAGGAAGAAAATGCCAGAGCCATATCACTCCCAACCAAGACCCGTGCTAGCATCAGTTGGTAAAATTTGTTCACAGTGATGTCATCACAAGCCAGGCTGATAACCCCCAAGTTAGAGCAGACGCAATGCCCAATTTCATTCCTGGAACAGTAGTGTCTCTGGGAAGCCAGTATAGGCACTGGGATGGTCAACAGGCCATTCCTGATCATGATGAACTCTGTGGCTTTGATGACAAAAGCTTTAGTGACTATGGAGGGGTACTGAAGAGGGCGACAGATGGCTATGTATCTGTCTACTGCATGCAGAGAAAGATACCTGACTCCATGCAGAAGAAGCAGTGGATGGCATAGATCTGAGCAAAACACTTGGGGAGGCTGATGGCCGTGGCATCAAACCAGAAGATGGCCAGGATCTTGGGCATGATGGTGGTGGCCAGGCCAATGTCCACCACTGCTAATATGCCCAGCAAATGGTACATGGGTTCATGTAGCATGGTCTCATGTTGAATGGTGATTATGATGAGGAGATTGGCACCAAGAGCTAAGAGGTAGAGCAGAGCCAGGGGCAGGGAGAGCCAGTGCTGCCACTCATGAATGTCTCGTAATCCCATCAGGAAGAACTGGGAAATCTGGAGGCTGGAGCCATTGGTAACATTGGTAGAGGTATCCATGGAACAGGTGGCTCAGTCTCAATGTCTGTCTGAAATAGAAGGAAGCTGTGTTTAAAAGTTAAGCTAAGGGGCTGAGTGTCGTGGTTCATGCCTGTAATCCCAGCACTTTGGGAGGCTGAGGCGGACAGATAATTTGAAGTCAGGAGTTTGAGACTGACCTGGCTAACATGGCAAAACCTCATCTCTGCTGAGAATACAAAAATTAGCTGGGTGTGGTGGTACATGTCTATAATCCCAGCTACTCGGGAGGCTGAGGCAAGAGAATCACTTGAACCTGGGAGGCGGAGGTTGCAGTGAGCCGAGATCATGCCACCGCAACCCAACCTGGACAACAGAGTGAGACCCTGTCTTAAAAAACAAAACAAAACAGCTAAGTGTCTTGATAAGAGCCCCTCAATAGTGAACCAGCTCCTTCTATTCATGAATGACCCTCAACTTTATTTGACTTCTGGAAATATTCCACAGAGGAATAACAAAAAAAGCAAAAAAATTCAACTCTTCAACAGAAGAGTTGGAATAACTGTTCTTTTTTTTTTTTTTTTTTTTTTGAGAAGGAATCTCGCTCTTTCACCCAGGCTGGAGTGCAGTGGCGCGATCTTGGCTCACTGCAGCCTCCGCGGGGATTCACGCCATTCTCCTGCCTCAGCCTCCCACGTAGCTGGGACTATAGGTGCCCGCCACCTCGCCCGGCTAATTTTTTGTATTTTTAATAGAGACGGGGTTTCACCATGTTAGCCAGGATGGTCTCGATCTCCTGACCTCATGATCCGCCCGCCTCGGCCTCCCAAAGTGCTGGGATTACAGGCGTGAGCCACCGCGCCCGGCCTGGAATAACTATTTTTCATCACCACTTGTATGTCTGATAAGCATGTCCACATAAATTAACAATAGTCTTATCATTAACAGATAACAAATGTTAGTATTTGGTTTACTTCCAATTTTCTGTTTTAAACAGTATACATCATTATCTAGAGATAATTTTGTATCTTGTCTTTGTCTTTTTTTTTTTTTTTTTTTTTTTTTTTTTTTTGAGATGGAGTCTTTCTCTGTCCCCCAGGCTGGAGTGCACTGGCGCGATCTCGGCCTCCCAAAGTGCTGGGATTACAGGCTTGAGCCACCGTGCCCGGCCTTGTCTTTGTCTTTTAACAGTATGTGTTAAGATGTAATATAAGCACTCAAAAATTTTATTTCCTGGATGAATACATTAACCAAAGACTTCACAGTATTATTTAAAAAGTGTGATGTTAATTTTAATTGCTGCTTTAAATTTTTGCATTTGGCTATTCTATAATTTACTGACAGGTATTTTGCTTTTAATATTGTTTTCCTTGAGTAGAGTTTCAAAAGTAATGCAAAAGTTATATATACAAAGGATGTAATCTTCTTAAAATTTTAAATATAATTTTGGTTTTATTTTAAGATATATTATCTATACATGGTAAAAATTAAAATAAAATGAAAAATATAAACAATGAAAAGTAAGACTCTCATGCTTGGGGCTTCCAAATCTCTTTCCTTTTCACCAGAGGCAGCCAGTAATATGTTTCTTGGGAATCCTTCCATTAATAGTTTATGCGTGGATAAAAACATATTTATATAATTTTCATAAAAGACATAATCAAATGTTAGCATACCCTTCCGCTTTTTTCTTTCCTTTTCTTTTTTAACTTAATATTTTGGAGACTGCTCCATATTTCCACATAGATATGGCTTACTGCTGTTAAGTGCATTATTTTCTACCACCTAGATGTCCTATAGTTTAATGAGAATTTTTTCATATTTTTAGAATTGATATAGCATAGTTGTAGAAATTTTGGAGGTACACGTGATATTTTGGTACATGTATACAATGTGTAATGATCAAATCAGCATAATTAGGATATCCATCACCTCAAGCATTTATCTTTTCTTTGTGTTAGGAACGTTACAATTATTCTCTTTTAGCGATTTTGAAACATACAGTAAATTATTAACTATAATTTTCCTACTGTG
The DNA here is from genome assembly GCF_006542625.1 of Nomascus leucogenys. Lineage (NCBI taxonomy): Eukaryota > Metazoa > Chordata > Mammalia > Primates > Hylobatidae > Nomascus > Nomascus leucogenys. The sequence continues at coordinate 66,980,558 of NC_044395.1, read as the reverse complement.
CTATCGAATACTAGAACTTATTTCTTCTACCTAACTGTGTTTTTGTCCCCATCAGCCATCCTCTATTCTTCCCCTCCCCCCACCCTTTCCAGCCTCTGGTAACCACCATTCTATTCACTACTTCTGTGAGATCCACTTTTTTTTTTTTTTCCGGCTCACTGCAAATTCCGCCTCGCAGTTTCAAGCGATTCTACTGCTTGGCCTCCTTGGTGATCCGGCTGCCTTGGCCTCCCAAAGTGCTGGGATTACAGGCGTGAGCCACCGTGCCCAGCCGAGATCCACTTTTTAAGCTCCCAAACATGAGTAAGAACATGTAATATTTGTCTTTCTCTACTTGATTTATTTCAGTTAACACAATAACCTCCAGTTCCATCCATGTTTCTGCAAATGACAGGATTTTATTCCTTTTTGTGGCTGAATAATAGGCCCCTGTGTGTGTGTGTGTGTGCGTATCACATTGGAGATATATATATATATATATATAGAGAGAGAGAGAGAGAGAGAGATATGTATATATACACTCTATATATACAGTGTGTGTATATATAGTGTGTATGTATCTATATATCTCTATATATATCTCATATTTTCTTTATCCATTCATCCATTCATGAACACTTAGGTTGATTCCATATCTTTGCTATTGTGAATAGTGCTGCAATAAATATGACAGTGCAGATATCTCTTCTATGTACTGATTTCCTTTCTTTTGGATATAAACCCAGCAGTGAACTTGCTGTACCATATGGCAGTTCTCTTTTTAGTTTTTTTGAGGAACCTCCATATTGTTTTCCATAATGGCTGTACTACTTTACAATCCCACCAACAGTGTACAAGCATTCCTCTTTCTTTGCACCTTTGCTTGCATTTTTGTATTTTTTATAATAGCCATTCTAACTGGAATGAGATGATATCTCTTGTGGTTTTGACTTTCATTTCCCCAATGATTAGTGATGTTGAGCAGTTTTTAATATACGTATTTGCCATTTGTATGTCTTCTTTTGAGATATCTATTCAGATATTCTGCTTTTTTTTTTTTTTTTTTGAGACGGAGTCTCGCTCTGTCGCCCAGGCTGGAGTGTAGTGGCGCAATCTGGGCTCACTGCAAGCTCTGTCTCCTGCCTCAGCCTCCCCAGTAGCTGGGACTACAGGCACCCACCACCATGCCTGGCTAATTTTTTGTATTTTTAGTAGAGATGGGGTTTCACTCTGTTAGCCAGGATGATCTCGATCTCCTGACCTTGTGATCTGCCCACCTCGGCTTCCCAAAGTGCTGGAATTACAGGCGTAAGCCACCGCACCCGGCCTCTGCTCACTTTTTAATTGGATTATCTATTTTTTTCTAGTGAGTTGTTAGAGTTTCTTATATATTCTGGTTATTAATCCCTTGTCAGAGAGTTTGCAAATATTTTCTCCCTTTCTTTCATCATAAATTGTTTTTCTTTCAGTAAACATGTGAGTTTGAAACAGAAGGAAGTTTGCAAGAAAACATCGAAAATTTATCAGACATGCTTCTTCCTCCAATAGGTGTCAATTGGCCCATAGAGAAATCCACCCATAAAAAGTAAATGTAAGCTCACTTTCTTAAAGATTCTGTAGGTTGTATCTTTTGTTGGGCATTTAATCTGTTTCCAGTATTTTCTACTAGAAAAAATGAAGCTGTAAATGTACTTTTTCTTATATCTTTATGCATATGTATAAGTTTCTCCACATAATAATTTCCAAGAACTAAACTGCTGGGTCAAATGGAATGAAACGATATTGATTTGACAAGCCAAATTGTCTTTTAGAGAGGTTATTCTGACCCTGTATGAAGGTATGGGGATTTTGAATGCTCTTGATGTATACTAAAATGTTATTACATAGATACATTGTAGTACTTTACACACCCAGAATTTGTTCATGAGTGTGTCTGTTTCATCATGTCCATGCCAAAATTGGGAATTTTAATTTAAAATATTTATTAATGATTCTATTAATATAATAGAATGAAAATTGATATATCAATTTTGTTTTAGTGTTCAGTTCATTGTTTAGTAAATTTTAACATTTTCAAGCACTCATTTTCCATTTATAAGCTTACTCATTAATTTTCTATTTTATCTTATTGTCTATTTATTATTTATCCAATTTGTCTTGTAGTACTAAAGAAAACAATGTTTTTAAAGTGCTTACCATTGCAGTATATACTACTTGGGTGATGGGTGCACCAAAATCTCAGAAATTACCACCAAAGAACTTATCCATGTAACCAAACACCACCAGTTCCCCAAAACTATTAAAATATTAACAATAAAAATAAAAATAATAAAGTGCTTATCATGGAGTCTGGCAGCACAACCTTATTAATATGTATGAGTTTCACCATATCTTGAGAATATGACTTCTTTTTAAAGATTATTATGGTTAAGGATTTTATTATCAAAATTATTACATCTCGGAAAGTTCAAATGTTACTGCAACGTGTAAACGTTCCACGTGAGAAAAAAGAGATACTTCTTCCCTTCCAAAGTTCCCCCCGCCTCCTTTGCCCCGACCTCCACCTGGAAATTTGGTCTTGACAGCACCCTGCCCACACAGACTGGCTGGGGTCTCTGTCCCTGCTAGGCAGGGTGAGGGCCACTTGCCCACTGGCCTCTGCCTTTGGTCAACAGTCAAGGGGACAATGCAAACCCCAGCCCAAATGAAAAGACATTTACATACGTTTTATATAATATAGAAAAAACCAGCATCCCAGGCAGCAAGATTTCTTCTCCCAATGCTCTCTCAGACTGATGGGTTTGTGGGGGAAACAAAAAGAAAAGTCCTCTGCTGAAGTTTCAGCATAAAAAAAAAATCCCCTAATTTGAGCAGACACCTGAATTTAATTTTAAAAACTGAAATTTTATAACAGTCACACACAAAGAGAGAAGGCTGTTCATATGATACTTGTAGGACAAAGTAGAAAAGAAAGGGATGCAAGAGGCTAGGGGGAAAAATGAAGAGAAAACAAGTTAGAGGGGATGAAGGAGGGAGATTCACAGTATTATCTTGTTATTCACTACCCCTACCATGGTTATAACTAAATACAAAATTATAAAAAACATCAGATATTACAGTAAACAAGTGAAAGAAATAAGCTGGCAACCATACAAAATTTGAAAAGATTGTGTACTCAACCTGATCTGGCCCTAGGGCTCCTCTAGAGGTGTACAGCATGGGGAGAAGCCGGTCTGCTCTCGTCTCCCATCTAGAACAGTGTTAGGGGTGTGGGTGGCTTGGTAACTCACCAGGCCCACTCTCACATAAGCGTCCCCCGAAGAAATGTGGGGCAGCCCACACACAATCAGTCCTGTTGGTGCCACTCCACAAACCTGTCTTCCCACTCTTACCCTGCAGACACAGTGCATGCTCCTCAATCATGGAGACAGTCGTGCTCATGGCATTGTCAACTCCTGATTAATTGGGAGTAGAAAAAGTAAAATTCAGAGCATTTCCAAACCACTTGGTATCCTTCCCAATCAAATTTATTGCCAAAAGCTTGTAAGTAGCAGTGCAATTGGCCTATATTCCTCTCATAAGGATATTACCTCTATCTGTTGAATTTTCTGGGAAATTTTCCTCCAATTCATTTTCTATTAAATTCTATTTATCCTTTAAAAATGTATTATGTACATGCATACATTTAATTTTTTTTTTTTTTTTTAAGACAGGGTCTATTTCACTCAGGCTGGAGTGCAGTGGCATGATCACGGCTCACTGCAGCTTTGACTCATGGGCCCAAGCAATCTTCCCACCTCAGCCTCCCGAGTAGCTGGGACTACAGGCGTAAACCACCAGCCTTGACTAATTTTTGTATTTTTTTGTAGAGATGATGTTTCACCATGTTGCTCAGGCTGGTCTCAAACTCCTAGGCTCAAGTGATCTGCCTGTCTTGGCCTCCCAGAGAGCTGGGATTACAGACATGAGCCACTGCACCAGGCCACATTTAAACTTTTATGTAGTCCTAACATTTGCACTTTTAAAATTAATTATTTCATGACTAGTAAGCTTTTAATAATGTAAACTGTTTTTTGTTTTTTTTTTTTTTTGAGACAGAGTCTTGCTCTGTTGCCCAGGCTGGAGAGCAGTGGCATGATCTCGGCTCACTGCAACCTCTGAACCCGGGTTTAAGCAATTCTCCTGCCTCAGCCTCCGAAGTAGCTGGGACAACAGGCGTGCACCACCATGCCCAGCTAATTTTTGTATTTTTAGTAGAGACGGGGTTTCACTATGTTGGCCAGGATATTCTCCATCTCTTGACCTCAGGATCCTCCTGCCTCAGTCTCCAAAAGTGCTGGGATCTCCCAAAGTGTTGGGATTACAGGCGTGAGCCAACATGTCCGACTTTATTCAGTATTTAATAACCATTTGTTTGCATTTTCTTTACAAAAATTTATTTAAAAAATAATTTTTAACTGATACAGCAAGAAAGTCTCTAAATTAATTTCCCCCCACAAATAACTAGACCATTGTTCCAGTACCATTCAGTAAATAACCCCTCTCTTCCCCATTAGTTTGCAATGCCCTTTTTTTGTCATATATTAAATTTAAAAATATATTCAAAGATCACTGCCTGCCTGCACAATCTTTTCTGGTTTTAGTGCCCGTACCAATTGAATTAGTTTCTTTGCTATTTTGTAGAAGAGATTCTTACTACTAACTTCAAGTAACTTTTTAAAAATTAATAAAAACTCGTTGCAATTTTTTGAGTATTATATTAAAACATGTAAATCAATTATGGAAGAAGTGATGTCATTATTGCATTGATTCTTTCCATTCAGAAATATTATGCTTTTCCTTTCTGTCATAGGTGTTTTTGGATTTTTTTCCATTATTGTTACTTTTTCTTTCCATTATACTTTCTTTTTTTAATTTAATTTAATTTTATTATTATTATGCTTTAAGTTTTAGGGTACATGTGCACAATGTGCAGGTTTGTTACATATGTATCCATGTGCCATGTTGGTGTGCTGCACCCATTAACTCGTCATTTAGCATTAGGTATATCTCCTAATGCTACCCTTCCCACCTCCCCCCACCTGACAACAGTCCCCAGAGTGTGATGTTCCCCTTCCTGTGTCCATGTGTTCTCATGGTTCAATTCCCACCTATGAGTGAGAACATGCGGTGTTTGGTTTTTTGTCTTTGCGATAGTTTACTGAGAATGATGTTTTCCAGTTTCATCCATGTCCCTACAAAGGACATGAACTCATCATTTTTTATGGCTGCATAGTATTCCATGGTGTATATGTGCCACATTTTCTTAATCCAGTCTATCGTTGTTGGATATTTGGGTTGGTTCAAGGTCTTTGCTATTGTGAATAGTGCCGCAATAAACATACGTGTGCATGTGTCTTTATAGCAGCATGATTTCTAGTCCTTTGGGTATATACCCAGTAATGGGATGGCTGGGTCAAATGGTATTTCTAGTTCGAGATCCCTGAGGAATCGCCACACTGACTTCTACAATGGTTGAACTAGTTTACAGTCCCACCAACAGTGTAAAAGTGTTCCTATTTCTCCACATCCTCTCCAGCACCTGTTTCCTGATTTTTTAATGATCGCCATTCTAAGTGGTGTGAGATGGTATCTCATTGTGGTTTTGATTTGCATTTCTCTGATGGCCAGTGATGATGAGCATTTTTGCATGTGTTTTTTGGCTGCATAAATGTCTTCTTTTGAGAAGTGTCTGTTCATGTCCTTTGCACACTTTTTGATGGGGTTGTTTGTTTTTTTTCTTGTAAATTTGTTTGAGTTCATTGTAGATTCTGGATATTAGCCCTTTGTCAGATGAGTAGGTTGCAAAAATTTTCTCCCATTTTGTAGGTTGCCTGTTCACTCTGATGGTAGTTTCTTTTGCTGTGCAGAAGCTCTTTAGTTTAATTAGATCCCATTTGTCAATTTTGGCTTTTGTTTCCATTGCTTTTGGTGTTCTAGACATGAAGTCCTTGCCCATGCCTATGGCCTGAATGGTAATGCCTAGGTTTTCTTCTAGGGTTTTTATGGTTTTAGGTCTAATATGTAAGTCTTTAATCCATCTTGAATTAATTTTTGTATAAGGTGTAAGGAAGGGATCCAGTTTCAGCTTTCTACATATGGCTAGCCAGTTTTCCCAGCACCATTTATTAAATAGGGAATCCTTTCCCCATTTCTTGTTTTTGTCAGGTTTGTCAAAGATCAGATGGTTGTAGATATGCGGCATTATTTCTGAGGGCTCTGTTCTGTTCCATTGATCTATATCTCTGTTTTGGTACCAGTACCATGCTGTTTTGGTTACTGTAGCCTTGTAGTATAGTTTGAAGTCAGGTAGTGTGATGCCTCCAGCTTTGTTCTTTCGGCTTAGGATTGACTGGGCGATGCGGGCTCTTTTTTGGTTCCATATGAACTTTAAAGTAGTTTTTTCCAATTCTGTGAAGAAAGTCATTGGTAGCTTGATGGGGATGGCATTGAATCTATAAATTACCTTGGGGAGTATGGTCATTTTCACGATATTGATTCTTCCAACCCATGAGCATGGAATGTTCTTCCATTTGTTTGTATCCTTTTTTATTTCATTGAGCAGTGGTTTGTAGTTCTCCCTGAAGAGGTCCTTCATGTCCCTTGTAAGTTGGATTCCTAGGTATTTTATTCTCTTTGAAGCAATTGTGAATGGGAGTTCACTCATGATTTGGCTCTCTGTTTGTCTGTTATTGGTGTATAAGAATGCTTGTGACTTTTGTACATTGATTTTGTATCCTGAGACTTTGCTGAAGTTGCTCATCAGCTTAAGGAGATTTTGGGCTGAGACAATGGGGTTTTCTAGATATACAATCATGTCATCTGCAAACAGGGACAATTTGACTTCCTCTTTTCCTAATTGAATACCCTTTATTTCCTTCTCCTGCCTAATTGCCCTGGCCAGAACTTCCAACACTATGTTGAATAGGAGTGGTGAGAGAGGGCATCCCTGTCTTGTGCCAGTTTTCAAAGGGAATGCTTCCAGGTTTTGCCCATTCAGTATGATATTGGCTGTGGGTTTGTCATAGATAGCTCTTATTATTAGGAGATATGTCACATCAATACCTAATTTATAGAGAGTTTTTAGCATGAAGTGTTGTTGAATTTTGTCAAAGGCCCTTTCTGCATCTATTGAGATAATCATGTGGTCTTTGTCTTTGGTTCTGTTTATATGCTGGATTACATTTATTGATTTGTGTATGTTGAACTAGCCTTGCATCCCAGGGATGAAGCCCACTTGATCATGGTGGATAAGCTTTTTGATGTGCTGCTGGATTCAGTTTGCCAGTATTTTATTGAGGATTTTTGCATCAATGTTCATCAAGGATATTGGTCTGAAATTCTCTTTTTTGGTTGTTTCTCTGCCAGGCTTTGGTATCAGGATGATGCTGGCCTCATAGAATGAGGTAGGGAGGATTTCCTCTTTTTCTATTGATTGGAATAGTTTCAGAAGGAATGGTACCAGTTCCTCCTTGTACCTCTGGTAGAATTCGGCTGTGAATCCATCTGGTCCTGGACTCTTTTTGGTTGGTAAGCTATTGATTATTGCCACAATTTCAGAGCCTGTTATTGGTCTATTCAGAGATTCAACTTCTTCCTGGTTTAGTCTTGGGAGGGTGTATTTGTCGAGGAATTTATCCATTTCTTCTAGATTTTCTAGTTTATTTGCATAGAGGTGTTTGTAGTATTCTCTGATGGTAGTTTGTATTTCTGTGGAATCAGTGGTGATATTCCCTTTATCATTTTTTATTGCGTCTATTTGATTCTTCTCTCTTTTCTTCTTTATTAGTCTTGCTAGCGGTCTATCAATTTTGTCGATCTTTTCAGAAAACCAGTTCCTGGATTCATTAATTTTTTGAAGGGTTTTTTGTGTCTCTATTTCCTTCAGTTCTGCTCTGATTTTAGTTATTTCTTGCCTTCTGCTAGCTTTTGAATGTGTTTGCTCTTGCTTTTCTAGTTCTTTTAATTGTGATGTTAGGGTATCAATTTTGGATCTTTCCTGCTTTCTCTTGTGGGCATTTAGTGCTATAAATTTCCCTCTACACACTGCTTTAAATGTGTCCCAGAGATTCTGGTACGTTGTGTCTTTGTTCTCGTTGGTTTCAAAGAACATCTTTATTTCTGCCTTCTTTTTGTTGTGTACCCAGTAGTCATGCAGGAGCAGGTTGTTCAGTTTCCATGTAGTTGAGCAGTTTTGAGTGAGTTTCTTAACCCTGAGTTCTAGTTTGATTGCACTGTGGTCTGAGCGACAGTTTGTTATAATTTCTGTTCTTTTACATTTGCTGAGGAGAGCTTTACTTCCAACTATGTGGTCAATTTTGGAATAGGTGTGGTGTGGTGCTGAAAAAAATGTATATTCTGTTGATTTGGGGTGGAGAGTTCTGTAGATGTCTATTAGGTCCACTTGGTGCAGAGCTGAGTTCAATTCCTGGGTATCCTTGTTAACTTTCTGTATTGTTGATCTGTCTAATGTTGACAGTGGGGTGTTAAAATCTCCCATTATTATTGTGTGGGAGTCAAGTCTCTTTGTAGGTCACTCAGGACTTGCTTTATGAATCTGGCTGCTCCTGTATTGGGTGCATATACATTTAGGATAGTTAGCTCTTCTTGTTGAATTGATCCCTTTACCATTATGTACTTGCCTTGTTTGTCTCTTTTGATCTTTGTTGGTTTAAAGTCTGTTTTATCAGAGACTAGGATTGCAACCCCTGCCTTTTTTTGTTTTCCATTTGCTTGGTAGATCTTCCTCCATCCCTTTATTTTGAGACTATATGTGTCTCTGCACGTGAGATGGGTTTCCTGAAGACAGCACACTGATGGGTCTTGACTCCTTATCCAATTTGCCAGTCTGTGTCTTTTAATTGGAGGATTTAGTCCATTTACATTTAAAGTTAATATTGTTATATGTGAATTTGATCCTGTCACTATGATGTTAGCTGGTTAGTTTGCTCATTAGTTGATGCAGTTTCTTCCTAGCCTCGATGGTCTTTACAATTAGGCATGTTTTTGCAGTGGCTGGTACCGGTTGTTCCTTTCCATGTTTAGTGCTTCCTTCAGGAGCTCTTTTAGTGCAGGCCTGGTGGTGACAAAATCTCTCAGCATTTGCTTGTCTGTAAAGCATTTTATTTCTCCTTCACTTGTGAATCTTAGTTTGGCTGGATATGAAATTCTGGGTTGAAAATTCTTTTCTTTAAGAATGTTGAATATCAGCCCCCACTCTCTTCTGGCTTGTAGAGTTTCTGCCGAGAGATCAGCTGTTAGTCTGATGGGCTTCCCTTTGTGGGTAACCCGACCTTTCTCTCTGGCTGCTCTTAACATTTTTTCCTTCATTTCAACTTTGGTGAATCTGACAATTATGTGTCTTGGAGTTGCTCTTCTCGAGGAGTATCTTTGTGGCGTTCTCTGTATTTCCTGAATCTGAATGTTGGCCTGCCTTGCTAGATTGGGGAAGTTCTCCTGGATAATATCCTGCAGAATGTTTTCCAACTTGGTTCCATTCTCCCCGTCACTTTCAGGTACACCAATCAGATGTAAATTTGGTCTTTTCACATAGTCCCATATTTCTTGGAGGCTTTGTTCGTTTCTTTTTATTCTTTTTTCGCTAAACTTCCCTTCCTGCTTCATTTCATTCATTTCATCTTCCATCACTGATACCCTTTCTTCCAGTTGATTGCATTGGCTCCTGAGGCTTCTGCATTCTTCACGTAGTTCTCGAGCCTTGTCTTTCAGCTCCATCAGCTCATTTAAGCACTTCTCTGTATTGGTTATTCTAGTTATACATTCATCTAATTTTTTTTCAAAGTTTTTAACTTCTTTGCCATTGGTTTGAATTTCCTCCTGTAGCTCAGAGTAGTTTGATTGTCTGAAGCCTTCTCTCAACTAGTCAAAGTCATTCTTCATCCAGCTTTGTTCCTTTGCTGGTGAGGAACTGCGTTCCTTCGGAGGAGGAGAGGTGCTCTGCTTTTTAGAGTTTCCAGTTTTTCTGCTCTGTTTTTTCCCCATCTTTGTGGTTTTATCTACTTTTGGTCTTTGATGATGGTGATGTACAGATGGGTTTTTGGTGTAGATGTCCTTTCTGTTTGTTAGTTTTCCTTCTACCAGACAGGACCCTCAGCTGCAGGTCTGTTGGAGTTTGCTAGAGGTCCACTCCAGACCCTGTTTGCCTGGGTATCAGCAGCGGTGGCTGCAGAACAGTGAATTTTCATGAACTGTGAATGCTGCTGCCTGATCGTTCCTCTGGAAGTTTTGTCTCAGAGGAGTACCCAGCTGTGTGAGATGTCAGTCTGCCCCTACTGGGGGGTGCCTCCCAGTTAGGCTGCTCTGGGGTCAGGGACCCACTTGAGGAGGCAGTCTCCCCATTCTCTGGTCTCCAGCTGCATGCTGGGAGAACCACTACTCTCTTCAAAGCTGTCAGACAGGAACATTTAAGTCTGCAGAGGTTACTGCTGTCTTTTTGTTTGTCTGTGCCCTGCCCCCAGGGGTGGAGCCTACAGCGGCAGGCAGGCCTCCTTGAGCTGTGGTGGGCTCCACCCAGTTCGAGCTTCCTGGCTGCTTTGTTTACTAAGCAAGCCTGGGCAATGGCGGGCGCCCCTCCCCCAGCCACGCTGCCACCTTGCAGTTTGATCTCAGACTGCAGTGCTAGCAATGAGCGAGACTCCGTGGGCGTAGGACCCTCTGAGCCAGGTGCGGGATATAATCTCCTGGTGTGCTGTTTTTTAAGCCCGTCGGAAAAGTGCAGTATTAGGGTGGGAGTGACCCAATTTTCCAGGTGCCATCTGTCACCCCTTTCTTTGACTAGGAAAGGGAACTCCCTGACCCCTTGCACTTCCCGAGTGAGGCAATGCCTCGCGCTGCTTCGGCTTGCGCACAGTGTGCTGCACCCACTGTCCTGCGCCCACTGTCTGGCACTCCCTAGTGGGATGAACCCGGTACCTCAGATGGAAATGCAGAAATCACTCGTCTTCTGCATCACTCACGCTGGGAGCTGTAGACTGGAGCTGTTCCTATTCGGCCATCTTGGCTCCACCCCCCCCTTCCATTATACTTTCTAATTGGCTATTGTTACCTAAGAAACCTTCTGATTATTATAATTTTAAGGAAATGTTTTCTAAAATACAGTTATTTTACAGTAGTACTTTCCAAAGCTAGCAGCTTTTTATTAAATTATTGTCTCTTTCAAATTTTCTGTTTTTGGCAGAAAAATGTATTATCTGTCATTACGATAGTTTTTAATAATGTACACTTTTATTTTTATTTTGCATATTATTACAATATTTAGAATTTTCAAAACTATGCAAAAGAAATGGTGATAGTCAACATCTTGTCTAGCTCTGAACTTTAAACCATCTCTAGAGTTCTCTCTCTTATGGCACTGGCTAATCCTTTTCTGATAAATGTTTTTTATTTATTTAGGTGATTTGATGTTTATTTCTAGTTCTTAATTTTTTTTTAAATTGGGCATTGATGAAGTCAATAAATATTTTCAGGAGTCTCAGATGTGTGATTTAAGTGGCAGGATCTCCTGCTTTCACCAGTCATCCAGTATTTATAGAGCTCTTACTCTGTGTCAAACTCCACGAGGTAGGAGTGTGTACTTCCACTGGTAGGGATTTCTGTTATTTCCAGCATGTCCAGAAAAGAGCTCAGATTCATTTTTCTCACTTTTTCTCCAGGTCTCAGGCCTTTGTGTCTGCACAGGTGAGGATCTTGAGGGAAAAGAGGGCCAGAGTTGGAAGGATCAAACTGAGAAAGCCAGGGAGGAAGGAGAAAAAGAGGCAGGGGCAACCAAGACAGAGACCTATGAACAGAAAAGGAAACAGCTTCTCACCTCTGGCCTCTTGGCTCCTCCCTGCTAGGAGATTCAGGACAGATCCTTTCTAAATGGAATTTCTTTCTGTAGCTGCTTCTGTTCTCTTGGCTACACCTCTCTTTTATCACTTTGTTGCTAAGAGTACATCTCATTGTCTCCCGTGGGGTTTGGGCTGTTGAACAAATTGGAGCACCAAGATGCCCTGGACCTTCTCTGCTACTCCCTATATGCTCCATGAGGCTTTCTCTAATTTTCTTCCTGTACCCCAATACTTGAAGTTTTCTCACCACCACCCCAAGTGACCTCCCCATGATTTTAGAGGAGTATCAAACTCAACTTAGGGAACAGAATTACTCAGCCTCTAGTCCCATGGGAAGCACTCTTAGATAGTCTTCTCTGTCATGATGAAGGGTTGGGAGGAAGTGTCCCTCCTTCTGGTGTGAATCCCTGAATGTCTGTTCCTCTCCCCAATACAAACAGCTCAATTCAGCCTCTTCAGGAGCCATTTTCCAGGGGATGTATTTTCTAGTCTATACTTTATCTTTTACCACTTCCTTTATCATGGGTTTTCTCTCCATATACACACATATATAAAATGCAGATGCCCCCTTTGTTGGCTATTTCCTATCTGTCTCTCCAGATGTCTTTCCCACCTTGCTCTGTATCCAGAGAGTTTAAAATCTATGGCCTCTAGTTTATGGTTGGATTTGGCCAGGGGGAGGCACTGGTGGGAGATCAGAGGGCAGCAGGGAATACCAGTAGAGGACTTATTTTTCTGACTCTCTTCTTATTGGCTCACTGTTTGACAGTGCCTGTGTTTCTCTACTAAAAACCACTGATCCTGTCAGGTGGTCCCCCTCTGCATAGCTCCTGTCAGTATTAAGAACTATTTCTTCCCACTGTTTTTCAGGCTTAGAAATGGCAATGGCTGTTTAAAAATTATTGTGTGTGTGTGTGTGTGTGTGTGTGTGTATATATATATATATATTTGAGGTGTATAGCATACTTTGATATGCATATTGATTACTAACAGTCAGGCAAATTAACATTCCATCATCTCATGTAGTTACTTTTCTGTTTTTTTGGTTTTTTTTTTGGTTTTGATTTTTGTTTTGGTGGTAGGAGGACCTAAAATCTACTCTCTGGAGCTCCAGAGTTTGGTGCATATATATTTAGGATTGTAATATCTTCTTGTTGGATTGATCCTTTTATTGTTATATAATGGCCGTCTTTGCTTTTTTTTTTTTTTTTTACTGTTGTTGCATTAAAGTCTGTTTTATCTGATATAAGAATAGCTCCTCCTGTCAACTGTTGGTTTTCATTTGCGTGCAATATCTTTTTCCATCTCTTTACCTTGTGTCTATAAGAATCCTTATGTGTTAGGTGAGTCTTTTGAAGACAGCAGGTATTTGGTTTGTGAATTTTTATCTATTTTATCAATCTGTATCTTTTAAGTGAAGCATTTAGACCATTTACAATCAACATTGAGATGTGAGGTACTGTTCCCTTCATCATGTTGATTGTTACTTAGATACATAGTTTTCTTCATTGTATTATGGTTTTATAGGCCCTGTGAGTTTTATGCTTTCAGGAGGTTCTATTCTGATGCATGTTGACTTTTGGTTTCAGGATTTAGAACTTCTTTTAACATTTTTATAGAGCTGGTTTGGTGGTGACAAATTCTCTCAACATTTGCTTGTCTGAAAAATACTTTATTTCTTATTTATGAAACTTAGCTTTTCTGGATACAAAATTCTTGACTGACAGTTACTCTGTTTAGGGAGGCTAAAGATAGGACCTCAATCCCTTCTGGCATGTAAGGTTTCTGCTGAGAAGTCTGCTGTTGATCTCATAGGTTTTCTATTATAGGCTACCTGATGGTTTTGTCTTACTGCTCTTAGAATTTTTTTCTTCACATTGACTTTGGATAGCCTGATAATTATATGCCTTGGTGATATATTTTTTGCAGTGAATCTCCCAGGAGTTCTTTGGGCTTCTTGTATTTGGATGTCTAAATCTCTAGCATGGACTGGGAAGTTTTCCTCAATTATTTCCTCAAATAATTTTTTCCAAACTTTTTGCTTTTTATTCTCCCTCAGGAATACCAATGATTCTTAAGTTTGGCTATTTTACATAATTCCATATTTCCTTAAGACTTTGCTAATTTCTTCTCTTTATTTCTTTATTTTTGTCTGATTGGGTTAATTCAAAAACCTTTTCTTCAAGCTCTGAAATTATTTATTCTACTTCATGTAGTTTGTGGTTAAAAATTTTCTACTGCATTTTGTAATTACATAAATGTGTCTTTCATTTCCAGAAGTTCTGATTGGGTTTTCTTTAAAATATCTCCTTAGCAAATTTTTCCTTCATATTGTGAATTCTTTGATTTATTTGTTGGTTTTTACCTTTCTATTGTTTCTTCTTGAGTAACTTAATAATCAACCTTTTGAATTCTTTATCTTGCATTTAAAGGATTTCATGTTGAGTTGGATCCATTGCTGGAGAGCTAATGTGATCTTTTGGGAGTGTTATACAACCCTGTTTTGTCATACTGCCAGAATTACTATTCTGGTTCCTTCTCATTTGGGTACACGATTTTTTTCTAATTAATTTTTGAATTTATTTTGGATTCAGCTGGTTTTTGTAATTTCCTTTTTTCCCCTTAAGGAAGTGAGTTTAATGATTATAGTTTTTGTAATGTAATTTGGCTCTGGGTGCTTTCTGGAGTGAAGACTCTGTACAAGTTCCTTGGTTATAGAGAGTCTTTGTATAATGGCTTTTTCAGATGCAGGTTGTAGTAGCAATGTGTTTGGTGTGTGAGCAGGTTCACTGTCTCCTGTGGGTTTGGAATGATAGAGATCTCTTGAAGCTTATCTTGTTCCCCAGTAGTGTGCACTATTTTTAATTTATTTTCCTCCCAGTATTTTATTTACTGGGTTGAACAGCTCAGGCTTCAGGGCAGTAGGGGAGGTGTCCACAGATAAAAACTGGCTTGGATAAAGCAGGTGGGTAAATACAATACCCCATGATGGGCAGAGGTTCCAGCCTTGACAGAGGCAGCTGGGGGAGTTCTCAGTGAAAAGCACTGAAGTCTTTTCAGGGGAAAGGGAGGGAGCTGCCTCAGCTCCCCTGCCAGGCCAGCAAGAAAGTCTTTCGCCTCCTGGTCACACTATTGACCCAGTGAGCTGGCTATTCAAATCAGAGAAGCACCACTTTTCATCTGCAATGATGTTGATATTCCATTTAGAGAGGGACTGTGACTCTATCCCCTCATGCAATCCTGAACCTGGAGGGCAATTCTCCTATGTGTGTGTGGTCACTTTGAAGTGTTCCTGAAAGGTCGACAACACGTGCAACCACACTGAGATCTCATGGGAGAAACTCTAGCTGCGCCTGCCATTGTGAGTGATGGGGAGAAAAGTGTCTTTCTCCAAGACTCTTCGTGAGCACCAGGGTTGCCTGACTATTGGGGTAGAGCCACAGGCCTTCTCCACTGAACCCAGCACTGCACCTATGCCTCTGCTGAAAGAAACTTCCCATAAGTGGAATGTTCTGGGACTCAAGACCTGCCATCTGAATTTTTTTTTTTTTGTCCCATGGGGTGCTCCCTTGATGTTATGCACTCCTTCCCCTAGAATTAGAAGTTTCTGAGGGCTGGACTACTGTGAATGCTGCTGGTCCTCTTGGTGCAGCCAGCCAGTGGGGCTGCCACATTCCAAGATAGTGCTAGGAAATGTCTGCAAGAGATCTAGTTATGTGACCTCTCCTCAAGTCTCCCAGAAGTGGGTACCAGCAGCAACTCTGATGCAGGTGGCCAGGAAGTGATGTAGGCTGTGTGATATTCTTGGTTATAAATAGCCTTGGTGTGTTGGCTTTCTCAAATGCCAGCTGTAGTAGTAATGAACTGGTCATGTGGACAGACTCAGGACCTCCTAGTTATCCAAGGTAATGCAGGAAATAGTGATAGCTGAGGTCACATACAAGTTTTCTCCTTCTTGGGCACTGTTATTATGCCTGCAGATGCTGTAATGGACTGTGTTGGTTGGCTTCCATCCAGGAAATGGCATTTGGAAAAGAACATCAGCTGCAGTGGTAGCGGTGGAATTTGTGCTTGCCTTATTTTACCCAGGGGAGATACTGTGGTGTCTCAGGGAATGGATAGGTACATAAAGTAAAGTTTCTGTCCTTTGTGTTAAGCTACCAAGGAAGGTGGAGAGGCAAAGCCAGGTGGGGGCTGGGTCAGATAAATCCATGCTCTGTCTCTCCACGTGCAGGCACAATCAGTGGCCCCATTGGGAATTGGAGGGATTTTCTGTAGCCACTGTGGTAATGTTCCAGGGAGGAGCACAGCTGTCTCTTCTGCACAAAATACTCCACACAGAGAGTGGGGATTAGCAGGTGGCAATAAGCCCCACCCAGCTCCCATATGCTTAGCAAGGCAGGTCTCATACCCTCAGTGTTCTACTAGCATCAGCTAGCTAAGTTCCAGGCAGTCTGCACTGAGAACTCAAAACTTCCCCAGGCCATAAGCCTTCCAGGGGGAGACAGAAACTGAAGCTTTCAGGTCACACCCCTCCCAGTATGCCAATGAAACCAGGGCACCCAGTTTCTATGCAGGTAGCTACAACCCACTTCACACTCGCCTCTCAGTTCAGGCCAAGGAAGTTTGTCCACACTTGAGATTATATCATGAAGCTCAATTGGGAGCTTCTCTCAACATGTGACTGCTGCCTGAGTTGACTGGCCAACTTCTGTGGGGTCTCCTGTGAGGTAAGCCCTGGAGTGGCTTCTTTCCATCACCTCTGGAGACTGGGAGTGCATGTAAAGCACGTTCTGATGTTGCTCCTTCTCATATACTCTGGACTGGTCACTAAGCTCTAGCGCTGGGTAGGGTTAAGGCCTTCGCCTGTGGTGTGGATTGCCAGGTTCTCCGGTGGGAATTTATATCCCAAAGGCGTTTATTCCCCTCTCACACTCCAGGGATTTACAGTTTTCTGCCTGGATCACAGTGTAGACTGTAGCCCACCACTTCTTTCAAAGAGTCTGTGGTTTTCTTCAGTTTTTCTGTTAAGTTCCAGTGTTGCTTCTTGGAAAAAAGTTCACAGCATGAATCTCTACTCACTGTTTTTCCTTTCCAAGTGGGAGAGGCACGCTAACAATGCCTCCAGTCTGCCATCTTGGAAGATATTATTGGGCGGAATTGTGTTTCTCTTTTCATCATTACTTTAAATTGTCATATAGCAGCAACTGTGCCTATTTTATTCACTGTTTTATTCCTAGTATCTTTCAGGCTAGCAAGCTGATAATAGATGTTCAATAAATATTAAGTTGGAATGATATTTTCTCTTAGCTGCCATAATGCCATATCTTCATACTTTGTTATGTATAATAATATACAGTAAACATATTGATATTGAATCCAAATACTTTAATAAACTCTCCTTTTAATGCTACCAAATTCAGTGCCGCACATTTTCATTTGAGACAGTAGTTGCATTTGAGAGATAACTAGAAAACAAATGAAAATTAAGGACTCTTCATTTTCATTTGTTTTCTAGTTATCTCTCAAATGCAAGTACTGTCCAGTGTTCTGGTCTCTCTTCAACCCACATTATTTTCTTTGGTAATATCCATTACTATGACTTTGACAATAAACATCAAACAGAAATTATTTAAAACATTTATGGAGACATATTTCTATGTCAATTTGTTTTGTACTTTGTCTGTCCTATCAAAGGATGGGCTTTTTTATCTGTTCCTTGAAGGGGATTGATTCATGACACTGGAAATCAGATAATGAAACTTGTATATATATATAGGTGTTAAGGCCATTTAAAGTATCAAGTTCAGGCTGGATGGTGGAGATTAAGAAGATGGCACAAATCCTGAAAGAGAAAGGTTCAGGTTATAGGAAAGCAAAGAATACTTAACACAGAGGTTGAGTATAACATCTGGGAATATTTTGGAGGTTACTTACTATGTACTGTGGTGACAAAAAAATCTTGTCTTATTAACTCCCTGTATGAGTAGTGTTGAAACAGAAATTATGTTTTTAAAGGAAGTTTGAATTTCCTGATTTATGACAATCTTACCTATTGAGTGAGAGGGCCCACATCCTACATATGAGTATAAAGAAACTCTGTAAAGCCCTACAGATTAAAGAGTGTCCCCTTCTTCCTATCACTCAGACTTAATAAGATATGATAAAATTTTGTAAATAAACTGGCTAAGATTTGTATGGCCAGGCATTTTGATCCAAGCCTTCATGAGTGTTGAGTTACAATCAATAGAAAACTTGGGACTATTGGCTTGTGAAAAAATAAAGGGCAGATTCATGAGAATTGCTTATACTCTAATGCCTTCCCATCAGCACGATATTCATAAATTTGATAATATGTAATGAGATTATTGTGATTTCATTCACATGTTTGAAAATTCCTGTTGACATATCTGGAAAAGCTGACCTATAATCTGTAGCCCGATGATAGGTTTTACATCAAAGTTCATTAGAGAACAAGATTGAAGAATTCATACTATGCAAGTAAGACATATTATTAAGCTACAATAATTAACATAGTGTGGTATTGACAAAAAATGAAACACTTCATGAGCACAGGAGAAGTAAGACCCTTTTCAGATAAGAAACTGCTAAGGGAATTCATTACCACCAAACATGCCTTATAAGAACTCCTGAAAAAAGCACTAAATATGGAAAGGAAAAACCATTACCAGCCACTATAAAAACACAATAAAGTACACAGACTAGTGACATTATAAAGCAACCACACAGACAAGTATGCGTATTAACTAGCCAACAACATGATGACAGGATCAAATCCATACATATCAATATTAACCTTGAATGTAAACAGGCTAAATGCCCCAATTAAAAGGTATAGAATGACAAACTGGATAAAAAAATCAAGATCCAATGGTATGCTGTCTTCAAGAAACCCATCTTATTTGCAATCACACCCATAGGCTCAAAATAAAAGGATAGAGAAAAATCTACCAAGAAAAAGGGAAACAGAAAACAGCAGGAGTTGCAATTCTAATTTCAGACAAAATAGACTTTAAGCCAACAAACATCAAAAAAGGCAAAAAAGGGCATTACATAATGGTAAAGCATTCAATTCAACAAGAAGACTTAAGTATCCTAAATATATATGTACCCAACACAGGAGCACTCAGATTCATAAAACAAGTTTATAGAGACCCTGAAAGACACTTAGACTCCTACACAATAATAGTGGTAGACTTCAACACCCCACTGACAGTATTAGATAGATCATCAAGGCGGAATATTAACAAAGATATTCAGGACCTGAACTCAACACTGGACCAAATGGACCTGATAGATATCTACAGAACTCTCCACCCCGAAACAACAGAATATACATTCTTCTCACCTGCACATGGCACATACTTTAAAATTGACCACACAATCGGAAGTAAAACATTCCTCAGAAAATGTCAAAGAACTGAAATCATACCAACCTCTCTCAGACCACAGTGCTAGATAGGATCCTCTGGGATCCTATCTAGAGGGCACCCCATGTCCCCCACATACCTGTGAGCTGCCAGGGGGATCTGTCTGGGGAGTAGGCAGAGACAGGGATTCGGCTGGCATAAAGGCCAGGTGATTTCATGCATGGGGCACCTCTGGCAGAGTGTTGCCATAGGCACCCATCCCCTAGGGCTTCTCATCTATGTCCAAGAGGCTGTAGCCCCAGCTGAGCATTGAACCAGGAGAGAGCAGGTCCAGCTTCCCTATGGAACTGGGGCACCTCTGATCAGCAGGCCCTCTTGCCTGCCAGCCTCTCCCAAGGCCCCTGCCTGGTTGCCCTGCAGGAGCATGTGCACAGTGCAACCTCCATTGCCCAGCCTGGGTGCTTTCCTCTCCTGGAGTATTTTCTCGGACACCTGGGTGCATGTTGGATCCCCCAGCGCAGCTAGAACCCAACCCCATGGGCTGTCTAGGTATCCCATGGTTGGTGGTTACAGCTCAAGAATGCAGAGCTGAGATCTGTGGCTGGCACTCAAGCATGGGAGGGAGTGCCACTCTCAGGGCACTGAGACAGGTGAGATGTGTGGGTCTGTGGGCCAGTGTGGGAGTGAGGCATGCCTCCTTCTGCAGGGCTAGTCTGGAAAGAGTGTGACATATCTCCCGGTCACAGCTTCTGCTTGAGGAAGCCCTGAGGTCTGGAACACTTATGAAATGCAGGCATGGCACCAGTGATCAGAGGGGGCTCCCCTAAGGCACCCTTGGTTAGGGAGTCATGTCTGCCTCTACCCCCACCACAAAGCACACCTGTAAATGTGAGGAAATACTAAAGAGCCTAGTGGGACTAAGAGCCTATCTACTGGCTATTACTTTTAAACACCATCTACTGGATCACACCATCTACTGGATCACAGCCCAAATACAACACTAAAAATTATTCTGCTAATATATACCCTTTGTGAAACCAAGCTCGAGAATTCATCCACACATAAAGTTCCTATACAGACCCTTGGCCATCTGATAGCATCTAGAAATGAACCCAACTGAGTACAGTCAACTAATACCACATTAAAGGAATACTACCTCCCCAGATGAGAAAGAATCTGCTCAAGAACTCTGGCAATTCAAAAAGCCAGAGTGACCCCTTACCTTCAAACGAGCCCACTAGCTCCTCAGCACTGGTTCTTAACTAGACTGAAATAACTAAAATAACAGACACAAATTCAGAATCTGGATGGCAAGGAAGCTTATTGAGATCAAAGAGAAAGTTGAAACACAATCCAAGGAATCCAGTAAAATGATCCAAGAGCTGAAAGATGAAATAGCTGTTTTAAGAAAGAACTGAACTGAACTTCTGGAGCTGAAAAATTCACTAAAAGAATTTCATGATACAGTTTGAAGTATTAAGAACAGAATAGACAGAGCTGAAAAAAAGAACCTCAAAACCTGAATACCGGTCCTTTGAATAAACTCAGTCAGACAGAAATATAGAAAAAAGAATTTCAAATAATGAACAAAACCTCTGAAAAATATGGGATTATGTAAACAGACCAAACTTACTACTCAATGGCATTCTTGAGAGAGATGGAGAGTAAGCAATTTGGAAATATATTTGAGAATACAATCCATGAAAATTTACGTAATTTCACAGAGGTTGACATGCAAATTTTTGACATGGATCTCTTAGATGTTCATCAAAAATTCCTTACTTTATAAGTTTTAATGTTCCTTTTAATGCTAGTGAGTGATTCTGGAATATCCTATTGGTATCCTTCAACTTTTCTCTCTAATGTTGCCTCATTTGAGAAGCTTTTTATGGTCCCCATAGACTTAATTAAATGATTTTTCTCCAAGGTGTTTCCATCTCTCCAAGGTGTGGCCACAGATCTTTGCTCATACTTCTGCTTTGCCCCTTGGTAGTATTTTGCCTTAGTTTGATGAGTATCTCCTACCTGACCCTTTTTAAAATCTCTATATTTCTTTCCAGAACCTTAAGAGGAGCTCAGAAAGTATTTTCCTGGTCTATATTATTGATCTCAGGACTCTTGACTGTGTTTGAAACTTCAGCCTTGTCCTCATCTCTTGATGTTTTATGCAATGTTTGACTTTAGGAGAAGGTTATGAGTTTCAGTCACGTGGTCCGCATTCACACTAATCTATGTCCCTGTTCTAAGACTTTTCTTTATTTCCTGGGTCCCAATTCCTGTTTGAGTTATCTGTTCATCTCCTCTGTGCCTCTTGGACTGATCTTTTTGTTGCTCTTGTTCCTTCTCCTGCCTACTCTTTCCTTCTCCATTGGGTTTCTGGGTTGATGTTTTGTTATTTTGTAATACCTGTCTCCTGCCATCTCAGAGTTATTATAGTATCATTTATCCTAAATTCACTGTTACCATGGTTGATTTATCTGCCAGAAAACATGTTAGGGTCCACAATCTTGCTCTACATGAAATGACACCTGCTATATCTTCTAATTCCCTTTGAAACTGAGTTAGTACCCTTAGAATGTGGCCCTCCTAAATGGATGGCCTGATTCGGGATACTGACCATTCCCAATGAACCCTGTGCTGTTCCCTTCCAATACAGCTTGTGTTGACCTCTGTCTTTCGGATAAAGGATTATTTCTCTGAAGACACATAGACCTGGCTGCATCCTAAACTGTATATACTTTTATGCATTTGCTATTTTTTTTTAACTTTTTCTGTTTCTAAAAAAATTTCAATTATTTAAAAAAAATTTTGTGGGTACATAGTAGGTATATATATTTATGGGGTATATGAGATGTTTTGATAGGGACATGCAACGTGAAATAAGCACATCATGGAGAATAGGGGCTCCATTCTCTCAAGTATTTATCCTTTGAGTTACAAACAATCCAATTACATTCTTTATTTTAAAATATATAATTATTATAGGCTATAGTCACCCTGTTGTGCTATTAAATAGTAGGTCTTATTTATTCTTTCTATTCTTTTGTACCCATTAACCATTGCCACCTTCTCCCCAATCCCACATTACTCTTTCCAGCCTCTGGTAACCATCCTTGTACTCTCTGTGACCATGGGTTCAATTGTTTTTATTTTTAGATCCCACAAATAAGTGTGAATATGTGTTGTTTGTCTTTCTGTTGCTGGCTTATTTCACTTAACATAATAATCTCCAGTTCCATCTATGTTGTTGCCAATGACAGGATCTCATTCTTTCTTTAGGGATGAATAGTACTCCATTGTGTATATGTACTACATATTCTTTATCTATTCCTCTGTTGATGGGCACTTATGTTGCTTCCAAATCTTAGCTATTGTAAACAGTGCTGCAACAAACATTAGGAGTGCAGACATCTCTTTGATATCCTGATTTCCTTTCTTTTGGGTATACACCCAGCAGTGTGATTTCTGAATCATATAATAGCTAATTTTTTAGTTTTTTTGAGGAATCTCCAAACTGTTCTCCATAGTGCTTGCACTAACTTACATTCCCACAAACAGTCTATGAGGGCTCCCTTTTCTCCACATCCTCACCAGCACTTATTATTGCCTATCTTTTAAATATAAGCCATTTTAACTGGGGTAAGATGATATCTCATTGTAGTTTTGATATGCATTTCTCTGATGATCATTGATGTTGAGTACCTTTTCATATGCCAGTTTGCCATTTGTAGGGCTTCTTTTGATAAATGTCTAGTCAAATCTTTTGCCCTTTCTTTGATCAGATTATTATATTTTTTTCCTATAGAGTTGTTTGACCTCCTTATGTATCAGACTGGTAGTTTGCAAATATTTTCTCCCATTCTGTGGATTGTCCCTTGACTTTGTTGATTGTTTCCTTTGCTGTGCAGAAGCTTTTTAACTTGATTTGATCCCATTTGTCCATGTTTACTTTGGTTACCTGTGCTTGTGGAGCATTGCTCAAGAAATCTTTGCCCAGATCAATGTCCTAGAGATTTTCCTCATTGTTTTCTTGTAGTAATTTCATAGTTTGCAGTCTTAGATTTAAGTCTTTAATCCATTTTGATTGGATTTTTGTATATGGTGGGCAATAAGGGTCTAGTTTCATTCTTTTGCATATGTATATCCAGTTTTCCCAGCACCATTTATTGAAGAGACTAGATTTTCCCCAGTGTATGTTCTTGGCACCTTTGTCAAAAATGGATTCACTGTAGGTGTGTGGATTCGTTTCTAGGTTCTCTATTCTGTTTCATTGGTCTGTATGTCTGTTTTTATGCCAGTAACTTGCTGTTTTGCTTACTATAGCTCTGTAGTATAATTTGAAGTCAGGTAATGTGATTTCTTCAGTTTTGTTCTTTTTG
This sequence comes from Nomascus leucogenys, assembly GCF_006542625.1. Taxonomy (NCBI): domain Eukaryota; kingdom Metazoa; phylum Chordata; class Mammalia; order Primates; family Hylobatidae; genus Nomascus; species Nomascus leucogenys. The sequence continues at coordinate 66,956,921 of NC_044395.1, read as the reverse complement.
CTTTGGATGGCTTTGGCTATTCAGGGTCTCTTTTGGTTCCATACAAACTTTAAGATTGTTTTTTCTATTGCTGTGATGTCATTGGTATTTTCATAGGGTTTGGTATGCATTTTTTTCTTGTGTTTCCTTTGGCTTCATAAAATAAATTATTTATCCCTCACCAGGAGTTTCTTCCTGGATTTGAACAATCCATGAAGGATCATGCATATGACTAGAAGTCTTCTCCTATGTAAGCTGAATACACTCAGTTCTCTAAGTCCTCCTTTCCATTATAACGTTGTAATGTCTAAATCCTTTATGCTCTTGGATACTTTCCAATAGATTAATCTAGCTCTATTTTCAGGAGGGATTTTTGTGGGTGAGAGGAAAGTCAAATGTAGGGAGACCAGTTAAGATGAGCAAAAGTCGTTGAGTAATTTCACTAAGATTAGAAAGTGTATGACTAGAAATACCTATAGGACTTGGCCTAGCCTTGTACCTACCATTTCAATTCCAGGTATAGAAACATTTGCTGTTTTCTCCAAACTTATTCTCTGGTCAGGTTCTTCCCTCTTGTAAAGGCTCTCACTTATTAATTCACTCTTCCACTCACAGTCCCACCTATATCAGTGGGAGTTTTCTAGGGAATGTTCTGTGCTGGTTCTGGGGGTGCCCCTCCTCATCTCCTTGCCTTCTTACTGAACTTCCCTAGATCAGATTTTTCTGGGCCATCAAGCTGCATGGTCCCACTGACACAGGGCAGGTGAGCCCCAAAGTGGAGCTTGGCCTGTGAAGCTTCACCCAGGAAAAAATTCAAGGGCAAGTTGGTGGTAGAGTAGAAGAAAATGGCTTTATTGAAGTAGCAGTGTTACAGCTTTGGCAGTATTACAGCTCTGGAAGTGCCACAGCTCTGTGACTGTTCTGGCAGAGCAGGGATACCCCACAGGCAGTGTGCTGAGAGTAGCAGCTCAGGGCAGTTTTGCAGTCATATTTACAGCTTTTTTTTTTTTGAGATGGAGTCTCACTCTGCTGCCCAGGCTGGAGTTCAGTGGTGTGATTTCAGCTCACCACAAACTCTACCTCCTGGCTTAAAGTGATTCTCCTGCCTCAGCCTCCCTGAGAATCTGGGACTATAGGCGCATACCCACACACCCGGCTAATTTTTGTATTTTTAGTAGAGACAGGGTTCTGCCATGTTGGTCAGGCTGGTCTCAAACTCCTGACCTCAGGTGATCTGCCTGCCTTGGCCTCCCAAAGTGCTGGGATTACAGGCGTGAGCCACCGCACCCGCCCTATATTTACTTTTAATTGCATGTAGATTAAGGAGCAGCATATGCAGAAATTTTTAGGGAAAGTGTAGTAACTTCTGGGTAGTTGGGTCATTGCCATGGAAAGAGGCAGTAACTCCAAGGTGTCCTGGCAATGGTAAACCGACATGGCAAACTAGTGGGCATGTCTTATGGAAAGCTGCTTCTGCCCCATCCCTGTTTTAGCTACTCCTCAATTTAGTCTGGTGTCTGAGCTCACCCTCTGGAGTTGAATCCTCCCTCCTACCTCACCATTCCCCATGACAGGAAGCCTTTCCTTCCTCCTCAGTGCAGGGCCTTGGCAAGGCACCCTGGAGTATGCTGTTCAAAATATTCCCTGCTGGGGCTATTCTCTGGGGCCCCAATAGGAGAAAGAGATCTTGTTAGAACTTTGTTTGAAGAGGAAGCAAAAGTACTAATTGGTGTCTAGGTGGTGAGAACTTTACCTTGGATCCCTACAGACAATGCATGAAAAAATGCCCATTAAATACCCTCTTCTTCACACTTGACTAGTAGCTTAACTTCTCATTGCCCTGTAGGTCAATCAATGCAGCTCTTTGGTAACTAATGGCTAAGGGTAGGCCCAAGGAAGAGAAATAAATACAGGTGACATCTACATATTAACTTATCCCTAGCCTCCCCGAATCTGGACAATTTGATAGGCAGTCTGGGGTATAATTACATGCTCTTGATATCACTAGGGAAAATCAGAAATACAGGGAATGCTGTGTACATTGTCAGGAGCTTATCTGGACCTTTGGTATTGTGTGAAACAGGCAAAGATGGGATTGAGTTTCACTCGCGTCCCTGTAAAGAGACCACCAAACAGGCTTTGTGTGAGCAATAAAGCTTTTAATCACCTGGGTGCAGGTGGGCTGAGTCCGAAAAGAGAGTCAGTGAAGAGAGGTAGGGGGTGGGACCATTTTATAAGATTTGGGTAGGTAAAGGAAAATTACAGTCAAAGGGGGGTTGTTCTCTGGTGGGCTGGAGTGGGGGGTCACAAGGTGCTCAGCAGGGGAGCTTTTGAGCCAGGATGAGCCAGGAGAAGGAATTTCACAAGACAATGTCATTGATTAAGGCAGGAACAGGCCATTTTCACTTCTTTTGTGGTGGAATGTCATCAGTTAAGGCAGGAACCGGCCATCTGGATATGTACATGCAGGTCACAGGGGATATGATGGCTTAGCTTGGGGTCAGAGGCCTGACATTCCTGTCTTCTTATATTAATAAGAAAAATAAAATGAAATAGTGGTTAAGTGTTGGGATGGCAAAAATTTTGGGGGATGGTATGGAGAGATAATGGGCGGTTTCCCAGGGCTGCTTCTAGCGGGATTAGGGGCGGTGTGGGAACCTAGAGTGGGAGAGATTAAGCTAAAAGAAGATTTTGTGGTAAGGAGTGATATTGTGGGGTTGTTAGAAGAAACATTTGTTGTGTAGAATGATTGGTGATGGCCTGGATATGGTTTTGTATGAATTGAAAAATTAAATGGAATAACTGAAGGAGAAAAACAGGTATAAAAGGTCTAAGACTTGGGATGACTCAGGACATCTGATTAGAGAGTGCCTAAGGAGATTCAGCATAGTCCTGCCAGCAAAGATTATTTATTTACTTCAAGAGTTTAGAGAGGCAGTTTGGGGATAGCACCAGGAGATATCAGCTGTGATGGCCTGGAGAAACAGTGTAAACCAGCAGTGTAAACAAGAGCAGGGCATGTATGAGTAGTTGAGAATGGTGAATATTAATTAGTACGACTAGACAGAAGATAGTAGGGATGACAAGTTTTTTTGGGGCACAGTCTAAGTTGGTCTGGTGTCTGGAATGAGACTGGGGCCTAATAAAAAGAGCCTCTATACAGGAGCTCAAATGGGCTGTATCTTGTAGCATTCTGAGGACAGGTCTGACTTCTGAGAAGGGAAAGTGGTGAAAGTATTGTCCAGTCCTTTTTAAGTTGGTGGCTGAGCTTGGTGAGGTGTGTTTTTAAAAGACCTTTAGTCCGTTCTACTTTTCCTGAAGACGGAGGACTGTAAGGGATATAAAGGTTTCACTGAATACTAAGAGCCTGAAAAACTGCTTGGCTGATTTGACTAATAAAGGCTGGTCTGTTATCAGACTGTATAGAGGTGGGAAGGCTAAACTGAGGAATTATGTCTGACAGAAGGGAAGAAATGACTGCGGTGGCCTTCTCAGACCCTGTAGGAAAGGCCTGTACCTATCCAGTGAAAGTGTCTACCTAGACTAAGAGGTATTTTAGTTATCTGGCTCGGGGCATGTGGAGTAAAGCTAATTTGCCAGTCCTGGGTGGGGGCAAATCCTCGAGCTTGATGTGTAGGTAAGGGAGGGGGCCTGAATAATCCCCGAGGAGTAGTAGAATAGCAGGTGGAACACTGAGAAGTTATTTACTTGGGGATAGATTTCCACGATGGAAAGGAAATGAGCGGTTCTAAGAGGCAGGCTAGTTGCTTGTACTATAGCATAGCCTGCCTTTGCTGGTGTGTGGCGATTAGGCCTGGTGGAACTGCCATCAATAAATCAAGTGTGATCAGGGTGAGGAACAGGAAAGAAGGAAATATGGGGAAATGGGGTGAATGTTGGGTGGATCAGAGAGATACAGTCATGGGGGGCAGGTGTGGTATCAGGAATAATGTGGGAGGCCAGATTGAGGTCCGGTCCAGGAACAATGGTAATTGTGGGACTTAACAAAGAGTGAGTACAGCTGAAGGATCCAGGGAGCAGAAAGTATATGCATCAGGTATGAGGAAGAAAATAGATTTTGGAAGTTATGAGAAATGTAGAGAGTGAGTTGAGCATAGTTTGTGATTTTGAGGGCCTCTAAAAGTATTAGGGTGGCAGCAGCTGCTGCAGGGAGACATGAGGGCTAGGCTAAAACAGTAAGGTCAAGTTGTTTGCACAGAAAGCCTACAGGGTGTGGTACTGGCTCTTGTGTAAGAATTTTGGCCACACTAACCATGCCTAGGAAGGAAAGGAGTTGTTGTTTTGTAAGGGATTGAGGTTTGGGAGATTAATTGGACACGATCAGCAGGGAAAGCACATGTGTTTTTATGAGAATTATGCCGAGATAGGTAACAGATGAGGAAGAAATTTGGGCTTGACTGAAGTAATGGGGGCTGTCTGTGAAGCTTTGCAGCAGTACAGCCCAGGTGATTTGCTGAGCCTAATGGGTGTCAGGGTCAGTCCAAGTGAAAGCGAAGAGAGGCTGGGATGAAGGGTGCAAAGGAATAGTAAAGAAAGCATGTTTGAGATCCAGAACAGAATAATGGGTTGTGGAGGGAGGTATTGAGGATAGGAGAGTATATGGGTTTGGCACCATGGGGTGGATAGGCAAAACAATTTGGTTGATAAGGCATAGATCCTGAACTAACTTGTAAGGCTTGTCCGGTTTTAGGAGAGGTAAAATGGGGGAATGGTAAGGAGAGTTTATAGGCTTTAAAAGGCCATGCTGTAGCAGGCAAGTGATAGCAGGCTTTAATCCCTTCAAAGCAGGCTCTGGGATGGGATATTGGCATTGATTTGGGTAAGAGTGATTAGGTTTTAAGGAGTTGGTAAGGGGTGCATGATCTGTCACCAAGGAGGGAGTAGAGGTATCTTATACTTGTGGGTTAAGGTGGGGGAATACAAGAGGAGGATGCAAAGGAGGCTTTGGATTGGGAAGAAGGGCAGCAATGAGATGTAGCTGTAATCCAGGAATTGTCAGGGAAGCAGATAATTTAGTTAAAGTGTCTCAGCCTAATAAGGGAACTGGGCAGGTGGGGATAACTAAAAGGAGTGCTTACAAGAGTATTGTTTAAATTGGCACCAGAGTTGGGGAGTTTTAAGAGGTTTAGAAGCCTGGCTGTCAATACCTACAACAGTTATGGAGGCAAGGGAAACAGGCCTTTGAAAAGAAGGTAATGCGGAGTGGGTAGCCTCCATATTGATTAAGAAGAGGACGGACTTACCCTCCACTGTGAGAGTTACCTAAAGCTCAGCATCGGTGATGGTCTACAGGGCTTCTGAGGTGATCAGGCAGCGTCAGTCTTCAGCCACTAAGCCGAGAAGGAGTCAGTCAGAGAGCCTTGGGCCAGCGTTCCAGGGGCTCTGGGAGTGGCTGCCAGGTGAGTTGAACAGTCTGATTTCCAGTGGGGTCCCACACAGATGGGACATGGCTTAGGAGGAATCCTGGGCTGCAGGCATTCCTTGGCCTGGTGGTCAGATTTCTGGCACTTGTAGCAAGCTCCTGGGGGAGGAGGTTCTGGAGGAACGCCTGGCCGCTGCAGTTCAGGCATTTGGAAGTTCTTGTGTGCTGGAGACGGGGCTGGGGTTTGTCTCACAGTGGAGGCAAGGAATTGCAACTTTTCTATTACTGTACACCTTGAAGGTGAGGTTAATTAAATCTTGTTATGGGGTTTGAGGGCTGGAATTTAATTTTTGGAGTTTTATTTAATGTCAGGAGATTGGGTAATAAAATGTATATTGAGAATAAGACAGCCTTTTGACCTTTTAGAGTCTAGGGCTGTAAAGTGTCTCAGGGTTGCTGCCGAATGAGCCATGAACTGGGCTGGATTTTTATATTTGATGAAAAAGAGCCTAAACACTATCTGATTTGGGATAAAGAAAAAGGAGCATTAACCTTGACTATGCCTTTAGCTCCAGCCACCGTTTTAAGAGTAAATTGCTGGGCAGGTGGGGGAGGGCTAATCAGGGAATGAAACTAAGCTGGACCGGGTGTGAGGAGGGGAGGCGATAAAAGGATTATAGGGTGGAGGAGCGGAGGCTGAGGAAGAATTGGGACCTAGTTTGGCCTGGTGAGGAACAGCCTGTGGAGGAGGGGAGAGGTTAGATGGGTCTGTAGAAAAGGAAGATTAGAAAGACTCAGCGATGCTTGGGGTTAGGACTGAGGGGACAGGTGGGAGGGAAAGAAGCAAGATTTGGGGTGAGTTGCGTTGGGAACAGAGACTAGAGAGGGACTGATGTATAAAAGAATGCCTGGACGTCAGGCATCTCAGACCGTTTGCCTATTTTACGACAATAATTATTTAGACCTTGTGGGATGGAAAAATTGAAAGTGCTGTTTTCTGGCTATTTGGAACTACTATCGAGTTTGTATTGGGGTCAAGCAGCATTGCAGAAGAAAATAAGATGCTTAGATTTTAGGTCAGGTGAGAGTTGAAGAGGTTCTAAGTTCTTAAGAACACAGGCTAAGGGAGAAGAAGGAGGAACTGAGGGTGGAAGGTTGCCCATAGTGAAGCCCAGAGAAAAGAGAGAATAGAGACACGGAGGGAAGGGGTTCGGGGGTTCTTACCCTCCAGAAAAGCAGCAAAGGGGTCGGGGCACAGAGATATGAGGTCAGGGTGTGGAAATAAGGGATTGGGGTGCAGAGATATAAGAGATTGGGGTGCAGAAATAAGGGATTGGGGCACAGAGATATGAGGTTGGGGCATGGAAGTAAGAGATTGGGGTGCAGAGATATAAGGGGTTGGGGTACTTGCCTCTCCCCCAGAAAAGCGGTACTTGCTGCTAAGGGTGAAGGAGAAGGGGTTGGGGGTTTCTTGCCCCCCAGAAAGGTGGAGAAGGGGTAGAGACACAGAGAGAAGGGGTTGTGGTACTTCCCCATTCCCCACAAAAGGGGGACTTGTCGCTAAGGGTGAAGGACCAAGGCAGGTGTCCCTGCATGGTCTGACACCTCTGAAACCTGGGTGAATAATCAGAGAGGCATCCCTGCAATGATTAAACACTAAGGGAAGGTTGCCTTCCCTAGTCTGTGACCGGCGCCGGAGTTTTGGGTCCACAGATAAAACATGTCTCCTTTGTCTCTACCAGAAAATGAAAGGAATTGAAATTAAGAGAAGGGAGAGATTGAAGAGTGGAAAGGAGAAAGTGGTTGAGGGATAGTGAGAGAGGTTGGAGAAGAGAGTAAGAAGAGGCCGCTTACCTGATTTAAAATTGATGAGATGTTCCTTGGGCTGGTCGGTCTGAGGACCTGAGGTCATAGGTGGATCTTTCTCACAGAGCAAAGAGCAGGAGGACAGGCGATTGATATTCCAAGGGAGGTCCCCCGATTTCGAGTCACAGCACTAAATTTCATGCGCGTCCGTGTAAAGAGCCCACCAAACAGGCTTTGTGTGAGCAATAAAGCTTTTAATCACGTGGGTGCAGGTGGGCTGAGTCCAAAAAGAGAGTCAGTGAAGAGAGATAGGGGTGGGGCCATTTTATAAGATTTGGGTAGGTAAAGGAAAATTACAGTCAAAGGGGGGTTGTTCTCTGGCGGGCTGGAGTGGGGGGTCACAAGGTGCTCAGCAGGGGAGCTTTTGAGCCAGGATGAACCAGGAGAAGGAATTTCACAAGACAATGTCATCAGTTAAGGCAGGAACAGGCCATTTTCACTTCTTTTGTGGTGGAATGTCATCAGTTAAGGCAGGAACCGGCCATCTGGATGTGTACATGCAGGTCACAGGGGATATGATGGCTTAGCTTGGGCTCAGAGGCCTGACATTGAGTATGTGGGAATTTTTTACTTCAAAGCAGGCAAACATCCTTCTAGTCCTGGGTGATCAGTAAGCTATTTGGAAGGCTGCTCCTCTTTGAAGCCTATGAGGTGAATCACAGGGAAACATTTATGAAAGCACGTAAGTCCTGAGCTCCTGATTCGTGGGCCGATTGCCTCCCTTTACCTACTTCTCTGATGGAGGGAGAGGAGCTGAACTTACTAGGTCAAACTTTTCTTGAGGCACAAGGATATAATGAAGGACATTTTCTGGGTCCTGAGGGGATAGTTGGGGAGATTAAAGTTGGGAAGGGGAAATTATTCTGTCTGTTGTCCCTGATACCGTCCCTCTCCCTCAATATCAATGTATATCCAGACATTCTGTTTTACTTACCTCCAAGTTATAACTGTTCAGAAACTGAGTTAAAGCCTCCAGTTTTTCTTTAGAGTGGCCGCTGCTGAATCCAAAAGGGTGTGTCAGATTTCCATGGTAAAGGGATAGGATCAGGAGGTGTGGCAGTGGCTGCCACTAAAAAGGATAACCTAAACCTGCCCTGTTTTCTTTTACAAGCATCCTTAAATTCTTTCAAAAAGATAAGATTGAGAGGTACATAACGATGCAGACTGGTTGAGGAACCAAAATGACAGGAGGATGAGGGGCTGCAGTGGATGGGGGAAGGCCTGGAGAATTACAAGTAAATGGTAGTTTGGTCCCAGAGCCATTAGGTGACGCCCAAAGGCAAATGCTGCAAAAGTTTGAAAAGGGAAGAATTAGCATATATATGGTCCCGGGCTGTGTGAGTTGGGGCTGCGGCAGCTACAAGTACTAGCTCTTCGTGAAAAGAAACAAGGTCATCGGGGGTGACATTAAGCCAAAGTCCCTGGAATTAGACATTGAATTTTCAACAGTTGGAGGAGGAGTAGGCAAAGGGAGAGGTTGAGCAGATAACGAAGGCCTTGTGGGAGAGGAAAGTTGAGGAGGTATCAGGATGGCACATACCAAGGCCCAATCACCCCAAAGTGACGGGAACATAATTACCTGTTGAGCCCAGTTCCCAGAATGTTGAACCAACACAATCCCATACTTTTACATATACGGTTCCTTTTTCAGGAAAGCAAGGACAGTATTTTTCCACTGCCCTGAATAGAGTGTTCATATTTTCCATGGTTACTTGGACCCTTCCCTGTTTTAACAGATCTACATCTAAGGTTCCTTTTTCAGGAAACCAAGGACAGTATTTTCCCACTGCCCTGAATAAAGTGACCATATTTTCCATGGGCACTTGAACCCTTTTCTGTTTTAACTGCAGTGTAATATAGAAGAGATAAGTATAACTTTTATACTCCATGTGACCCATAATTAACCGGGACCATACACAGACTACTCACCAGTCGTCAGGGAGTCGAACAAGCATTTATGTGTACCAAACCAATGACATTTCTCCACACCTACCAAACGGAATAGGGTTCCCACATGCACTTGGGAAAAAGAAAAGCCACGTGGGTGCCAGATATCGGGGGAACCAGCCCCCAATAATTCATCATTATTTCACATAGGTTCTTTTCTATTTCCCTAAGTATCAGCTGGTCTGAGAAATAAAGGGAAAGAGTACAAAAGAGAGAAATTTTAAAGCTTGGTATCCAGGGGAGACATCACATTTCAGCAGGTTCCATCATGCCCCCTGAGCCGCAAAACCAGCAAGTTTTTATTAGCAATTTTCAAAGGGGCGGGAGTGTATGAATAGGGTGTGGGTCACACAGATCACATGCTTCAAGGGCAACAAAATATCACAAGGCAAATGAGCAGGGCAAGGTCACAAGGTGAAGGTGAAATTAGCATTACTGATGAGGTTCCCTGTCCCACTGTGCATGCATTGTCATTGATAAACATCTTAACAGGGTTCAAGAGCAGAGAACCGGTCTGACTAGAATTCACCAGGCTGGGATTTCCTAATCCTAGCAAGCCTGGGGGTGCTGCAGGAGGCCAGGGCATGTTTCATCCCTTATCTACAACTGCATAGGGCAGACATTCCTAGGCAGCCATATTAGAAGCCCCCCCAACCCCCCAGGAATGCATTCTTTTCCCAGGGCTGTTAATTATTAATATTCCTTACTGGGGAAAGAATTAAGCGATATTTCTTTTATCCCTTTTCGATGAGAGAAATATCATTCTGTCCTGCCTGGCCCACAGGCAGCCAGACTTTAAGATTATCTCCCTTGTTCCCTGAAAATTGCTGCTATCTTGTTCTTAAGGTGCCCAGATTTCATATTGTTTAAACACACATGCTTTGCAAACAATTTGTGCAGTTAACGCAATCATCACAGGGTCCTGAGGTGGCATACATCCTCAGCTTACAAAGATGATGGGATTAAGAGATTAAAGTAAAGACAGGCATAGGAAATTAAAAGAGTATTGATTGGGGAAGTGATAAATGTTCATCAAATCTTCACAATTTATGTTCAAAGATTGCAGTAAAGACAAGCATAAGATATTATAAAAGTATTAATTTGGAGAACTAACAAATGTCCATGAAATCTTCACAATTTCTGTACTTCTGTTATGGCTTCAGCAGGTCCCTCCGTTTGGGGTCCCTGACTTCCCAGAACAATCAGGTGTAATTATCTATTAGTTTTCTGAAGACAGAGGCTTAAGGATGGGCTGCTTTGAGGATAATTTGAAGCAGATGCTCAAGTGATCAGAGTCACATTTCTTGACACTCCTCATCCTCCTCCCAACACCACACCCTGGGGTTGCTGAGAGAAAGAATGTGTTATTTGGAAGAATGAAGGGAGAAACATGAGGAAGGATATAGTGTTTTTGACTGGGTTGCTCCAGTTAACTACTATGTATTATCTACCCATGGGATGCATCTATCTGGTCACCTTTGCCAAATCAAATCCACTGTCTCTGAATTTTGAAAATTTCTTTTGTTCTTAACTAAACTGTTCCTTGTGCACCATTTATTGCTTATAATTCAGTGAACATAATAATAATAATAATATTTTCAGCATTCAACAAAGCATCTTCACATATTATATTTCCTTCAGTTCTCACAATGATCCTGTGAGGCAGATTTTAGTTTACTCCTTTCACATGTGAAGAAACTAAGGCTTGAAAATGGTTAGATGCTTTGCTGAAAGTCACATGCAGACATATGGCAGAAATAGTACCTCAAACCAGGATCTTGACTTCTATTGTAGAGTTTATTCTATGACACAAGAACTATAGGTCCACATTGACTTCCCATCTTCCCAGCCCTCTCACCGTCTGTTGTCATTGTAGTCTCCTCAGCAGCTGTGGTGGAAGGTATGGGCAATAACTATATGTTCTCTTGGAGAGAAAAGCACAACTTTTTTGGCTGTTTTAAATCTGTACTGTTTCTTCTTTCTTAGACTATGTTCCAGGCTGGCTTCTGCTCCTTTCCCTCACACTTAGAGGCCTCTTCTTGCCGTTATTAAGGCTGCACCTGTTATGCCTAGAATGTGAATCACTTGTCTCACATTCCAAAACCCTACCAGGCCCTAGACCCAGGTATATGTGAGTCCTGTGTTTGTCTCTCACCTGAGAGGATTGTGGTACTTGAGGTATTGGGGATATTGGGGGATTCACATGATCCCTAAATCATTCCTTGTGTGCCCTATTATTTGATCACTCTGTACTTCCTACCTTTGGCTATGGGGGCCTGGAGTTTCTTCCCTGGCTCTGCAATAGCCACTGCTAACATGGAGATAGGAGGATGGCTTCATAGCTTGGAGGTCAGTGGATTTGAGCTGTAGTCTGATTCTGTCACTATAGAGAACTATAGCCCTGGGAAATTTACTTTTTCCAGACCTCAGTTTTCTAATAAATAAAATGAATATGTTGAATATAATGTATGTTAGGGACATAAATAATGATGAAAAATGTTGTACACTCTTAATGTAATAACCTGAAAAGAAGAACTGGAGGGCACATCTGCCAAGGTCTCTCATGATCTTAGTAAGGTGGCTGTGGTATGGAATTTTTTGGCTTTCACGTTATTGTTATTACCAGAGCTTTTGTTTATCCATCACCACAGCTCTGAACTTTGTGTCTATCCCTGTACAACATCAACTTGAAGCAGCAGAAAATACAGGAGGTGGTAAAGCAGACAACCATTGAGATGTCTGGTAGAGGAGTAAGTGAAGTGGACAGGAATATCCAAGGAAGAGCCTGATCAGTGTTGGAATTATCAGGGACCATATGTTATTCTGTAAACTTGACAGTCAAATGAAGCTTGGAAGAGTGGAGTGTCTCTAAATTAAGGGATTTTTTCAGATGTTAAAATTTTTGGCAATTTTAAATGAGGCTTAGTGGGATAAGACTGGAGAACTATTTGAGGTCAGCATTGATTAAATCAAGCACCTGAATTCAAAACTTGGGGATATGAGCTTAATGGGATAATTTTTATTCAACAACAAGCCCTGGGCATCTACTTAAACCTGTTTATGTGAATTTCCCCAGGTCACACATATTGTAGAATATCTAATACTAGAAAGTGGTTTCTGAACTTCCTGTCCAATGCATTTGCCACTGGACAAATCTCACCCAATGCATTTCCCAATAACTTGCCTCTTCTGTGTTTGAAGACCTTGCAGAAATATTGACTAAACTGAAAATTATTTTTTACTCTTTTCGGAGAACTGTAGAGGAGAGTGATGTGGTGGTGATGGTGTCAGTGAGAGCATATGTCCTGAGCTCCCAACTGCTACATCACTGAATTTCACCAGCCTGCCTTTCTCTGTAATGTCACTTTGTTCTTCCATGTGAGATGATAACCATGGTTTTTTTCCAATAATTCTGTTCTCTTCCCACATACTTTCTTCCTGGCTGGCATCCCAGGATTGACTGCCGCCCACATTTGGATCTCACTTCCCTTTTGATTTATGTTTTTCCTGTCATTGACTGGGAATGGTGTCCTGCTTTTTCTCATCCGGACAGAATGCAGCCTTCACCAGCCCATGTTTCTTTTTCTTGTCATGATCTCCTTTGTTGACTTGGTCCTCTCTCTCTCTCTCTCTACACTGCCTAAGATGCTGGCCATTTTCTGGTTTGGTGCTAGAGCCATCAGCTCCCATTCCTGTCTTTCCCAGATATTCTTCATGCATTCTCTGCCATGGAGTCAGGGGTGCTAGTGGCCATGGCCCTGGACTGCTCTGTGGCCATCTGTAACCCACTGTGTTATGCAACCATCCTTACACCTGTTGTTGTTACCAAGATTGGAGGCCTGGTGGTGTTGTGAGGGATGGGATTGACCATCTCCTTTCCAAGCTTGGCCCATAGGCTGCCCTACTGTGGCTCACACACGATTGCCTGTACCTACTGTGAGCATATGGCAGTGGTGAAGCTTGCCTGTGGGGCCACCACTGTGGACAACCTCTATGCCTTTGTTGTGGCAATCTTTCTTGGCGGGGTGGGGGGTGATGTGGCCTTTATTGCCTATTCTTATGGGCAGATTGTGGGGACTGCAATGCATTTTCCTTCACCTGAGGCACACGCTAAAGCAGGCAGCACATGTACAGCCCATGTCTGTGTCATCCTGTTCTTCTATGGACCGGGCTTTCTTTCTGTGGTCATGCAGTGCTTTGGACCACGCACAGCTTCTGCTGCCAAGGTCATCCTTGCCAATCTCTACTTGCTCTTTCCCCCAGCACTGGATCCCATTGTCTATGGCATCAAGACCAAGCAGATCCAGGAGCACGATTCTAAGCCCCAAGCGGATTGAGCCTACCTGAGTATAGTTATCATCAGCTGGACTTCAGGGGCCAGGGTGGCCCTCCCTCACTGGGTGGAAGCCCCACAGCCCAGGTCATTTATTTGTGCAAAGAGTAAAAAGAAAGCAGGGAAAGTTATCCTAGGTGTTTGGAAGTTAGGAAATCTCTTCTGAGGTCTATGGTATTTATATATTGGGATGGAAAACTATTAGAAGGGCTGGGGTATTTCAATTGATCAATAAGCAGGAAATCTTTTTGATACCTTTTTCTTCTGAAAGTTTGTGTTTTATTTGTGTTGATAAGATAAATGCATCAGGTAATATGATGAATCTGAATTCAAGTGTTTTAGGAGATCAGAAAGAGATGAGCTGGACATATGAAAAAAATAGGGCACCTCCCACCACCACAGCTCTCACTCACAGCCAGTCCATGGGAAGAGATTGGCTTCTCTACCACCTACTTAGCTTCAGAGAAAGAAGGGTGGCAAACTATGGAGATAATTTTGAGTTCAAATTTATGAGAGAAATACTTTAAAATATTCATGTTCCACCTGACTAGAATTGCAGACTAAGGTTGTTTTCTCTTTTTCCAGTGCTTTTTCATTCTATTTTTGAGATGAATGGCCCTCTATGATACCTGTAGTTTCATTTCTTCATTTTTAGTCTCAGCTGCAAGACTTTGAGTTAATCATACTTGTAAGCTTATTGCATGCAAAGATTATTGTTCTGATTCTTGTTCTGTTTGCTTATTTTCTGTCTTCATTTCTTAACCTCTTGTTCATTTACTTCCCAATTCCTACCATTGGCATTCACTTTAATGTGTTTGTGTTATGCTCTTATGCATTTGCATATCCTTGAAATATATTAGTATTATTTGAGTGTTATGTATTCTTAATATACGTAAATACTCTTCTTTATTTCCTCAAATGTTTATGTTCCCTCCAGGCGGGTTGTCCAGGCTCCTCCTGATAGAAATGCTTTTCCCTGTCCTTATTCTTGCTGTTTCTACTCATCTTGAACCTCAGTTCAAACCTCATCTCCTTAGAAAAGATTATTTTAATTACATTAAATCATTTGTTTTCTGAGCTCAGAGTACTGTGTGTTTCTTTTATTATTCTTTATAATTTATAATTATATATATTTTTGCTGGATAATCTCTGTCTGCATTCCTACTAGATAGTGATTTCTACTGTATTCTTAAAATAGTTCCTGGCATATAATATGCTATCAATAAGCATGTGTTAATAAATAAGTCTCATTATTTTAATGGACTGTGTCACTAGCGTATTTCTTCATTAGTCATATTAACATAGTATGTGCTTTTGAATAAATGACTACACATATTGTTATGACTGTGGACATTCAAATATTTTTGTTAAAGAAATGAAAAAACATTGCTGTAACAATCACTACTAACACCATTTTCTTTACTACCATCATCACCTCAAACATCACCTTAACTTAGTCTTTACAAAAGTTGTAATTTCAAATGGAGGTATTCTGGATGCTGTGCAGGGGCATTGGAGGGCATAGTTACTATTATAAGACAGAATCACTGCTATAAGGGCTTAGAAGTCTCTAAGTGCTCTGGGCAAACTAGCTCTGAAGAATTCTATCTTGAATATGTTGTATTAGTGAGAAATCTTGATAACAAAGGCAGCTCCTGTGTGTTCAGCTCTTACCACATGGTAACTTGAGTCCTTGAAGTAAAAACTTTGCAGATACACTGTTTCATTTAATGCTCACAAAATGCAAATTAAGCAGGTGCTATAATTATTCCTATTTTATGTCTGATGCAATATTATGCTTCCTACTAAGTGGGGATCATTTATTTTCTCATATCTCTTCTACCTTTGGCATGGTGGTGAGTTTAGTGTCTTTGTTCTCAAATATGATTTTCAGTTCTTTCCTGTAAAAGCAAACAAACAAATAAGCAAAGACTGGTGCTTCTTTGAGGTTCATGTCATTCACTCATATCATCCTCTACCACTCCTGGTTACTGTTATCTCTCTACTAGCCTTCATTAAATGATGACATGGTCAACATCTTCTCTGTTTTTTTTTTTTTTTTTTTTTTTTTGCCACCCATGACCCTGGTGGGAGACATCAGTATTTATGTGGATAATCCATTGAACACTCTGGCTTTTCATATTCTCAATTTCTTCATTCCCAAAGACACTTACCTTATCTACCCATTCTCATGACACATCCTTGAACCTCTGTAGAGATCACTGAATTTTCTTCCCCAAAGATCTCCTCCCATCTATGCTTAGCCTTGGCCTCTCCATTTTCCTAAGATGTCATTTTGTTAATGAGATTTTGATCATATCTCAATCCTCTGCTTAAAATCCTTCATGGATATCCATGGCCCTTTAACATGGCCCAAAAGACCCAGCATGCTTAGGTTCCTGCTTACACTCCAGGCCCAGTCCTGAGTACTGCAATCTCTAATTTTAAAAATTCTTTCAGGTCTTTGAAAATACCAGAGTCCTTTTTCTTCTGCTCATGTTTTGTGCACGCACCCTATCTCCATACTGCCCTTCACTTTAATCAAGTCTTCTGGTCACTAACTTAAATTAGGGAGGGCTTTCCCGAAGTCCCCATGCTGGGGAGGTCCTTTTATTATATGCTTTTAAAACATTATAGTTTTAATATATAACACTTATAACTGTATTTAATTCTATGATCATATACTTAACATATATCATCCCAAGACCCATGAGAACCATTTTATCATAGCGTTTTTTTCCAACATCTAGTAGAGTACATGGAATTAGTATATATTTAATATTTATTGAATAAATGAATAAATAGGGCTCCGCACAAGCTGTGAATGAGATACTTGTTGACTGGATGAATGGAAGGACTGTGCACTTGAAGCACTGTTCCCAAGGAGAATATGGCCACTGGGTAGAGTGGGAAGCTGCTTCAATCAGAGATGGAACTAAGAGAAGGGTCAACTTATGATGGGAAAATATGATAAAGGAAGCCTCAGCCCATCTCATTGGGAACTTCCTCAGAGGGACTGTTGGAGGAGCCCTATTTATCCCACATGTACCATGGCAATGGGTTTGAGGTCCTTGGGTTTTTCACCATCCTGTAGAGGAGAAGCAAAGTGCTCAAATCACCTGAGGCTGGCAGCATTTGTCTTAGGTTGGCTTCTCCGGAAACAGACTCTGAAGCAGAGATTTGCATGCAGGAAGTTTATTGTGACATATACTTGGTAACAATGACTGTCATGGAGTGGGAGGAGTGAAATGGGGCCGAAGAAGAAATTAAACTATGATCGAGTTGTCTCAGGTGACTTAGCTAATCAAATAGGACCTCATGAGTTAGAATGACTCCTCGGTATTGTTTAAGATGAAGAAAGGGGGCCAGGACTTTGTATTCTTATATCACCAGTCATTGGTTATGAGCTGCTTGGGGAAGGAAAAGTAACCTTGGGTAAGACTGCTGCCTTTAGCCAAAGGAGAGTGACATAGTTATCAACTTCCAGAAGCCAACACTCCCTGCACCTGGAGGAATAGTGCATTGAACCACAGCATTCACTAAAGAATTTCCTGGGGTCTAAGATTGTTCTGCGAGAATGAGAAGTCTGAGCTCAGAGAGCAATGTGAAATTTCCCAGCTCACTGCACAAGGTTTCCTATCACCATCAGGATGTACAGGCTTAGGGGTAATGAACAATGCTGAACAGATATAGGCCACCTGGTTAGGTGCAGGAGTCACTCTCCCTGCTTGGCCTCTCTGTCCAATCACCCATCCCTGTGGGCTGTAACTTTAGCTCTGTGTTCCTCTAGTCAATCTGGGGGCTAATTTTGGCTTTGCCCAGGTGTGTCTGTGAGACCTCTGGGACCTGCCAGTTGGTAATAACATCCTGCCTGCCCATTGCCTTGCTCACAGTCACCATCACTGCCTTGGGAAGGTATCAAGAATGACCTTTCCTTTCAGGGTGACGATGACAGAACCGGTGACCCCTGGTGCACAGAAATTCAGGTGTGAAAAATGAGGTCAGCTTTGGGGCTTATGGTGCGGGAAGACTACAGCCAGCTGACTCCTGCCCTTCTCATTGTCCCTGTGACAGGGGTTATTTTTTGGCTTGGCTAGTATGGCTCTGAGTTTCCCAATACCTCTGGTCTGACACTTCTTTGTAGTCTTTATTTCCCCCTGAGTTAGGGTAGTTGTTCTCTCCAGGCCTGACTTCTCAAAATGAAGTCTCTCCTAGTTTCTACCATTTAGATGCCAGTGGGCAGGGAGGCTCTTCTGTGAAATGTGACCTATTTCTCTATCCTTAATCTCCTTCTTAACAGAGGCCTGGACTCTATGACAGTGGGGATAAAAGAAAGAATACAGATCTAGAGAGATTAGGGGAGGGCTCATAGCTGCAAGTTAACTTGTGTGCCTACAGGTGCCTACCAATCTCTTTAAGCCTTCGTGATCAGCCTGAGGCATTCACAGGACCATTTAGCATGGTCCTAGGTGGCATCCTCACCATCAAATATCATGCATGTAGATACAGTTTACCCATGTCTTGCCAAAGCTAGTACTCATGTTTCATATCTTTGGGAAACTTTAGCTATACAGACCTCGAGGGATGCATTTGATGTCCTCTTTGGCATTCAGAGACTGCTGTGCAGCCCTTCTGAATAGAAAATCCTCTTCACCATTGTTACGCATAAGCTAGGGCAGAAGACCATCGTGGAGGTTGAACAGAGGACTTAGGGTGTTCCTGGAGATGAGCAGGCAGGGCTATAACAGAACCTTCCTGAGTCTGGGAATTTTCTCCCTTTCCTAGATCTCTTTGTGTTTCTGAGTCTCCCTCCAGGCTGACCCAAGACTTTAAAGGGCACATTCTCAAAGACAGCCCAGATACCAGAAGGACAGTGCCCTTTGCCAGGCTTACTTTATTGATTATCTATGTGTCTCCAATTTGTGCGGTGAAGCTCTGCCTCGTAGTGCTTGATTTCTGTATCTTCCTCTCTTATTAGATCATTATCATGGACCCACTATTTCTGCGCCCTACACTGCCCTTTTTCTGCCTAAGTTCTTGCCTCTTTTCCTCCCGACTATCATAGAGTCTGGGTCACTGCTGAGAAGGAGATTAAAGAGAGAGAGAGACAAGTCACATACCATAGAGGCCTCCCTGCCTGCTAGGAGCAGAAGTGACTACCAGTGACCACAGGAATCCCCTTATTTCTGACATACCTAGGATTTCTTTATCACTTCTTTGCATGCAGGATAGTGATGAATCAGCGGGGATCTTTCTGCCATGAAACACCCAGAGCATCACTTAAGGTGAGGACTGTCGACACTCAATCAGTAATCCCCTCAGATGGCAATCCAGTGTCTGCTACATTACTCCTTTACTTAAATTCAGTCTCTGCCTTATCAAATTTTCATAATCTTCAGCCTTTTAAGACACTCATACACTTATTTATTTATTATTTAATCTAATCATATAGATATTTATTCAGCCAACATTACCGATTGCCGATTGGATTCTAGGGGCTTCTGGAGCTTGCCCTGGGGCTGCTGCAATAAGCAAGGCATAGTCCCTGCTTTTTAAAGTGCGAAGTCATCAGTGCAATGACAAAGTGGTAAAGACATCACAAAAGGAAAGAAAAGGAGACACATTATGCTGTCTTACGGAATTCAAGCACAACTTCACAGAAGATAGGTTGCTTAGATTGAATGTGGATGAATAAGTACTAGTTCAACAGCCTCAGCTCTTTGCTAATTGTCTCCTGCTTTCTGGTTAGAGAACTAAATAGAGCTTCACTTTTAGGTTCTTGGGAATAAAGTCCCTTCTGCTTTTCTTCTAAGAATCGCAGAGGGATCTCCTATTTACTTTAATAATTAGCGCTTAATAAGCAGATGTAGGCTTTTGCTCTAGTCTCACAAGCCATGCAGCATAAAAAAGAAGCAGATTATATTCAGGCTCATGTCTCTGCCCCTCTGCTTCACCTTCTGTAGTACGGTTTCAGTCTCACTGCTTTATGCACAATGCTTCTGTTAAAGCCACGGGTGCCTTCCACAAACATATACCTGTTCTCCAACTTCTCAGCTATAAAATGAAAAACGAGCTGATGGTTGTAACAGAAGGGGAGTAGCTAAGAAAGAGAATTAACTTCCTCAGTATGTGGAATATTAAGCAATGAAAGGTGATTTTTTTTTTTTTTGCAAGAGTATGAGATTCCCCTGGAAGTCTCAATAAAAATGTCATCATTATTTTAAGTTGACTCTTGAAGAAAGACAAAGGCTGGGAGACATATGCCCACCTGGAATTTCAGAATTTATAGTTGTTATATTGAGAGTTTGGGGGCAATATGATAGTTCCCAAACGTTATTGATTCGTAAAAAAGACACACTGAGTGATCTATAGATGCATAATCCACAACAACTGAGTCATTCTTAACTTTTAAAAATCTTCACATGTACATGTACATGAACCACTACCCCAACAAAGAAAAATATAGTTGTTTCAGACTACATCTGTCTTTTAAGATAAACATACAGACACAAATGTAACCAGTTGCAAGTTTTTTATTTTAATACTTGAGGGGTGAATCCCATGGAGAAGGTTAAACAGACAGCTGTTTATTCAATAGTTCATGTTAACATGGGTTGTCAGAGACACTGAATTGCTATAACATCATGATGAGAGGTAAACATATCAAAAGTTTGAAACAGAGAAGCAGAGTCATGAAGACAATGAATAAAGGAAAGATAATTATAGTTATCTTTTTAAACATTAATAATATTGCTATTAATATTTGCCATTACTTTCAATGGTAAAAATCACAATTACTTTTGTACCAACTTAATAAAAGATGACTAAGAGCTTATAGCCATCTTTTATTAGTAACGTTAAAAAAGATAACTATAATTTATAGACTATACTTTATAAAGTAACCTGTATATCAAGACTTTACATACATTAGTTAAAATCTGTAGTATGTAAGATTAATATTATTTATTCTAATATGAAATAAGGAAATTAAGACTTAGAGAGTTTTAGAAGCCTAGCAAGATTTTATTCCTAGAATATGAAATGGACAGAATTTCAACAAACTTTGCCCGCAAAGCTTGTATTTATCACACTACATTGTGAAGCATCCATGCTAGCTTATAATCATGAAATGTAATGAGATACAGTTCTTTAAAACAAGCCATTAAGATGCTGACAGGATTTCTACAATGGAGATAAGTCAGAAAGTTATGGATGAACAAAGAAGGATCATAACATACAGTGCTACTGACATAATCACTCTTGACCTAACACAGCCAATGAGTCCTTTTGAGCAGCAGAAGAGAGTAGACTAAATTTTCAAGAGTGAGGAAGACCAATTCAGATAAAGGAAATAGAAGAAAGACTACACAAAGGCATATGTAAAATAGGATAGTTTAGTCATATAACTCCAAGAATGTTGGAATGGTTTAGTAAAACATACATGTAGAAAACGTTAACTGTAAGACCAAAGTAATACACAATAGATAACCCTTGAAAACCTTTAATGCAGTCTTAAGAGTATGATTTTATTCCATGCAATAGATTCACTGAAGGATTTTAGCCATAGGCATGACATAATGACATCTGCATTTTACGAAAAACCTGACTTAAAAGTTGAGAGTGAATTGGGAAGATGTTTATAGCAAAGGCAGAGAGATGTAATGAAACAGTACACATGAGAGAAGTTGGATGTTTGACATCGGGGGTTGAGAACAGGGGTGGACATAACAGCTATGTGTTAAAAATGCAGTTAACAGGAATTGGCGAATGGGGAAAAGGGATGAGAGATAAGAATAAGTAAAGATAGTTTCCAAGTTTCTAGATTGGGTTTGGTACATGGATAGTAATGTAATTCATAAAAATATTGCCAAAAGTAGGTAGAACAGATTTAAGAAGGATAGATGAATTAATTTAGTTTTGAATATGTTGAGGCTATAGTATAGCTATTCAGGAAGCAAATGGAAAGAATGATTTGTGTTTCAGAAAGATATTTCACTTAGAAACATAGATTTGAAAGAAATAAAAGTAGATAGTTACAACCATGAAAGTGGATGAGGTCAATTCAGAGATAATGTACTGAATAGGGAAAAGAGGAGAGGATGGATCCCTGGAATCAACAACATAATGAGATGGAGAAAATGGTGGGACTGAGGCTATAGGAGAAACAACTCTAGAGTGCCATGTCATGGAAACTGAGGGAGGCTAATTTCAAAAACAACAGTTTAATTTACTGTGTTCAGTAACGCCAAGAGGCTAATAAAGAGAACCCTTTGAAGTTGACAGCTTCAAAACATAAGCAACTGAATGGTTAAAGCTTATGCATCTCTCCCAAAACAAGGTATGTTTACTCTTATCTCTAAAAAAACTAGACCTATTCTAATTCAGGCACGTGGATGTCTCACCTGTAAAAAAAATTATCTCCACCAAAGATTTTCTTTCTTGTATCTAACTTTATTCCCTTTGGTTGCAGTTTTAGTCACTTTATTCTTCTCATGAAGATGGTAGACAATGTGATCTGGACTATGTGATAATGTACCAGAAATGCAGAAATCATGACTTTGGATTCTTTTTTCTCTTTCCTCCTCAAGCCATTGATAATGCTCCTTAGCAATTCAAGCTGGAGGCTACCCCAGCCTTATTTTTTCCTGGTAGGAATTCCGGGTTTAGAGGAAAGCCAGCACTGGATTGCACTGCCCCTAGGCATCCTTTACCTCTTTGCTCTAGTAGGCAATGTTACCATTCTCTTCATCATCTGGACAGACCCATCCTTGCACCAACCTATGTACCTCTTCCTGTCCATGCTAGCTGCCATCGACCTGGTTCTGGCCTCCTCCACTGCACCCAAAGCCCTTGCAGTGCTCCTGGTTCATGCCCATGAGATTGGGTACACCGTCTCCCTGATCCAGATGTTCTTCATCCACGCATTCTCCTCCATGGAGTCAGGGGTACTTGTGGCCATGGCTCTGGATCGCTATGTAGCCATTTGTCACCCCTTGCACCATTCCACGATCCTGCATCCAGGGGTCATAGGGCACATCGGAATGGTGGTGCTGGTGCGGGGATTACTACTCCTCATCCCCTTCCCCATTCTGTTGCGAAAACTTATCTTCTGCCAAGCCACCGTCATAGGCCATGCCTATTGTGAACATATGGCTGTTGTGAAACTTGCCTGCTCAGAAACCACAGTCAATCGAGCTTATGGGCTGACTGTGGCCTTGCTTGTGATTGGGCTGGATGTTCTGGCCATTGGTGTTTCCTATGCCCACATCCTCCAGGCAGTGCTGAAGGTACCAGGGAGTGAGGCCCGACTTAAGGCGTTTAGCACATGTGGATCTCATGTTTGTGTCATCCTGGTCTTCTATGTCCCTGGAATGTTCTCCTTCCTCACTCACCGCTTTGGTCACCATGTACCCCATCATGTCCATGTTCTTCTGGCCATACTGTATCTCCTTGTGCCACCTGCACTCAATCCTCTTGTCTATGGGGTGAAGACCCAGAAGATCCGCCAGCGTGTGCTCAGGGTGTTTACACAAAAGGATTGATCTGAACATATTCTCATTGTTTCTTTCAGAGGCACCTGCCAAGGACATAGCCAGGAACTCATGGCTTGTGCAGATTATATGGATGGGGTAATTTTCACAGCGAGTAGTCCTTCTAGTGTCACTTATATCACAGCAAAGAATATCCAGAGGCACCTGGCTTCACAGCTTATTGGGATGTATCTGGATACCTGAATTTGTGAATAGTTTTTCCATTCTTTCTTTTGCTCCTGATTCCAATATTTTCCTACTCCTGTGTCAGAGAGACTTGAGGACAGTAGAAATGGATGACAGCTCTGGATGTGTCATCTTTCCTGCCATTGCCCCGTGATAGACTATGCAACATTCTCTGGAATGGCAATGGAAAGTCCCACCCTCTGCTTGGTTTTAGGTTTAGAGTGTCTTCCAAACCTCTAAGTTTGTGCTGGCAGCACATTTACATGGTACAGCCATTCAGCTAAATGCTAGTGTTAACCCTTTAGATTAACCTTTTCATGTCTTTCATGATGACTTAGATTCCTTTACTTTTCTGCCACCTCAAAATGCATAAATTAGGACATTTATAAAATATTATTATGCATATTATAAATGACTTTTTTCTTGCATTTACTCTTTTCTTTAAGGGATGAGTTTTTCTGCTTGTTCAGCCTGGTCCTTTCTTCACATGATACTAGTTTTTCTCAATTATTTGTAGACTTTTACTCTTATTTGTTTACAGATGAGAATTAAATGGTTGGGTCCTTGCTGTGAGTTTTCTCAGAGCCTGTGAAGGTCACTGCTCTTGTGCCCCAATTGTAGGATTTTGTAGGTCATTGTACAGGGATTTACTAACAGACAGAATTCCCCTCAGGCTGTCAAGAGGAAAATGAAAGATGAGCTGCATTCCCTCATCTTTTGCTGAAGTAGAGAAGCTTTTATATCTGCATTCAGAGATAATCTGGTATAGTTTGCTGACCTGTGGAGCTGCCTCTCCATACCTTTTCTCTATTTGTAACTTGGAGAACCAAAGTTACCTTGTAATTGCCTCTGATTACATCTGCCCCACTGCAGTTACAGGGTTTGAAGATACAAAGTCGCCTCTTTCATTTTATAGGGAGCCAGATTTCATACTAAACTGACCCAATTGCTCCGGAAGTAGAATAACAATAAACTAATCTATGCACTACTTAATTGCTTTCAATTACTGTTATCATTTTATTGATTTTAAACTTGGAGTATCCCTTGGGATCTCTTAAAATTGTTAGATTTTAAAAATAGATTCAGGGGTTACATATGCAGGTTTGATACAGGGATATATTGTGTAATGATGAGGTTTGCACCCTGAATCTCTTAATGAGAACATTTCCCAGCCCTGCCTCAAGCTTTAACTTTTCCAGTTCCTCTTCCCCTATAGTTCCTACCCTCCACATATACATAACTACATATTGGTTTGCAGGTTTTTGCATTCCAGTTTTTCTATGAATCCAATTTAGTCTGATTTATGAATTCTAAAAATTTCTCAAAGTATATGATGCAATCCAAGTATATTTGCTCATATTCTAGTATTGTTATTGCATTATTTTCATTTTTATATTTCTTTAGCAATTTAATGGGTACACTGGGAGAGAGAGAGGAGGTAAACAATGTTTGCAGTCCAATGTCTTGAACTGGAATGATTACAATTCTAGCAAAATTTGTGATATTACTTGTGCTGTGTGTATCTTTCATGCTAGATTGTAGGCTTCAGGGAGGCGGGATTCTTATGTCTTCTATGTACTTCTCATTACCAAGTGCCTGTCATTTTTCAACACAATATACACCCTCAATAATTATTTATGATAAGAAATATTGTAATCAATGAGTACACAAAATTGATACCTCTGCAGTGAGTGCTTATTTTTTCCTTTTAATAATTTTTAGTGTCATTTTCCATGTATGACTAGAGGAACAGATTTCCTATTCTAGAATTAGATCCTTCTCCACCTGGAGGAGACAGGGTACGTTTTTGAGAGGAAGAAGCTCAGGAGTGCTGTCGGAGATTAAAAGTGCAGATTTCTCGCTAGCCCATTTACAGTCTTAGCAGCAGCGAATGTCCACAAGGAATTAAACAGGGGTCAAAATCATAACAATTAGAACCCAGTAACTTCCATATCCAGGATTGTCTGGTTATTCATGGTTGGAAAATGCAAGTGGGACCAGGGAACAAACAAGAGACACTCAATTCCCTTCCCTTAATTCTAGATCTTGAGATTTCTTCCTACTCCCTTCCCCTACTCATGAGGAGATTTGACCTGGAAAATTAGGCTCCAAGTATAATTTGCCAGCCATCTGCAGGGGGACTATAGGACCCCATAAACAGAACCCCTAGCAGAACATAAAATGCAAAAGAGAGAATGGCTATCTTCTAGGTTTCTCTCCCTAGAAGGCAAATCATGGGCTTTTTTGCAGGTGAAGTTATGGTATTCGAGTATAAAGCAAAAGAGTCCACTGCCATCCTTACATATCCATGAGGCAGGCAGTGAAACAGGTAGAGCATGTTTCATACCATTGCAGCCATTGCTCCCAACAATCTCTTCAATTGTATTAGTGATCCTTCTTTCCATATGGAAAAGCAAGCAAAGGAGGGGAGAAGAGGAGAGGAAAGAGAAGTATTCACTCCCATGTTTCCCCTTGTGGTGAGAAGAAAAGCCTTCCTCCGTGGAAGTGTAAAGTGGAGGAAATGAGATTCTTCCCTAACTGGCAGAATGTGGGCTCTTTCTCATCCTTTGGGTGAGGGAACTTAGAGCCTGTTGATAATGTCACATGCGGACTTGGAAAGCCACAAGGAGGGGGTGGGGCATTTTTGTGTGTGTTTGCTCGTAAATCATATCTCAATAAATTCCAAAGGAGTGAAATGTTACAGAATATATTGTCTTACCAATGCAGAATTAAATTGAACAACAATAACAAGATGGCATGAAAAGCCCTAAACATTTGGAAACTAAACAAAATATACATGAATAATCCATGGATCAAATAATAAATCAGAGGGAAAGTTAGAAAATATTTCAAACTGATTGATAATGACATATAGCAAAAGTTGTAGGATGCAGCTAAAGAGAAAATAGAAGGACATTTATAAATTTAAATGCTTATGTTAGAAAAGAATAAAGATTTAAAATTAATTACCTAAGTTGACAACTTAATAATTTAGAAAAGAAACAAAAAATTAAACCCAAGGTAAACAAGAGTAGTGAATTAATAAAGACAAGAGCAGAATAAATGAAATAGAAAACAGAAACAATAGATAAAATCAACAAATCTTTAATTTGGTTTTTGGGAAAGATTAATAAAGTTGATAAAGCCCCAGTAAGACCTATCAAGAAAAAAGAAAGAAACACCAAGAATCAAAGTGATGATTTAAAAAGGAGTTACTACTACAGATCTTACTGGACATTAAAATGATGGTAAAAGAAATGTTACAAGTAACTATAAACCAGTAAAAACAGTACTTTACTTATGAGCTATTAGGACACACATGTTATGTGAATTCCAGCCATCAAACACCATAAGTGCAGACTTGTGATTAGGAATTCTCAAGGGGTAGTCTCTCCTCCCTTCCTCTCCTCTTTCCTTTTCTCCTCTTCTCTCCTCTCCCCTTCTCTTATCATTTCCTTCCCTTTTCCTTGTTTCCCCTCCCTCCCTCCTTCCCTGCCTCTCTGTCTCTTATTCTCTAATCTAGCGCCAAATCCAAGACAACAGGTATCCCTGTCATATTCATTTTCTGGAATTCCTCTATTTTTACCCACTAAGAATGTCTTCTTTCTCAGGTCCTGACCTTAAAGGGTCCTCTGATATGGACTCCTAGCAGCCTCAGGCTCCGGGCTTTGAATCTTATTTCCAGCAAATGTTATCTGAAAAACCCAGTCTGAGCTCTCTCTCTGCTGATGACAGTATAATGAGAAAAAAACTCACATATTAGAGGAAGACATAAGCATTAGAGGTAGAACTTTATATTTTTTAGTTAGTTCCAAACTGGAGAAAAGTCTGAAGCATGTGTGAGGAGTCTCTACCCAAAAGAAAAGATGAGAACACAAAGGAATTAACATGAGTTACATATAAAATAGTGCAATTGATAATAGCTAGCTCATACAGTGCTTCTTATGAGACCAGCACTGTTGTAAGTGCTATTTATATATATATATATCGACTCTTAATCTTCACAAGCAATCTACAAGATAAGTCACTATTATTATCTTCATGTTAAATATGGAAACTAAGACCCAGAGAGGGAAAGTGATCTGTCCAAAGTAACGCAGCTAGTAAGTGATGGTGCTGGGATTTTAATCCAGACAGCCTACAGTCTTTCTCACCATAGGTCCTTGCCCTCCACTAGCCTGCCTCCTATACATACTGTTGATAATTTGCATTATCAAGATGCCACACCATGCTGCATTTTAATGTTTCATTTTGCTCTCGCAAGTAGGTTTTCCACATGATCACCAAATATGTAAATAACCCAGTCCTGGCATCCCATTTTGAGGGTTTGGTATTGAGTCTCCTTCTGTTACCAATTACTATATCATTTATGATCTAAGCAGGAAAGAGGGAATACAAGAAAAGGATTTCATGAAAAGGAGCTTAATAAAGGGATAATTTGTAGAGGTGATGGGAGGGTCGAGGAAACCAACAAGAAACATCTAGGAGCTAGCAAGAGCAGGAAGCACCTCCAGACCTAAAGGGCAAGGAGAGGCAGCAACATTCCTTAAACCTAGGGAGCCCTGGAGCTGTGTAAGAGATGCTTCCCAGTAGAATTTCTGGCTATAGAGAAACACAGCCACTGACAGAACTGCATAAAAACAAAGGGGTCCCTCTTTCTCTTTCCATATTTTGATCCCTTTCAGGTGGCCCCTATTGTTTGAACTGGAAGCCAGGGAGTCATGTTAGAAAGCCCAGCTGAAGCAGGCCACAGAGATCAGCCTCCTCAAGCACGGAGCAGATAAGAGAAGAAAATGGATTTGTAGTCAAGTAATAAATAAACAGCGCACTGGGTTAAACCCAACTGTTTGCCTTTTCTAAGGTTGGACCTAGGAAGTAAAGTTAAGAAAAAAATCACATAATGAAGCGATTGGCTTCAGTTTAGCTTCATAATCACAAACCCTGAAAAGGCATTAAGCAATGACTATGGTAGAAATAATCATTCACTGAAAAAGTGGTTCTGAATACACTGGAGAGGTAAGAGGGAGATAGATATATGATCTTGAATAATTAATTACGTAGAAGTGTATTGATTCTACTGCATTGTAAACATTGTACTAGACACCATGTTAATGGGGAACAAAATTGACATGGATCTAATCCTCATGAAGCTTACAGTCTAGTTCATGTGTAGTTTTGAGTAGTCCCTAGTAGGAAAGTTGGTTTTGTTTTATGAACAATGAGAAACTACTGATACCATAATGTAATGCAATTACTGTAATAAAATTTTGATGAGGGCAGGGACTGTAACTACTTTAGTCACCTTTTATTCCTGTGACTAATCTTGTTCTGGACATATAGTTGATAATAATGAATAAATATTTATTGAATGACTGAGATTTATGTATAGTAAGTTAGCTACCAAAATTCATGCAGAGATCAAATAGCAGAGTTGAGTTCAGGATTCTGTAAAAAGAAGGGAATTGTATAGTTATATTAAAAATTCTGGCCGGGTGCACTGGCTCATGCCTGTAATCCCAGCAATTTGCGAGGCTGAGGCAGGTGGATCACCTGAGGTCAGGAGTTTGAAACCAGCCTGGCCAAAATGGCAAAACCCCATCTCTACTAAAAACGCAAAAATTAGCCAGGCGCAGTGGTGGGCACCTGTAATCCCAGCTACTCAGGAGGCTGAGGGAGGAAAATCGTTTGAACCCGGGAAGCAGAGGTTGCAGTGAGCAGAGATCACACCATTGCTCTCCAGCCTGGGCGACAGAGGGAGATTCCGTCTCAAAAAACAAACAAACAAAATCTGAAAAGATTTAATATAAGGAAATCTATCAATATAACATTTCAAGATGTCAAAAGTAGAATAAGGAAATGTTTAAGAGAATGGTCTGTGTGGTCAGGCAGATAGATACAGATTTGAATTTCAACAAGCTAAAGTCCTGTTCCCTGCATCTCAACCACAGACACTCAGTAGCCCCTTAATATAAGCTAAGAGGAGGGTCCCTGCAAGGGAGCCAGCTCATCAGCTGCTGGGTCCCAGTCTCCCAAACTACTGCTTTCAGCTAGCTTGTTGAAGAGGGTGGGGCAGTGTGACGAACTGACTATCCATCATAAAATCCTTTAGATTCTGAAGCAGTCTCAGCTCTGGTTACTGGATGCAGTCAGCTGACTCCTCAAGCAAGACCCAATCTGTTGCATCCTCTGTGAGTTCCAGGGCTAAGGGAGGGGAGCATCGCTGCATTGGGCCAGTAGATACTGGGTCACCAGAGGACTCAGAAGAGAAAATTTTCTCCTCATGCTTATACTGGCTCCCATGAAAAAAGAAAAAAGTCCAGGAACTGTGGTACTGGATACATGAATATTTAAAATCCTGTATTCCTCCTGGAAGGCCCTTTTATAGTCTCAACAATCCCATTAGTATTGCATACAAGGGATCCCCTGTGTTGTGTGGCTGAGAACTTTATGCAAGTATGCCCAGAAAAGCATTTCTAGGGATTTGAGAGGGAAAGAATGGTTCTAGGATAGCATTTTGAGTTTAACATGACACAGGTCACCCAGGTCCTTAAGGTTCAGCACAAGAGCTGGTGAAGAAATGTACTCATTGCCTTCTCCCAACATGTTACAGTGTTAATGGGAGAGAAAGCTTCCTCTGATTATTAGACATGATTTATAGCCAGCAGGAACAGACTTCCCTGTGATTTTCTCCTAATTGCCCTAGTTTTCTCCTCTTCCCCTTAAAGGTCAGTCATATATTGGGAAGGTGTCGCTTAGTTAAAACATCTACACTTTAGTGAAATGTTTCTCACAATGAGTTTTTAATGTCTTCTTTATCCTGGGCACTTTTTCTAGGTGGTACAGTTTTAAAATTGGTCCTTAAATCAGAGTGCATTGAATTGGACACAATATTTTAAGCATGGTTGAACAACGGCAACGTGAAATAGAAGTTATTTTTCTCACTATTACTTCTGTATTAACAGAATCCTGATTTCTAGAATCCTTTCTAATATTTCTCATTAACACATTACATCAAAATTTGACTCATATTCTTGTCTATACTGCCACCTGACAATACATCCAGGTATCTGACCACTTTTTCTGTACTCCTATTTCTTTTTGTATCCCTTCTGTTATCCTTTATATTATGTATGATCTTCTTAATAAAATCTATGTAGCACAGGATGAGCTTAACTAGAATTATTCCCCACTATGTGAGTAAGGAATGAGGACTTGAAGGGGATGGATCAGAGTCTGCGAATTGTAAAGCACAATCATAGTTGGGGACTACACATAAAAAACTGGAAAAAGAACAAGTCAAGGAAAGAATCTTTCAGAGATAGTGGACTAAAGAAAAGAGAATGAGCAGAGGGTGAGAAATAAGGATATTGTAGGGTGAGGGGATATTGTCTGCAGTGAAGGATTGCAAGATCTCTAAGGTATTCTTTTTCATAAAGAAGGTAGTTTGGTGGTGCTGTGGGTATAAAGAAAAAATACCCAGTAGGTCAGAGGACTGAATCAAGGATATCCCTTCCACCAAGATTTGGGCTTTTGGGGCCACAAGGCCCTTAAATGGAATGACTTGTTTAAGATCCTCAAGCTTCCACAGGAAATTTGTGCCATTGCTGTCCCTACCTCTGGCTCACAGCTTGCTCAGCTCTTATTTATATTTTGAGTTCTTTCTTGTGGTTTGCCTCAATTCCTCCATCAGTTCCCTTGGTTACTTTGGTTAATGTTTTCACATTAATTTTTTCTTTTTTGAATTATTTGAATCTTTTTTGAACCAAGCCAACAGTCACTTGTCCCCTTTTAGATGTCCTTTGCCTCTTTTGGTCACTTAAGTTTGGGTGTGAAAGAGGAAGAAGAGAGATATTTAGTGTATTTCCCCCAAAAAATAAAATCATGGTCTTTATACTAAATGGGGATGTGGGATAGATAAAGAAAATAATTAAGATATGACAGACTTGGAAAACTCAAAACTCTAAACTTGAAATATTCATCTCACTAGCATTTATTAAGAATTTATTGGCTGGGCGTGGTGGCTCATTCCTGTAATCCCCAGCAGTCTGGGGGGCTGAGATGGGCAGATCACTTGAGGTCAGGAGTTCGAGACCAGCCTTGCCAACGTGGTAAAACCCTATCTCTACTAAAAATACCAAAATTAGCCAGGTGTGGTGGCACGCACCTGTAATCCCAGCTACTCGGGAGGCTGAGGCAGGAGAATTTCTTGAACCCAGGGGGCAGAGGTTGCAGTGAGTGAAGATCATGTCACTGTACTCTAGCCTGGGTGACAGAGTGAGACTTTGTCTCAAAAAAAAAAAAAAATTATTGAGTGCTAGGTACTGTAAACACAGCATGGGATAAAAAGATGGAAAATATATCACAGGTACTTTAGTGATTTTATAGTGGATTGGGGAAAGAGATGAGGAGAGAGGCCAGTGATGTGTTTTATACTGTATTAAGTAGTAATAGTTGTTTCCGCAAGGGCTGGTCCTTTAATTATCTTTCTTTTAATCATTTATATTTTTCTTTCTACAGTCTTTAGCCCCTTAAACATATTTAAATTTCTTTTATTTAAAAAAAATCAACACAATTCTCTTTTTAACATAGGCACTTTTACTTGTGCATTCAGTTTTCCCTTCGTGTGAAGCTGTTTGCTGAAGTGAAGAATCTCTGACAAGAATCAGTCCTCCCTGTGTTTGTTCACTCCAGGCCTGCTGTCTCCTTGTCCTCCTGCATTCTATTTCTCTCTTCACATGAAACTGTTTGCTAGGATCACCAAAGATTACCTAATTGCCAAATGCAATGGATAATCTCTTTCTTACATTGCCGAACTTCTTTATGTGAGCATGTCTGTCCACTCCATTAGATTTTCAATTATGTCTCTGTTCATTCCTTTTCGGTTTCCTTGCAATCTCTTTACCTCTTCTGGTCCTAAGATTAAGGGTAGGTGTTTTGTAGAATTTCATTATCATGTTTTATTTTAAATTTACATTTTTCCCTTAAGTAATTTATTCAGTTCTATAGTTTGAACTATACACGATGTGCTGATGATTTCCAATTCTCTATCTTTGAGCTTTCACATGAAATCAAACTACTTTCTACAACATTTAATGTCATATATGTTGTGATAGTTTATAGACCCAATAAGCTGAACATATCAAAATTGGTTCCATAATTTCTACCTCTGCAACATAAATCAAATCTTTTCAAAGCCTATCTTTTTATCTTGTGAAATTTACCTAGTCATTTAAGTCAGATTGGACAGTATAGTTTTAGAATCCTACCCTCTTTTCTTCTATACAAGTAGTCAGTCTAATCGCTGTCTGTCATATTTATACCTCCAAGATATGCCCCTTTGCCTCATCCTCAGAGCCATCTCAGAGCCATTTATTCACTCACTGATCACTTCTCAATTGGACTACTGAGGCCAACAGTCACTTCTCCCTTTTTAGATGTCCTTTGCCTCTTTTGGACCCTTAAGTTTGGGTGTGAAAGAAGAAGAAAGAGATTTAGTATATTTCCCCCCAAAATAAAATCATGGTTTTTACACTAAGTGGAGATGGGGGACAGATAAAGAAAATAAAAATAATTAGGATATGAAAGACTTGGAAATATTGAATATTTATGGGAAGGATTTAAGAGAAGTTGAATACATAGGGAATGGGCAGGATGATTCATAAGTCAAGGTTCCTAAGGTCAAGGTAGATAGCATCCAAATGTGAGGTCAAGGATTGCTATTTGGAGGAGGGATAGATCCTTGATTCTACTGATGCAATGAAGAGATCAAGGATGTAGATGTTGATGGGTTTATGAATCTATTTTGGGAAGTAGAGGACTTGCATCTGATGTTTCTGCTGTCTTTATGAAGTGGTTAGAGAGTTATCTGAGAGAGGAGATTTTGTATTTGAAAAGAACTTTGAAAATTTGAAAAATTGCTTGAAATGGGTTGAAGAATGAATTAACCAGAGAAGACTATTGTGATGAATATGTAATATGTATATTAAGTACTCATTTGAGGTTGGCAGTTACACATTTTAATGAGAACAGCCTGTCTTTGAGCCTAACTTTCTATAGAAACAATGAATTGCACTTGTGCAGGCTTGGATTAAGTATGTCCTAGGATGAGTTGTGTCAGCAGTACAGGAAGTCAGAATGACAGAGGTTTGAGTGATTCTCTTTTATATTTAATCAGTGTTTAACTTCATTTTCTTCTACTTTATAATAGGATTGGGAGTATATCATACATTTTTCCATTTCTCATCTATATCTCCTATCAGTATCTCATCAGTTTTCTGGATGAGAAAGTGTTAGCAAATATTTTGACAACTTTGTTCTCCATTGACCTAATTAATGTGTCTTATCATACAAAAATCCAGGTGAAATTTTCTCAACTGAGAATTTATTTCATGACATTACCCAGCAACGACTCCACTGTCCCAGTCTTTGAATTCCTCCTCATCTGCTTCCCCAACTTTCAGAGTTGGCAGCACGGGCTGTCCCTGCCTTTCAGCCTCCTCTTCCTCCTGGCCATGGGGGCCAACACCACCCCCCCGATCACCATCCACCTGGAGGCTTCTCTGCACCTGCCCCTGTACTACCTGCTCAGCCTCCTCTCCCTACTGGACATCGTGCTCTGCCTCACCGTCACCCCCAAGGTCCTGGCCATCTTCTGGTTTGATCTTAGGTCGATCAGCTTCCCTGCCTGCTTCCTTCAGATGTTCATCATGAACAGTTTCCTCCCCATGGAGTCCTGCACATTCACGG
This sequence comes from Nomascus leucogenys, assembly GCF_006542625.1. NCBI lineage: Eukaryota > Metazoa > Chordata > Mammalia > Primates > Hylobatidae > Nomascus > Nomascus leucogenys. Next base: position 66,922,951 of record NC_044395.1, on the reverse strand, counting down.
TCAAGAACTATGATCATTATGTGGCCATCTGCACCCACTGCAGTACCTGTCCATCATCACTAATCAATTTGTGGCCAAAGCTAGTGTCTTCATTGTGGTGCAGAATGCTTTGCTGCTTTCACCTGTTCCCATTCTCTCTGCCCAGCTCCATTACTGTGGGAAAAATGTGATTGAGAACTGCATCTGTGCCAGCCGGTCTGTGTCCAGGCTCTCCTGTGATAATTTCACTCTTAACAAAATCTACCAATTTGTGGCCGGTTGGACCTTGCTGGGCTCGGATTTCATCCTCATCTTCCTCTACTATACCTTCATTCTAAGAGCTGTGCTTAGATTCAATGTGGAGGGGGTGGCAGTGAAGGCCCTGAGCACATGTGGCTCCCACTTTATCCTCATCCTCTTCTTCAGCACCTGCTGGTTGTGGTGTTGACAAATGTGGCCAGAAAGAAGGTCCCCATGGACATCCTGATCCTGTTTAATGTCCTTCATCCCTTTAGTCCTCCTGCATTAAACCCTTTTGTATGTGGGTTTCAAACTAAAGAGTTAAAGCAGGAATTTTAGAAGTTGCTACAGAGGGGCCTTTGAAAACACGGAAGGGACTCTCTGTAGAAGCACCTATTACTGTTTCTATTTCAGGAGCTGTGATTCCAAACAACAAACTAATGCTTAAATACCGAGTATTTCCTACCCATTTCTCTCTCTCCAGTATCAGGAATTAGTGAGGGCTCCTTAGTACCTGACATAAATTCATTTGCCTAGTTCATGTAACTAACATTCTTAGAGATTTAACTTTGTGTTTAAATATTTACATATTTGAACAATCTCATCCTCACAAAAGTTCTGCAGGGTGGGATTATTATTCCACTTTATATATTAGAAAGCACAAATTTAGGGAGAAACACTGACAAAGGTCACATCTGATGAGTGGTGGGGCATTAATTCCTCAGACACCATTGAAGCCCTGGCTCTGCTCTGTAGGCCAGGATCTCTGCATCATTTTTATGAATTTGTTGCTGTCAATAGGTCTTCTCTAATCACCCTCCACCTTCAGAGTCAAAAAGAACCAAACAGAGGAATGGAACCCAGAGATGTTGCCACAATCTTTTTCTGACTGCCCAGGCTTCTGTCACCAAAAGATATTAATCATAGTACCAGTTTATGCCCAGTGGAAGGCTCACAAACCTTGAAATTCTTTATGACAAGACCAGGACACTGAGGATCCAGCTGGCAGAGGTAGGAATGAGAAGACCAGCAGTGTGGGAAGTGGGCAAACTGACTGTGGTGATTTGGGGGCATTCTGTGTACTCAAAACCATACCCCATATGCTTTGGAGCTCAAGAACGTGGAGTGTGGGGAATGTATGTATGGCATATTGTTAAACTTCTGGATGTCATAATCTGGTGAAAATGGGTGAAGAAACAACATATTATTGTAGATGGTAGGCAACACTGTCATTATTTACATGGGTAATAGAGAACTGAGGTTCAGGCTCATTTAAGAACCTTACTCAAAGGTCAGAGATAATTCTTATTTGCAAAATTCCACAGGCTTAAAGCAAGGGCCACTGTATTAAGAGGTCCTTAAACACCGGTTCTGGTGAGTATATCCCAAAATTATTAAATTAAAAGCATTTGAAACATAGGCCAGGCATGGTGGATCATGCCTGTAATCCCGGCACTTTGGGAGGCCGAGGTAGGAGTTTGAGACAAGACTGGCCAACATGGTGAAACCCTGTCTCTACTAAAAATACAAAAATCAGCTGGGTGTGGTTGTGTGCACCTGTAGTCCCAACTACTCAGGATGCTGAGGCAGGAGAATCACTTGAACCCAGGAGGTGGATGTTGCAATGAGCTGAGATCGCACCACTGCACTCCAGCCTGGGTGACAGAGCAAGACTCCATCTCAAAAAAAAAGAAAGAAAGAAAGAAAAAATAATGAAAGAAATGTAGAGGGTACTAAATCCTTGTTTTAATCAAATATAATTTTCTTTGTCCTGTCAAATATCTTTTGAATTGCAAATTGCAAATATGGAATAAATAGATATGTGCTATCTGGCATTAGAGTATAACAATATCTTGGTGAATGTTGGGAAGCAGGGGAGTTGCTTGATTCCTTTAATTGTGAAAGGAATGAAAAAGCGGTTATAAAGTATTTTAAAGAAATTTATTTAAAGGATGAGCAGAACTTGGTTATCAATTGGATGTGTGGAGTAGATGAGAGGAAGAGAAAGGTGATTACATTTTCAAGTTTGTATGCTGACACTTCTGTGGGTTTTGTCAGCTTCACTCTTTGGTTATTCAAGAAATATTGCATAAACTTCCCTTTTTTATGGGCTAAGACAGAGATTGGGCTCTCCAGAACCAAACAAAGTCAGAGATAATTCTTACTTGCAAAATTCCATAGGGTGAAAGTAAGGGCCATTATAATTTAATCTCTTGTTTCTATCAAATATGATCTTCTTTGTCCTGTGAAATATCTTTTGAATGTCAAATTGCAAATATTAGATGAACTAAAGCTTAAAGCTTTAGCTGGGAACAGATCTCTGCTAACTGTGGAGATGGATGAGGCTTATGCAGCCACAAATCCAACCATGAGCCCAGCAAGGAGACAGTTGCCCTTGCTGGCCCTTGCTTTCACTCTATGGAATTCTGACCTGGAGGTTGTGCTTGCTTTGCTTCATGAGAAAAGGTTTATAGTTACATGGTCTTCCCTAAGATAGTCTCGTTAATTCTGGTCACAAATCTGATTGCACACACAAGAAAGAAAGTTTGGGTAGACTTTTTACTTAAAAACATTCAAATGCCATTCTTAATCCTGAAGGTCCTGCATTAGTTGCATTTCACTTGATTTCCCATTTCTGGATGCTGCTGCTCTTTTCCTATCCTAAAATTTATTTTCATCAAATGTTTTAGATACATTTTGGAGTCCCCAAATCATTCTGGCCTCAGGTTCTTACAGATGTATATTTTCCTTCACTGTGATGCATAGTCCTTCTAAGGTATGAAAGCATCAGCTGTGAAATAGAACTCTATTTTATTTTATTAGACAGAGTTTTGCTCTTATTGCCCAGGCTGGAATGCAATGGCTGGATCTCAGCTTACCACAACTTCTGCCTCCCGGGTTCAAGAGATTCTCCTGACCCAGCCTCCCAAGTAGCTAAGATTACAGGCATATGCCACCATGCCCGGCTAATTTTTATATTTTTAGTAGAGACGGGGTTTCACCATGTTGGCCAAGCTGGTCTAGAACTCCCAACCTCAGATGGTCCACTCACCTTGGCCTTCCGAAGTGCTGGGATTGTAGGCATGAGCCACTGTGCCTGGCCTGATCTCACTTGACTGTGGAGAAGGATGAGGCTTATGCAGCCACAAATCCAACCATGAACCCAGTGAGGAGATGAGTTAAATTGTGCTTTAATCTGCTGGTATAGCATGATTTTATATACTCAAGAGGGACTTTAGCTGGTCAATATGAAGTAACAGGAGCTAGATTACCCTGTCACTTGAAATAACTAGAAAACTGAACAAAATATGTGAAATAATGGTTCTGAAGGCATTGGACATCAGGCAATGGAGGACAGTGATCCCCAAGAGATAAGAAACAAAAAAGGTGAGTCTTGTTTACTGGAAAGCGATTGTTCCAATTCATTAGGGAGAGATTCCAGGCTATGTCAAAGGGAGGGCAAACTCAGCTGCAGCCTGGCAATCTTTCTGTGTCCAGGAGAAGGGGAAGGGAGTCCAAGGAAGCTAGAGTTCACAAGGCAGAGTATTGAGGAAGAGAAAACTGCATAGAAAGAGAATCCCAAAGATTTATAGAAATTCCCCCTTGAGTGTTCAGCAATGTACTGATTAGCATATGCATGTGAGGGAACTTCACGATATCTTCTATCAAGGAAGAAATGGAGAGGGGATGATAGTGAGATGGAATGGGTGTTGGAAAGACAACTAACAGAGTCAAACATATAAGAAAACAATAAAATTCTATATAATGTTCTGAATAACTTTTATGTCAATGAATTTGAAAAACTAAAAATTTAAAAATCACCAGTAGCTTCAGATAATAAAACTCAAATATATAGATAACCATTAAAAATTTGAAATATTAATTAAAGGCCTTTTCCCAACAAAAGCTTCAGTACACTATGGGTTTATAGGTGAGTTCTAAAATTTTAAGAAATAGATCATCTCTATCATGCATACATTCTTCAAGATAATAGAAAAAGATGGAAAATTTTTACCAACTTATTTTATGAAACTAGAGTGACCTTGTCTCTAAAACTGGATAATGACAATTCAAACTGTGCAGTGTTTTCAGCATGCATTTCATTGCAAGGCAACCTGAAGCCAATCAGTCCATTATGTAATCAGCCCATTCCCCTGAGAGTCTCACCTCTCAGTAGGAGGTAGGGATGTTTCCATATCTTCCATGGCCAAGGGCAAGCTTCTCTGATCCAGGCATGTAAAGAGCCAAGTATCTCTCCATAACTGCCATTAGCCATCCCTTAAAGTATATTTCCTACCTAGTTATTACACACCAAGGCTAAAAGCTCTCCTATAACGCAAAGTAATTTTTGATACCCCCAAAAGTCAAAACTGTCAGATAATACAATGCAAAACAGAACAGTGTCTTAGATTTTGAGAAGGATCTATTCTCTTTCCATTCTTGGGCTTCTGTGAGGAAAACAGAGGTTTTTCCTGGAATGGAGTCTGTGGTGCCTCCTCTGCTTTTCTCCAGGAGTACCAGGCTGTTAGAATTTATCTTAGGTTCTCTCATGTGGGCATCAAGAGTGGGAAGAAGACAAAATGGAGAAAAACAATTCAGTCTACTGAGAAGAAAAAAACTTTCAGAAGAACATGATTCAAGAAGAGGAAAAAGATAAAGCCCTCTTAAATACATTTAACTTGGATATCTGTTTTTAATTAAGCTGATTTTAGCCATAGAGCTATTTTTTTCTAAAAAAAAATCCTTTTAAATCTTTTATTACCAGACTCTAGCTAGGACAGCCAGTATTTCTGGCTTTTGAATTCTACCATAGGTAACTTCCCACATGAAATTAATTAATAAGTTTTAACTAAGGTTGACTTAACTATGGATGCATAAGATGTCTCAGAGATGGTAAGTAGTTTCTATTTTTACAAGATTTAGAATCTCCCCAAGGGTAGTTCAGGGAAAGGAAAATTCAAGACAGGAAATCAGAGGCTATCCATGGGGAAAAAAACCCTCAATAAATGGCAGTTACACAAATAACAAACCACGAAGGAATCCTTCTGGAAGCCAAGAATTGAACCCTTGTCACAATTGTCAAAAGATAAAGCCTTAGCTACTGAGCTACACAGCATCGAGCAGTTTCTATTGCTCTTTCCAGAAGCCTAGAGCAGCCAATTTCAAGCATGAAAAGGCTTTTAACTGCTCAAGATAATTTTTAGGTCTAACTATAATGTGAACCCCCAAATTTCTGTCCTCTAGATGGTGGAGACCAAGAGAAAGTATCCCCATATAGTCCCAGGGTTAAGCTCTTAAGGACACAAAACAAGACAGAAATTTCATTTGGTATTGGTTTCAGGGACATGCAACAAAGTTTGTAGCTGATTAGCCTACTGGCCTGGCTTGAAAGCAGGGTTATAGGGATCTCAAACCCGCATTCTATCCTGTGATACCCCGTCTCCATTACAGAAAGAAAAATTCTTAGCACAATGTGCACCAGATTTGCTATAGCCTGAGACTAGTCTCACAAATCCTTTTTTCTATCAATCAAACTCTTGCAGAGAAGACAAATAGTGACGTTTGCCATTTACACACACACACACACAGAGAGTCAGAGAGAGAGAATAGAGAGAGAGAGTCAGAGAGAGAGAGAGAGAGAGAAAGAGAGAGAGAGAGACAGAGAATGAGACGAGAAACTGGGCTGGTAAGAATTTCTTACCCTTTTTGCCAGCATACCAGGTTTCCAGGATCCCTTTCTCTGTAGCTTCCAGAAGAATGGAGCAGTTTTGATGACCCTGCTCTCTGTGCCATAGCTGTGAGGGTCAAGCCACTTTACAAAAGAAAATTCTGTTTGATGAAGCCATGGAGAAAAGATTCTCAATTTTGCAAGATGTTGCCCAATGGGCTACATGGGGAAATGAATTAACATTTTCAATTCCAGCAAAATACACATAACAAAGCAGGTACTACCCACCTCATTCAGCACCCCATATCAGCCTGGCAAAGCTCAAACTTTCTCCTGTTGGTCCCTGTTGTCTTTGATCTACTCCAAGTGAGAAGGGATGACCTCTGAATGGTAACTCACAATGGGTGGTCTCTGGGCAAGGCACAGAGCAAATAGTCACCCTGAGACAGGCCTGTTGAGCTTCCTTTAGGGCTCAACGAATGTGACCAGACAAATAAGGAGGGTTTTCTGAGTTAGGCCTACTAAACTTCCATCAGCAATTCCCTCTGAGGTCCCCTCCACATACACACACATATACAAAGACAACACGGACAGAAGGCCTTCCAAATCAGATCCCTAACCAAGAACTCCAAGTGTATCCCTTCCAAACTATCCTGCTATTCTCTGTTTAAGAAATCTCCCCAAAATCTTCCTGAATAAGGAGAAGTCTCCCAAACCAAGACTCTTTTTACTAATTAGGGAGAGCCAACCGAAACCCCCAGGTTCTGAATTGAGACAGACATCCAGCAATGCGGCTACAGACAAAACGAGACCCCTGAAAGAGCCAAACCGAGACAGACACCCAGTGGTGGAGCTACAAGTAGACACCCCCCCATGGGGCTACAGACAGACACGCCACCATGGCGCTACAGAAACAGGAGAAGGAAGGAGGCACTGGCAGCACCTAGGATGCTCACCAACCCAGGCACACTGCAGTGGGGCTACAGTCAGACAAGCTGTGATAGGGCTACAGTTATGGGAAATCTTACCCAGGACTATTTTTCCACTGCAATTAAATCCATACACATTGGGTCAGCAGTGCCCTGCTGGCAAAGGTGGTACCAGAGTCAGCCTCTAGTCCAGGAGAACTAGGCGGCTGCTTGGGCTGGCCTCTAGATCTGTTGCCAGAGGGGAGACTATAGAACCATGGGCAGGTAGCCACAAGGACTATCCCAGACAAGCCCCCAAATTTGTAACCACCCAGTGGGTTCACCTTGCCCACTGCCTAGACAGAGCAGATTTATCAAGACGGGGAAATGCCAATGGCAATAGGAAATGAGTAATTCACACAGCTGGCTGTGGAGGAGACTGGAGTTTTATTATCAGTCTCCACTATTTTAAAATTATGTTTAAAGTATTTAAGTGAAGATTGGTGGGATTTTGGATATTAAATGATATACAATATTATATAATTTGCATTTTAGAATGTTGACATATTATTCTGTAATCAGAGAAAAAATTAAAAATTATTATTGATTGTGCTGTATTGTTCAGAGTGGTAGTTTAAAGGATGAGTATTGGATTGATGAGACAAATGCATCAGTGTTTATAAGCAAGCAAATGTAAGAACTGAACGAATTCATGGACACATTTAAAACTGTCCAGGTTGGAGCTCGTGGAAAACAGAAAAAAATAAGAATGGGAGGACTGGGAACTATAAAGCAGCCCTTTCACTTTTTATTGGCTCGATTATAGCCTCCCTTTTGAAATCTCAGTTTTGGTTATCAGTCTGTTCCGGTGCTATCTCTGCACAGCCTCATTATGTACCAGACACATACGTCCCAGCAAAAGTGAATAGGGCTGTGCTACTAAGCTCTCTGCAGAAACAGCTCTTGCCCTGCTTGCCCACTGAGTTGTTATCACTGTTTTTCTCTCCGTATCTATTACGGATGGGACTGTTCCTCCTGCACAATAGAAAGGGACAGGGAGTTCCACCGAAGCAGCAGGTGGCTACAGTTACACAGATTACAAATGCCACCAGGAGAATAATTTTCTTCCCATTTTCTAGTTCGGGTATCTTCCAGGCTATGATGTCTATACGTGGATCAGATAAGATAACAAAGACATTGAATAAATTATTACCTAACAAAATAATTTGTCTAAAGTCAGTGGGATATACTATAGGCTAAGCATTAAAACAGATCTAAAATTGTTTCTGAACATATTATTTGCTGAAGTTTAAACCACTTCCAAATTTCCCTCAGATTTGCCTTAAATTAATTGTACTGTATGTAGTTCCTCCTATAATTATAAATTACTTAATTTGTATGCATTTCTTTTTCTTTTTTTTTCAACTTTTAGTTTCAGGGGTACATGTGCAGGTTTGTTATATAGGTAAACTACATGTCACAGGGGTTTGGTGTACAGATCATTTTGTTAACCAGATAATAAGCATTATACCCAATAGGTAGCTCAGTGATCTTCACCCTCGTCCCAACCTCCGCTGTCAAGTAGGCCCTGGAGTCTGTGGTTTCCTTATTTGTGTCCACATGTACTCAATGTTTAGCTCCCACTTATAAGTGAGAACATGTGGTGTTTGGTTTTCTGTTCCTGCATTAGTTTTCTCAGGATAATGACCTCCAGCTCCTTCCACCTTGCTACAAAAGACAGGACCTTGTTCTTTTTTATGGCTGTGTAGTATTCCATGGTGTGTATGTACCATATTTCCTTTATCCAGTATACCACTTATGCTTATCTAGGTTGATTCCATATCTTTGCTCTTGTGAATAGTGCTGCAATGAACATACAAATACATGTGTCTTTATGGGAAAACTATATATAGATATATCCCTTTGGCTCTATACCTAGTAATGGGATTGCTGAGTCAAGTGGTAGTGCTGTTTTAAGTTCCTTGAGGATTTGCCAGACTGCTTTCCATAGTGGCTGAACTAATTTACATTCTCACTGGTAATGTACAAGCATTCCATTTTTCTCCACAACCTTACCAGCATGCGTTATTTTTTGACTTTTTAATAGTAGCCAATTCTGACAGGTGTGAGATGGTATCTCATTGTGGTTTTTATTTGCATTTCTTTAATTACTAGTGATATTGAGCATTTTTTCCTTATGCTTTTTGGCCACATCTTCTTTTGAATAGTGTCTGTCCATGTCTTTTGCCTACTTTTTAATGGAGTTTTTGTTTTTTGCTTGTTAATTTGTTTAAGTTCCTTACAGATGCTAGATATTAGACCTGTGTCAGATGCATAGTTTGCAAATATTTTCTCCCATTCTGTAGGTTGTCTGTTTACCCTGTTGATAGTTTGTTTTGCTGTCCAGAAGCTCTTAAGTTTAATTATGTCCCATTTGTCAATTTTCATTTCTGTGGTATGCATTTATTTTTCATCAGAATGTCATTTGATGAAATGAGAATGCAATGGGAGTCCCATTGCTGGTAAAACTGGAAAATGTTTGTGTGCTTAGTTCAGCCTGTACCCAAAACTTAACCTTTCTTGTTTACACTCCCAGTTTTGACTTATCTCATCTTTGTGGTTAGCTCCCTCCAAAATTTAGATTTGAAACACTATACACTTTCTAACTTCAGGCTCAATTTTTCAGGAATCCCTAGCAAAATTGCAATTGCTGAATGTCAAGACTACCAACTCATCCTTCTCTTGTCTTGTTATTTTTTGCTTAGCTTAGATTGTATGGCCCACCATTTCATGACTCTCCTGGAAATAGCCTAACTTTTTTTTTTTTTTGCTCCCTCCATTGTATTATTTGAAAACACCCAGATTCTGTTTGAATACAAATACCTGTCTCCTCTGTGAGAGTTTGAAACTTGTCAGAAAAAAATCCCTTAATAAAGCTATTGGTTTCACATTAAATATATCATCACAAACTTCAGATGTAAATTCAACACTATTCAGAAATCTTACTGTGTGATATCATTAAGGTAAATGGGCCCATATCCACCAAGTTTCCCAAGACGGAATCTGAAGAATCATATTTGATTTCTACGTTAATTTCTTTGTTTCTTCGTCACCAGTATATCTACTTGACTTTTCTCTCCAAATGTGTCTACTCCCTTTCATTTCCTCTGCCACCAACCTGCTTCAGGCCATCTCTAGCCTGGATTAAATGACAGCCTTTCCCTGGTTGCCCTGCTTCTGCTCTTGTTTCCATATCTCTCTGTGCTAAGGCCTTTTTGACTCACTTGACCTGATATGATCATCACATCAGGATTTCGTATATTTCCTTTTGTATAATTACCAAAGGTTTCTGAATTTATGTGTTTTATATTTTATTTCTATCATCAAAACAGTAAAATCTAAAACATAATTTAAAAATACATAATATATGCACATGGTTCAAATTTTAAAAGCTAAAAATGTTATTTATTAAAAGTAATTCATTCTCTGTATCAGTTAGTATTATTTTTGACTGCACATAATAGAAAGCCCAAATAATAGTGGCTTAAACAAATTAGACTTTACATTAGTCCTTCATGTAAAGGAAGTTCAGGGGTGGACATCTAGAGCCAAAATCAGATCATCACAAAGACATCAATGCCCCAGTTTATCTATTTCTGCTTTGCTATGTTTAGAAGACGGTGGGGCATACAATCTTCATTTCTCAGCTGAGTTAGTTCACATCAAAGAGTCTTCTTGGAGGCTCTACCACATGACATCAATTAACATCTGGAGTCTGGGAAGTGTCATATTTTTGCAGTATATGTGGGTACCCCAATAAAATCATGATGTTTGTTACTAAGGAATAATAGGGAATATTGAGTAAGCAGTTAGCAATCTCTAATATACTATTCTATTTCTGTCTTTCAAGCACATATTTGTCCTTCCCAGGCGCAACTATTACAAATTACTTGTGTCTCCTTCTAGAAGCAACTTGATTACACATAAGAATATTAGAATATATACACATACACTTGTGTATTTATATACATTGAGTATATAAATATTTACATGCATTGGATGTATTTGTATCTATGGATACATACACTTATGAGTCCATTTGCACAGCATTACAACATAATTTTGTGTGGCTTTCTATTCTCTGTTCTTCTTGCATCTCTGCTGAACAATATATCTGAGAAATTATGCAAATACATTTAGAGATACCTATTTTCTTTTAAAAATCACATAATTAGAATAAAATTTTGTTGAAGGCAGGAGCCATGCTTATCTTATCACCATTGTATACCATGTCAAAGTTTGAAGAGCTTAGTACATAATTTCAGAGCTGGGATTCAAATTTGCATTCAAATTGAATGACTTTATTCCTATGCTTATCCACAACCTCAGTATAATAAACAAGATTGGTAGATTTGTCTGTATTCAACTCTTTTCACATTCCTTAGGAGATAAATACATTTGTTAGTTTAGAAAAGTTAATAGTTTACTGAACTTGATTTTCTAAAATCTTGTTTAGAATTGCAATACGTATAGTCGTATTCATCAGTGTAAGTGGAGACTAGAGAGGAGTCATTTAGAAAACAGACATTAGACCAGGTAGAGGAGGTTTAAATGCGGCTGGCTATGTGATTTGGGGCAAGGCTTTCTCCGTCTCCCCCCTACACAGTGGGGATAATAGTTTCTAACCCGAAGAGTTGCTTTTTCATATCTAAGGGATGAGAAAAAAAATACATAAAACTTCAGTAATTTAGGTCACTCAGAAAGCACTTGGAGTTATTATAAAGGAGTTGCTCTATAATCTCTTTTTCTGTATTTTCATCCATGTCTGTGTGTCCGACTTACATACCAGATTCCTGGATTCTGGGTTCTAGAGAATTTATTATCTTAGTTTCAAACCACTTCATCCCTCACACCCCCACTTCCTACTTGTTGGGGCACAATAAGACAGGTTTCCCCAGGGACTGGGTTCCTCCTCCTCCAAGTCTCTGCTTCCCAAGCCATGTTTTCCCATCTGTGTCTAAGAAGACGGGTAAGAGAGGTTAAAGAGTTCATAAAACCCTCATGATTTATTCACCACAATCCTAGCATGGCCACCCCTGCAGAAGTTACAACAAAAGAGCTCATTCTTTTGCATCCTCTGTAAGTCCCAGGGCCAAGGGAGGGGAGCCTAGGCTATATTGGACCTAGATAGGAAGAGTGACCGGGAGGATACGAGGCAGGCGGGGATCCTTTCCTTATAGGCAGAGAGGTGGGAAGTGTGGCAACTCGATGCATTATGATTCCGAACACTTCAGTAAACAGCCTCCTAGATTGTATTTCTTCCTTCTGCCTTCAGATAAGAGGGTTTGATTTTCTTACTTGGGTAGGGTGTGTAGTGAAAGTGAAAGATTGGGCTTCAACTTGCCTGACCAGGAACAGAAGGTCTATAGATCCCACAATGGGATAAAGGGTATAGAGATAGAGCAGAGCCAGGCATGCTGGGTTAAGTATGTCACTGGTCACCTGGATCAAGGGTTCAAAGAAAGTATTGATGAAGAAGCTGGTCAATATTTCTCTGAACTCTGTCTCAGAAGAGCAGTTTAAAATAGAAAAATATAACTTTCTTTAGACTGTTAGAACATTCTTCATATTTAATCAAGATCATTTTTTCTGTGATTTCTCTCTAGTGGTCCTTATTTTGTCCTTTTCCCCTAATAGCCATTCATAAATTTTAATGTTATCATTGATAGTCTTGTTTTCTGGAGGCCACACACATACAATTTGTAAAAATGACCCCCTTCCTTCAGTAGAGAGCAATGCCCCTTATCATCCTGTAACTATATGACCGTGTCTCAGTTTGACAAAAAACTTTTTAATGCATAGTGCCCTGTGTTGGATAGTCCACTCCAGATGTACTAATTGGAACAGGATTGAGAAAGATTCTCAACTACTTTGCTCTTGGCATTGTACTTCTGACATTAAATTAATACACATCAAATACTCAGAAGAATGTCTGGTACATACTAGATACGTGGTTCATGTTGGTTAATATTGCCAATCCAGTTTTAGAAACAATAAATTAGTTTTTACTCTATGGACCACATTATTGACTTATGTTTTTATATGTACTTCCACTTGCTGGAACATCTAGGAATCTGTTCCCTTTTCTTTTCCTCCTGTTCCAGACTTTCTCACTCGTCCATGCCCATTTTCCAATGTTCAGTAGTGAAGAAAGGGACTTTAACAGAGTTAGAGCCTAGGTGATAACACTGGATGGATAGAGGCAAGTGTCCTGGGCTCATTCAGGCAGTAGAGGTTTGACTCTTCTTGAGCAAACGGCTAATGTGTGATGACTGGAAGCAGATAGGAGGATTGATCCACAAATGTCATCTAAGGAGCATGAAGAGATATGAAGATTATGTCAAACAACGCTAGAAAAGGACAGAGCATTAAGGGGGATGTACATCAGGGATGGTAAAATAGAATGTTGGGGGATGAGGTTCAAACAGAGGGAAGACTCACGTAGGAAGATGAGATTTCTGTTTGGATAAATTGGTAATGATTTTGACAGGATGAAATTCAAAACAATTCTTACCAACATTAGGAGCAAGTGGATCATTTTATATTTGTATTAGGAAAAGGAGAAGACCCATTAAGTCAGAAACCTAGCACAGGGTTTTTTCATCAAGCAAGTGGGTGAATCTTGGGGGGCACCTGTGAGCAGTGGCATAAATAGATCCCTGAGTTCCATCATGTATTCTGTGCCATGCCCCACTTCCCTCTAGTCCACCACACAACCCCCCTGTGGCTACCCTTTACAACACTGATCAGAACTGCCCCTCTGCCCACTGAAAGTGTGGTTAATTCTCCTTTCTCACTCTTCCTCAAAATTTTCTATCTATGTTAAACACCAAGGCCGGTAATGCCAAAATATTTTTCGGTGGGCTTTTATTTAGAATCTATGGGGTGTTAGAGAATGTAGTATGTACAAATGGAAAAGTACCCTTTATCTGCCCTCTATTTCAAAGCAGAATGAAGGGAGATAGAGAGGTACAAAAACAACGTGCTAAGGTTTACAGAGAAAATTTAATAATAGTAGAAGTGGCTTCCTCAGTGAAGTAGCTACCTCAATTATCTTACTTTCCTTCTGAATCTTTAATCTTTCCCTGAACATATAAACATACTGCAGTATCTTTCATTTCTGCCTTGCTTTTTCTTCTATTATAAGCTTGCAATGGACTTCTTTAGCTACACAGTCAACTTTCCATATCTACACTTCCTCAATTTCTAGTTCTCCAGCTCCCTTCATTCTGGTTTCTGTTGCTACCAGTCAAATGAATCTCTCTTGGCCAGGTTACCAATGACACATGCTTATTATAATACTTAATGAATATTCACTGTCCTTATGTTATTGAAATTCTACTTGACTAACAAGTTGGTAAAACCCTTCTTGAAATTTTCCCCTTGGTTTTTTTCTAGGGCATCTTATTCTTAAGATTTTCTTTATACCTTTCTAGCCCTTCCATTTATGTCTCCTTCTTCTTTTTCCACCCCTTCAATGTTGCTATTTTCTAGGGTTCCAATCTTAGCCTTGTGCTATTCCAACTCTACAGGCTATGTTCTAATGCTTTCTGAATTTATGTCCTAAACTACAATCCTTCTAATTTTCTCAAACTCTTCAGTTTGAAACAGCCGAAAACAAATCTATGTGTGGCGATTATAAACACCTCAGTCTTGACATATCCCAGTACATGCTAATCTTACTCATTTAACTGTATTTTACATCTTGGTGATGCAACTTATTTACTCAAGCTAGTAAACCGGAGGTCACTCTGGGCTTCTCACCTATTTTCTCCTTTAAAACAAATCTGTCAATAAGTTCTGTCTATATGACTTCTGGAAGTTTCTCCTTCTTCCCATCCTCAGTGCCTCAGCCTTTGTTCAGTTGCACATCACTTCTTACCTGGGCTATTGCAGCCACCATTCTATCTATTTCTGCTCTCTTGCCTTACCCAAGTTCATGCATAATAATGTGTCCAGAGTGATCTTTCTGTACGTACCCTAAATCTGGTCATGTTTCTCTTCTAATGGAAATATTTTTTTCCATTTCTCTTCATCCATGTGACTAGTTCTAAAATCTTCAGCATAGAAAACGTACTTAAGATCTGGCTTTTTCTTTTATCAACTCCATTTTTGGCTCTTTCTTTCAACTCCTCATCCTTCTGGCTCCAGTCAGATTAAATATTGCATAGAATTTCCTTCCAAAGTTATTCTCAGACTCAGCTCCATGCTTTCACATAATCCATTTTTTATATCTTCAATACACTACACAGATTTAATGCATGTAAATCCTCCACATCTATTGAAATAAAACTCAGCTAAGTTGTTAGCAGCTTTAGGAAAGCTTCTCTTTTCCTCTAGGGTTGAGTTCAGAAATTTTCCTTTGTGCCTTCCTATTATTCTGCTCATATGCCTAATTAACTCATTCTACAAATATTTTTAGCCATTTCATGTCAAGCACTGTGCTAACTGATGTTATTTTCATGGCATGAAATGTCTAATTGGGCATTGGAAGAAGGAGTATGTAAGCAACTTATCATACAAATATATAACTATAAACGATGAGGATGGTTCAAAGTACTACAGAAACATAAAATAGGAGGACTTGATCTTGTGTAAAGGGGGTTAGAACAAACCTCTCAGAGAAGAGAGTATTTGAATTGAGATGTAAAGGATGAGGAGAAAGTAAGTGTTGTGTAGAAGCATAAGATGCGCAGCCTTCCAAGAGAAGTGGGGTCAGAAAGCTCATGTAACTTTTGAAGACATGAAAGGATGGTGTGGCTGAAGCTCAGGGAGCAAGGGAGATGGGGTGTTAGATGGAACTGGGAAATGAGGAAGGAGGTAGATAATATATGACATTGTCTGCTTTCCTTCCTCCCCTCCCTCCCTTCCTCCTTCCTTTTCCTTCCTTCCTTCCTTGCTTCCTTCCTTCCCTCCTTCCATCCTTCCTTCCTTCCTTCCTTCCATAATGTAGTCAGTTAACTATGTGTACCTAGCAATCTATCTATACCCTGTATATATAGTGATGATAAAAGAAAAACCACACACCACACATGATTTCTTCCCTCATGAACTTAATGGTCTCATGAAGTTCAAGTAAAAAATTTCCTTTTTATAATATTAGCAATGAGAAGCCACTGAAATATTTTAATCAGATGACTGGTAAGATTTATATTTAAAAACATTTCTTTGATTTCAATGTAGAGAATGGTTTATAAAGAAACCTAGACTGCATTAGGAGGCAATATCTACCTTTTTACTCGAGGTAATAGTACTTGGATGGTGAGAGTGGATATGGAGAAGTGGATGGATTCCAGGGCTAATTAAAAGGGAAAATGACAGGTCTTAGTGGTTTCATCATGTACTTTGTGTCATTTTCAATGGGTAGAATAAATGTTCAAGACATTTTCTGGGCTCTGGCTTCTAAAACTGACAAATATTTACACCAGTCACTGAGATGCTGGCAAAAGACCAGGTTTTTAAATTTTGGATTTGATGAGTTTTGAATATCTTTGGGAAACCCAGGTTGATACATAAAGTAGGCTTCTGGAGAGGTCTAAATAAGAAACATAATTCAGTAATTTAGTAATAGAGATGGTAATTGTCTAATGACATAGACAAGATAAAAGAAGTGGAAGAAAGGAAAACAGAATATCAAAGAGGAAAGAAGAAAAGTGAAGAAAATGTAGGACTGAAGCTTTAAATTGACGTCAAGGTCGTGGATGATTGATGTGTTCGGGAAAATGAGAGGGAGTGACCAGGAGGTATAAGGTAAACTAGAAGATTGTGATGTATGAATTAGGCCAAAGAGAGTGTTTCAAGGAAGAGGATTTGATCAACTGTTTCAACAAGATTTAACAATAGGGAAGCTGTAGGTGATTTCTGAGAGCTGCTTTGTGGAGCTAATGAAGATGGAAGCCAAACTGAAGTGAGTTGTGGAATGGATGTGAGGTGAGGGAATGGAGACAGTGAGTGTAAATGCTTGTGAGAGGTTTGTGCATGAAGGGAAGGGGAGAGTTAGAGAAAGAGCCAGAATTCAAAGCTGGGAGAGCTGGGATCCATTCTTGAAGATGGACAGATTATTTATTTTAATGAAAGGAAACAAGAAAAGGATGAGAGTATATACACATTATTTATAAGTCTTACAAAACTTTATATAAATTTATAGGATCAAAGTGCAATTTTGTTCCATGCATAGATTGTATAGTAGTTAAGTCAGGGCTTTTAGGGTATCCATCACCTGAATGATGTGCATTATTCTCATTAAGTAATTTCTCATTATCCACCCCGTCTCACCCCCCTCACCCTTCTGAGTCTCCACTGTCAATCATTTCACTCTCTACATCTATATGTACACATTTTGAACACACACTTACGAGTGAGAACATGCAATATTTGTCTTTTTGTGTCTGGCTTATTTCATTTAAGATAATGGCCTCCAGTTCTATCTACGTTGCTGTAAAAGACATGATTTCATTCTTCTTAATAGCTGAGTAGTATTCCATTGTGTGTATGCCATATTTTCTTTATCCTATCATCTGTTGTTGAACTCTTGGGTTGATTCCATATCTTTGGTATTGTGTATAGTGCTGTGATAAACATACCAGTACAATCATCTTTTTGATATATCGTTTTCTTTTCCTTTAGGTAGATACCTAGTAGTAGGACTTTTGGATCTAAGGGTAGTTCTATTTTTATCTCTTTCAGGAATTTCCATACTGTTTTCCGTTGAGGCTGTACTAGTTTACATTCCCATCAATTGCATATAAAAGTTCCCTTATACATGTTGGCATCCTTGAGAATATCTGTTATTTTTTATATTTTTGATAATAGCCATTCTGACTAAGGTAATATGTATCTCACTATGATTTTAGATTTGTAGATTTTATTTTGAAAAGTTGAGGAAAAGTTTACTGATTACTTTCTACTTTCTCCATGAGGTAGTAGTTGACGTCACCTTCTGAAAGAAGTAGAGTTTGAGGTTTGAAAAAAATGAAGACATTTGGAAAATAATTTTTTTCTAGAGGAGAAAGTTGATTAGGGAAGATTTGTAGGGTGCAATATTTATTGAAGGCACATTTAAGGTTAATGGGTTAATGATCACAAATTTATAGTAAAACCAGCGTCCGTTCTTTCTTTCTTTCTTTCTTTCTTTCTTTCTTTCTTTCTTTCTTTCTTTCTTTCTTTCTTTCTTTCTTTTTTTTTTTAGTTTTATTCCAGGAGCACTAGGATGTTCAGGCTCAGGTTGTGGGAAATGAATAGTTTTATTCATATAGATTGAAGTTTTAGCAAAGAGATGACTTAATCAAATTTATATTCTATTTTCTTCTAGTATACCATGAGTTTGGGTAAGAGATGTAACAAAAATATCCATCTCAAATTATATTGGTGTATAGTAGAAAGCAAAGATCTAATTAAAGCTATTTCTCTTCAAAATGATTTATGAAAAAACTTATCATCTACCATTGCTTTTCTTACGCTGGTAACGTACTGGCCTAATTTGTTGCATGTTTGTAATATGTTTTAACGTATAGTGAGGTTACTGCCTGTCACTACCCTTTTTTTAAAAGTTCATAGGTTTTTCATTCATTCATTTTTCTTCATAGACCACACCATTATTTATCAAGTCTCACAATTCTACCTTTAGAATATTGGCTGAAATTTGCCTTACTTGGCAAAAGTGAACTACCTATCATTGGCTTCCTAAAGAGTAAGTGAAAGGGATACTTTTCAAAGCAATTTGTAAAAATAACCTCTTGTATCTGCCCATACACATAGTCATGAGAAGCCTACTCAGCTCACGATTCAGCCCATGGCATCACCCAGCAACAGCTCCACTGCCCCAGTCTCTGAATTCCTCCTCATCTGCTTCCCCAACTTCCAGAGTTGGCAGCACTGGCTCTTCCTGCCCCTCAGCCTTCTCTTCCTCCTGGCCATGGGAGCTAACACCACCCTCCTGATCACCATCCAGCTGGAGGCTTCTCTGCACCAGCCCCTGTACTACCTGCTCAGACTCCTCTCCCTGCTGGACATCGTGCTCTGCCTCACTGTCATCCCCAAGGTTCTGGCCATCTTCCGGTTTGATCTTAGGTCGATCAGCTTCCCTGCCTGCTTCCTTCAGATGTTCATCATGAACAGTTTCCTCCCCATGGAGTCCTGCACGTTTATGGTCATGGCCTATGACCGTTATGTGGCCATCTGCCACCCACTGCGGTACCCGTCCATCATCACTAATCAATTTGTGGCCAAAGCTAGTGTATTCATTGTGGTGCGGAATGCCCTTCTTGCTGCACCCATTCCTATCCTCACTTCCCTGCTCCATTACTGTGGGAAAAATGTGATTGAGAACTGCATCTGTGCCAACTTGTCTGTGTCCAGGCTCTCCTGTGATAATTTCACCCTTAACAGAATCTACCAATTTGTGGCTGGTTGGACCTTGCTGGGCTCGGATTTCTTCCTCATCTTCCTCTCCTACACCTTCATTCTAAGAGCCGTGCTTAGATTCAAAGCAGAGGGGGCGGCAGTGAAGGCCCTGAGCACATGTGGCTCCCACTTCATCCTCATTCTTTTCTTCAGCACCATACTACTGGTTGTGGTGTTGACAAATGTGGCTAGAAAGAAGGTCCCCATGGACATCCTGATCCTGCTCAATGTCCTTCATCACCTTATTCCTCCTGCAATGAACCCTATTGTGTATGGGGTTCGGACCAAAGAGATAAAACAGGGAATTCAGAAGTTACTGCAGAGAGGGAGGTGAATATGTAAAACATTTCTAATACCTCCTGTTCTTCCTCTTCAGTGATTTTACCTAGGCAGTGAAGTAGAGAAATGTCAGTTAGTGAGTATTTATTGCATTCACTGAGGCTCCCTTCATTACTGAACCAGATTCCTTCCTTTACTTTCTTTGCCTAGTTCAGGTGGAGGTAGGCAAGGGGAAGAAACTCGTATTTATTGAGTGGCTGTTTTGAACCTTGGCAGTTATGTTTAAGTAATTTAATCTTCAACACATCTCTGCAGGCATTGTTACTTTCATTTCACATAGAAAAAGAGATGCTTTTAGGAAGAGAAATGACCAAAGATCACATATGTGGGAAGCAAAAAGAATAAAACCTAGGCTCTTTCTACATAGTTGAAATGCCTCATCAATTACAACTGAAGCTGAAAACCAGCCTTTGCTTTACTTTGACCTGTATTTTGTCTTTCTGGTATTTGAATAGGCAGAAAATGTCCACAGGTATTTTCTGCCTATTCTTACTTCTTTGAGACCCAAGGGACTTCTCAGAGAAGGCAGAGTCTTGCTTGACAAAACTTCTGTTGGGCAACAAGAAAAGAGCTTTATAACAATATAAAGCAATGCCAGCTTTCTATTCTATCCTATATAGCCTCATCACCTTAGAGAGAGTCTTGAAATTGAGGATGGATGTAGACAGGTAGAGGGGACTCTAAGAGGGTAGGAAACAGGAAAGCTGACTAGGACATTGTGTTGGCCACTTTCCCTACATGTTTAAGCTACACATTCAGTGAACTGAATATCAAGTCTTACTTGATCTGTTGACTGCCCAAGTGCTGTAGTTGAATGTGGGAAGATATGTCATAGTGTCAGGTTTCTGGATAATAATGGTTCCAGTTAGGTGAAAAAAAAACCCTACACTGGTTATTTACAGATAATTTAATGTAAACAATTGTTTAAATGGGTATTGGAGACAATGACGAAAAAAAGGAGGTTCAAGTAACAGATAAAAAGTATCTATGGGAAGAAACCTCCACTTGGAAAGAGATTGGGTCATTAGAACCTAAAAGGCTAGGAAGTGGCCCATAAAACTGGATCTCAGATATCTGAGGAAGGATGCTGTCCCTAACTGGTACTCATGCCATAGGACCCCAGAGGATGTGGCCCTCAGAGCTGGGACTAAAACCTTTGAGGATGGGACACTACCTTGATGGTGCTGGTATTTTTGAGAGAGTTTAACTCCAGTAAGGCTGGGAGTTAAACAAAAACAAAAACCAATCAACCAACCAACCAATCTGGAGACTAGAATCAATTCCACTTCTAAGATAAAGAGTTGCTGCTAAGGAATACTGACAAGACAGGAACAGACAGAAAGAGCAAGTGTCCCTTTCCATGTTTCAACTTTCTAATGTTTCTGTTACTCTCTGTAGGTAGAAACTCAGAGAGAGACAGCTGGCAAAGAAGCGTTTGACTCCCAGCGCCAGCATGACAGAGTACAGTATGGATGGCAGGCTTGGGACTGAGAGATAAGTGTTAGTAACTGGCGCAGCTCCAATCTTCTGTGGGTCTGAAAGCTTGTGACTACTGAGGAGCACCTATAACGTCACCCTGCAGTGTACTGTTCATACCAGGGAACTAGAGTCAGAATCAAGTCCCCTAGTGCAGGTGGGTGGAGAAACATGACATCATGTTTAGAGGCAGCATTCATAGCTATGAAGGAATTGACGTGAAGCTGTTAAGAGGAGTAAGATCAACTGCCCCACATCGTGGGGATTAGATAAAGTAACTGCAGCCCAATGCTGGTGTGGGCTCTAGGCAGAGAGTTTCTTCCAGTCACTCAACAACAGTAGGAAAGAAAAATTATACCCATTGGCTTACAGGAAGGGGCTCTTAGTACCTTCAGGCTTGGCTCTCATTGTCTCAAGCCAGAGCCACAGGTTCAACTCAGTATTTGTCATTTTTTAAGCAGAGAATTCTCTAATAGAACTTCTCTCCATTTCACAGTTGCTAAGATTATCTCTCACTGCTTTCCTATTGTCCTTCAGGCGATATAAAGGCCAACTTCACCACTGATTTTCTAAAATAATACTTATAATGAAAATCAAAGTTCATGTGTTTTGAGCACTTGCAATATACCAATGTCTATGAATAATAATATTTAATTTTCATAAGAGCCTTCTATACATGATTATAAAAGTGAGTTTTTAAAAAGGAATCTAATAGGATATAAGTCATAAGAATATAATACATCTGTAATCAGGTGATATTTTCAAGCATTTGATCAACTCCATTGGTCTTTCCAGGAGTGCTTTCCCTGCATCTGCCATGATTTCACCCGGAGCAAGCCTAGAATGAACTCAAAGAGGAGTCTATGTTATTTGGCCAAAACTCAGATCTTAATTCCTGAACCAGCCTTCTGTAGATCAATGCAAATGGCCAATACAATTATGAGATGCTTGACTCAAACTGGGTGTACATAGGGATAGAAACTACCAACTTTGTTGTAGGGATTTGTAAAGGATGGAGGGACCAAGACAGCAGTGGGACAACAGTGATCCCCCCTCACAGTAACTAGCACAGCTCTCGCATATTGAGGGGCTCAGTAAACATTTCCTTACTTATGATAATGAATTGGCTAAATGAAGAGTTGAAAAATCATGTCTATCTTTTAATCTTTCGTTCCCCAGTAGTAGAGTCCTAAATGTAACAAATGGATAAGCCACATACTTAAAGTTGGCTCTCTGCTCTGGTTTTAAGTACAGAGGTTTAGAGAACCACAGATTTCTCACAAAATTGTCAAGCTCACTGCAAGTGGTAAAATAACTTGTCTCAAGGGTCCTAGATAGGCTTTGCAGTAAATCCTCATACAGATGATAAAGGAGCGAGATAACCAAAGAATCAGACCTTGAAGGGCAGACCCAACACTGCTGTGAAGTTCCCATAGCAAAATGTTAAAACATGTCCTCTCTGTTAAGGTTTTCAAACACTGTCTTGAGTGAATATAATGAAGTAGTATAAATTAAAGGCATTTTAAATTGATGGGGTACCAATGTTTTGTCAGTTTTTTAAAACTGAGAAAGTCTATGAAGATTTGCTTTGCTTTGCTGATACAACCTGAATATTTTCCAACTGCATTGGAAGAGGGTGCATTCAGAACATGAGAAGAGAGACAGGAGAGCTTTCCAAAGGTCACTCCCCTCACTCCCTGGTTTGCAGGTTAGTCACATTTGCATGAGGAACACAGCCTCTTGAGAAGGAAGATCTGATATCATTGAACATTGCTATTCAATACCATAGCTGACTTAAATCAAGGCCAGTGGAGAGAAAGAATAACAAGTCCTCTGGAATTAAGTTGGAAGGAGAAGCGACCCTACGTTGGTAGCCAAAGCTCAAAACAAAGACCTAAGTATTGCTGAGGGAACAATACTACATTTTCCATTTATCACAGAAAGCTTTTTAGTGCCTAGCCATCCCGATACTTTATTATGCTGTGGTGTGTATTCTAGGCAGTGACAGTTCTGAGACATCAGAGACCAAGTTTAGGGCATCAAGACCGTGCAACTGTAGAACCTAAACAGCAACGTCTGAAGTTAAGCAAACTCTTCCTAGTTGGCAAGTCAACATTGCCGCTTTGTGGCTATTTGTAGGAATAACAGTACTGTAGTGAATGCCAGTTCTCAATCTCAGGTGTTTGAAAGAGGACGGACAAGTCTGTTTAGAAAACTCCTGTACTTCCTGCTCATAGGGCACATAGGGACTTGAGCGATTAATTTAACAAATAAAAGAGACATACCAATTTATACCATGATTTTCTTTTCTTCAGCAACACTTAAAAGCCAATACCAAATCACTGACATGAGTCAGGTATTCATAAGAATAGTGAATATCCTTAGTGTTTCAGAACATATTACATTATCAGCATTTGGCTGAGTACTGTGTATAATAACAACATTTCTTCACCTATTCAACCAAAAATTAGTTATTGAGTTCTTTATGTGTGATTAGCACTCTGAACATATAGGAAAACTAGTTTTTAGAGAGATTATGGTCAAAATAGCCCACGAATTATAATTTCCATTTTTGCAGATGAGGCAACTGAGCAAAATGATAAATTATACATGTCATTTAATCAATAGGGACCAGAGTTAAAATTGAGAATTAAGGCATTTTGCTACATAAACCCATTTTTCCTTCTTCAGAGTCTAGGTATTGAGGTATATTTTTAATCTTTCACTGGATAGATTTGTAAGGGAAGTTTTTCATGCTCCAGATTATAGATATCAAAGGCAGAGTACACCAAAAACCCATATGCATTGAAATAGTCAATGCAAGTAAAGTTAGTTACTATAACAATGATAGCACAGTGGCCTAACACAATAAAAGTTTACTTCTCATCCACATCTCATTCCAATGCATGAGGGCTTTGTTCCACGTCAACATTTAGGGACCCATGCTTTTTTCATTACGTGGATCCTCCATGTTCTGGGCTCTTAGAGCCCTTCACTGGTGCTTCTGAATCTGGCTGGCAAGCCAGAAAGAGAAAGAATATGCAGGATCTTGTAAGCTTTAGGGCCCCAAACTAGGAGAGATACCATTTTCTCTATCATTTCATCAGCCAGACTCCTCACATAGATCCAGCTGCTTGCAAAAGAGCCTTGATCATAAATTTTCATTTCTCTTTTTCCTACATATACAATATGCTTACCTCCTTACCAAGGGAGACCACCCAAGCTCTCATCTGATCACTCTATGCAGCAAAAAATCGAAGACCTACAGATGTGTGTGGCGTTCTCCATCAGATCCCATTGTGATTTCTCTTTCACCAGTAATATTCCGTCTCTCTATTAATGGTAGAGCAGATGATTTCCAACTGGAAATGAAGCATAGAATTCAGTTAGCAGTAACTTACTAGTAATGCGAGAATACTTTAGGAATAGATATTGCAATATTTTTACTTACTGAGAGTGGGACAAGTTTCTTAACTAGACATTGTTTGTGTTCTCTAGGAGGAACTCTCCTGATCATTGTTTTCAATGTCCTGACCATTGCTTTTTATTGTTTTTTTAATGCCATCTGCCTTTGGAGGTTTGTGGCTTTATTAATGTTCCCATTATCCTAAATGAAGCAGGCATCGAACAATGTGACTTCTTTTGGAGTGACACTGCATTTGAACCTACTTTCTACTTATAAAATATTAGTATCAGTATTTTAAATAAATTTTTATTTAATTATGCATTTTAAAATTAATACATGATAATTATACATATTTATGAAGTTACATACAATGTGTAGTGAGCAGATCAGGGTAATTAGCATATCCATCATCTCAAACATTTATCATTTCTTTGTGTTGGGTACATTCAATATTCTTTCTTCTAGCTATTTGAAAATACACAATATATTACTGTTGACTATTATCATCCTTTAGTGCTGTAAAACACTAGTACTTGTTTCTCCTTTCTAATTGTAATTTGTGTAGGATCAATACATTTTTTAAATTCTAAATAAAAAACTTTCTTTAAAAGTCGAGTTCATGTTTCTTTGGCAATAAACCCCCTCAAAGGCCCAATAGGTTTTTGATCTATCTGTATCAGGTCAGTTCAATGTGCTAGTGATCACACTCAAAGGATTTTCTTAGGCATAATTTCCATTACTTTTCTTTTCTTTATTGTCTTCTCCCTTTCTCCATGCCACACTTTTTCTACTTAATGATGTTTATTTTAAGGCTGTCAGACTTGAGAAGGACTGCTATACACATCATCCAACTTTTTCTCAGGCTAGATTTCTGTGATTCTTCTTTACTCAAAGAAATTCTAAAATTTTCTCTTAACTTTTGACCTCCAAAATGGACAAAAGGTGGAAGCATTCCCCTATAAAACTGGCACAAGGCAAGGATGCCTTCTCTCACCACTTCAACATAGTATTAGAAGTCCTAGCCAGAGCAATCAGGCAAGAGAAAGAAATAAAGGCCATCCAAATAAGAAGACATGAAATCAAACTATCTCTGTTTGCAGATGACGTTATTCTATATATAGAAAACCCCATAGTCTAGGCCCAAAACTTCCTCCAGCTGATAAACAATGTTAGTAAAGTTGCAGGATACAAAATTAATGTACAAAAATCACTAGCATTCCTACATAACAACAACAGCCAAACTGAGATTCAAATTAGAAAGGCAATCCCATTTACAGCTGCCACACAAATAATAAAATACCAAGGAATACAGCTACTTAGGGAGGTGAAAGATCTCTACAGTGAGAATTACCAAACACTCCTCAAAGAAATCAGAGGAGCTACAAACTAATGGACAGACATCTCGTGCTCATGAATAGGAAGAATCAGTATCATTAAAATCACTATACTGCCCAAAGCAATTTACAGATTCAATGCTATTCCAGTCAAACTACCAATGACATTCTTTACAGAACTAGAAAAAACTATTTTAAAATTCATATGAAACCAAAAAAGAGCCTGAATAGCCAAAGAAATTCAGTTCCTAGTTTAGGACTGTTCAAACATATACCTGAAATCTGCCTTGATATTCTGCTACGATTATGTCAAGATCCTGGTATTTGATTGGAAAGAAACAATGTATTTTCTGCTTAGCTTTTGAGTTTATGCAGAATTCTTGTGGTCTGTCAAGAGATGCTGTTGTTAGTATGTGGTGGCAGAAGAAAGCTACATGAGTCAATACTCTTGGAAAAAATAAACCTTGATACATTTTCTGAAAAAGTCACTAGATCTCTTACATTTACCGGGATGCTTATAATATAATTAAGACTGTGTCCTGTTTAAGAAAGAGGTTGAGAGACTTTCCTTAAACCTATGCTTACTCCTGGAAAAGTAAATGCTGGTTTGCCTGTAGATAGAGCCAAGAGAGGAATCAAGGTCTCATTTTTCCTTGAATTCACAGAGTGACTGATGAATTGAATAATGTGTCTAAATGCTTTTGAGAAAAAGCCTTCTGACATTCACTTTTGGCTTAATGAGACTTGAATTTTGAGTTTAGAAGTCAGGTTTAGTATCTCAGTTATGCTGTTGCCTGACATACTGTCTTTTTAAATTGGAAAGACAATTGGGAGGCAATTTAATTATGGGGGCGGGTCTTTCCTGCACCCATAATTCTCATGATAGTGAATGAATCTCATAAGATCTGATGGTTTAAAAAAACCAGAGTTTCCCTGCACAAGCTCCTCTATTTTCCTGCCACCACCCATGCAAGATGTAAGTTGCTCCTTCTTGTCTTCTGCCATGATTGTGAGGCTTCCCCAGCCTCGTGGAATTGTAAGTCCAATTAAACCTATTTCTTTTGTAAATTGCCCAGTTTCAGATATGTCTTTATCAGCAGCATGAGAAAACGGACTAATACATAATGTATCACATTTATTGATTTGCATGCATTGAACCATTTTTGCATTCCTGGGATAAATCCCACTTGATTATGATGTATTATCTTTTTGATGTGTTGGTGGATTTGATTTGCTAGTATTTTGTTGAGGATTTTTACATCTATGTTCATCAAGAATATTGGCTTGTAGTTTTTTTTTCTGTTGTGTTGTTGTTTGTTTTTGGTGTCAGGGTAGTAGTAGCCTTGTGGAATGAGTTAGGAATAATTCCCTCCTCTTTAATTTTGTGGAATAGTTGTAGAAGAATTGGTGTTATTTCTTCTTTACAAATTTGATAGTATAAGGCAGTAAAACTTTCTGTCCCTGTGCTTTTCTTTGTTGGCAGGCTTTTTATTACTGATTCAATCTCATTACTCACTATTGGTATTTTCAGGTTTTCTATTTCTTCCTTGTTCAATCTCATTAGGTTGTATATGTCCAGGAATTTGTCCATTTCCTCTAGGTTTTCTAGTTTGTTAGTATATAGTGCCCAGTAGTCACTGATAATATTTTGTATTTCTATGGTATCAGTTGTAATATCTTCTTTTTTGTTTCTGATTGTATTTGCATCTTCTCTCTCTTTCTTTTGGTTAGTCTAGCTAGAGGTTTATCAATTTTGTTTATCTTTTCAAAAAATCAAATTTTCACTTTATTTTTTTTTGTCTTTTTGAGGCTTTTTAAAGTTCTATTCTGATTTTTATTGTTTTCTTTTACTAATTTTGGATTTTGTATGTTTTTGCTACTCTAATTTCTTGAGGTGCATTATTAGGTTGTTTACATGAAATCTTTCTACTTTTTTGATATAGGCATTTATTGCTATAAACTTTTCTCCTAGCACTGCTTTTGCTGTATTCCATAGTTTTTGGTATATTGTGTTTTCATTTTTATTTGTTTCAATAATTTTAAAAATTTTATTCTTATTTTCTTCATTAATTCAATGATCATTTAGGAGCTTGTTTAATTTCCATTTATTTGTACAGTTTCCAAAGTTTTAGTTTTATTCTACTGTGATCTGAGAAGATTTAAAAAATGTGTTGAGACTTGTTTTGTTGCCCAATACATATTCTATTTTGGACAATGTTCTTTGTGCTGATGAGATGAATGTATATTCTACAGCTGTCAGATAAAATGTTTTGTGTTATTTCAATTTAGTCTAAAGTGCATTTTGAACTCAATTTTTCTTTGTTGACTTTCTGTCTAGGTAATCTGTCTAATGCTGAGAGTTGGGCATTGGCATCTCTGCCTATTATTGTATTGGTGGATATCCCTCCCTTTCAACCTAATAATAATTACTTTATATATCTGGGTGCTACAGTGTTGGGTGCATATATATATATATATATGTATATATATATATATACGTATATATATACACACACACATAATTGTTATATTTGCTTGCTGAATTGATCCCTTTGTCATCATATAATGACCTTCTCTGTCTCTTTTTACTATAATATTTATAACTTAAAGTCTGTTTAATCTGACATAGATATAGTTACTCCTGTCCACCTTTGGTTTCAATTTGCATGAAATATCTTTTTCTATCTCTCCACTTTCAGTCTATATTTATTGTATAGGTGAAGTGAGTTTCTTGTAGGCAGCACATAGTTGGGTGATTAAAAAATCTTATCAGCCAGTCTACACCTTTTAAGTGGAAATTTAATTTGTTTACATTAAAAGTTATTGCTGACAGATGAGAACTTATTCCTGCCATTTTGTTAACTTGTTTCCTAGTTGTTTTGTATATCCTTTCCTCCTTTTTTGGATTTGTGTCCCCGCCCAAATCTCATGTCAAATTGTAATCTCCAGTGTTGGAGGTGGGACCTAGTAAGAGGTGATTGAATTATGAGGGTGGTTTCTTGGTTAGCAGTTTTTTTCTTTCAGCATTTTGAACATAGCATTCTATTCTCTCCTGACCTGTAAGATTTCTGCTGAGAAATCTACCCTTAATCTGATAGACGCTCCCTTAGATGTGACTTGATGCTTTTCTCTTGCTATTTTTAGAATTCTTTCTTTGTTTTAAACTTTTAGTAGTTTAACTATAATCTACCTTGGAGAATACCTTTTTGGCTTTTATTTATTTGAGAATATTTGAGCTTCCTATATCTAGATGTCTAAATCTTTTGTAAAACTTGGAGAGTTTTCGGCAATTATTTTGTTAAATATGTTTTATTTGCATTTGCTTATCTCTTCTCTTTTCTCAAACACCTAAAGTTTGAGTATTTGACAATTTAATGGTGTCACATATATCACAAGGCGTTTCTTCATCTTTCAGAATTTTTTGTTTTCCTACAGCACCCAATATTCCCAGGAGGTCTCTCATCCAAGTACTAACCAGGCCTGACCCTGCTTAGCTTCCAAGATTCAATGAAATTGGATGCATTCAGGGTGGTATGGCCATAGACTAAAAATTCTTTTTTTTTTTTTTGGTCTGACTGAATTATTTTCAAAAGCCTGTCTTCAAGTTCTGAAGTTATTTCTTCTGCTTAACCTAGTCTATTGTTGAAACTCTTTAATGTTTTTTATTTCTTTCATTGAATTATTCAGTTCCAAGTTTTCTGTTTCTTTTCTTTTTTTTAATGATATCTATCTCTTTGTTGAATTTCTCATTTAGATTCTGAATTGATTTTCTGTTTTTTTATATTATTTATCTGTGTTCTCTTGTATCTCACTGAACTTCTTTAATAATATTATTTGAAATTCTTTTCCAGGCATTTCATAAATTTCTTTTTCATTGGAATCTGTTGCTGTAGAATTACTGTGTTACTCTGGAGATGTCATGTTTTCTTGTTTTTTCACATTTCTTGCTTCCTTACATTGATATCTGTACATTTGGTGTAACAGTCTCTTTTTTTCATTTTTTTTGAGATTCACTTTTGTAAGGAAAGAATTTTTGTGTGTGTGTGCATGTATCTACAGTGTTAGTTGGGTAGGGCACTTTAGCTTTGATTTTGGGTGCTTGCAGTAGTGTAGTCTACCTAGGAGTTCTTCAGTTCTAATCAGTGAGTATTAGTCCATTCTTACACTGCTAGAAAGAAATACCTAAGACTACATAACTTATTTAAAAAAGACATTTAATTGGCTCATGGTTCCACAGGCTGTACAGGAAGCATGGCAACCTCTGCTTCTGGTGAGGCTTCAGGGAGATTTTACTCATGGAGGAAGGCAAAACAAGAGCAGGCATCTTCCATAGCAAGAGCAGGACTGAGAGAGAATGGGGAGTTGCAACACACTTTTAAACAACTGTATCTCATGATAATATTCACTATCATGAGAACAGCACCCAGGGGGATGGTGTTAAACCATTCATGAGAAACCACCCTCATAATTCAATCACCTCTCACTAGGTCCCACCTCCAACATTGGAGATTACAATTCGACATGAGATTTGGGCGGGGACACAAATCCACACCATAGCATTCCATCCCTGGCCCCTTGCAAATCTCATGTCCTTCTCACATGGCAAAATACAATTATGCCTTCCCAACAGTCCCCCAAAGTCTTTACTCATTCCAGCATTAACTTGAAAGTCCAAAGTCCAAAGTCACATTTAAGACAAGGCTAGTCCCTTCCACCTATGAACCTGTAAAATCAAAAACAAGTTACTTCCATCATACAACGGGGGTACAGGCAGTAAGAAATTGGCCAAAAGAAAAGTGCTACAGGCCCCATGGAAGTCTGAAACCCAGCAAGGAAGTCATTAAGTCTTAAAGCTCCAGAATAATCTCCTTTGACTCCATGTTCCACATCCAGGGCATACTGATGCAAGAGGTGGGCTCCCAAGGCCTTGGACAGCTCTGCCCCTGTGGCTTTGGAGGGTTCAGACCCCACTGTTCTCACAGGCTGGCACTGAGTGCCTATGGCTTTTCCAGGCACAGGATGCAAGCTGCTGGCGGCCCTAGAATACCAGAATCTGGAGGATGGTGGCCTTGTTCTTACAGCTCCACTTGGCAGTGTCCCAGAGCGAATTATGTGAGGCTCCAACCCCATATTGCACACTCTGAAGCAGTGGCCTGAGCTATACATGAGCCATACCTGAGCCACTTTGAACCAGGGATGGAACTGGAGCAGTTGGGATGCAGACAGCAGTGCCCCCAGGCTGTGCAGGGCAGCAGGGCCCTGAGCCTGGCTCACAAAACCATTCTTCCCTCCTAGGCTTCTGGACCTGTGATGGAAGGGGCTTCTGTGAAAGTCTCTGAAATGCCTTTGAGATTTTTTCCCCATTGTCTTGGGTGTTAGCACTTGGTTTCTTTTTACTTATGCATATTTCTGCAGCCTGCTTGAATGCCTCCCTGAAAATGGGCTTTCCTTTTCTACCACATGGCCAGGCTGCAAATTTTTCAAACTTTTATGCTCTGCTTCCCTGCTTCCCTTTTTAGATATAAGTTCCAATTTCAGGTTTTTTTTTCCCATGAATATGAGCATAGGCTGCATCTTGAATGCTTTGTTGCTTAGAAATTTTTTCTGCCACATACCCTAAGTCATCTCTCAAGATCAAAGTTCCACAGATTCCTGGACAGGGGCACAATCCAACAAAGCTCTTTGCCAAGGTATAACAAAGGTGACCTTTACTCCAGTTCCCAATAAATTCTTCTTTTCCATCTGAGACCTCCTCAGCCTGGACTTCATTATCCATAGCACTTTCAGCATTTTTCTCACAAAAATTTAACAAATCTCTAGGAAGGTCCAAACTTTCCCTCATCTTCTTGTCTTCTGAGCCCTCCACATTCTTCCAATGTCTGTCCATTACCCGGTTCCAAAGTTGCTTCCACATTTTCAGGTATCTTTATCAAAATGCCTCACTCTTTGGTACCAATTAGCTCATAGTTACATAGCCTGTATAGGAAGCATAACAGCATCTGCTTCTTGTGAGGACTCAGGGAGCTTTTACTTATGGAGGAAGGCAAAGAAGGAACAGGTATCTTACATGGCAGGAGCACGACCAAGAAAGAGGGAGAAGGTGCTACATACTTTTAAACAAACAGATCTTATGATAACTATTGACTATCATGAGAACAGCACCTGGAGGATGGTGTTAAACCATTCTTGGAAAGCACCCATGTGAGTCAATCGTCTCCCACCAGGCCCTATCTTCAACATTAAGGATTACAATTTAATATGAGATTTGGGTGGGGACACAGATCCAAACTATATCATAGTGTCATAGTTTTTGTGTATTTTCTTAATGGCTTAGGCTGTGGTTGTTATTGTAGACTTCAGGCTTTGCTGGGGACAGTGATGTCAGATGTGCTGGACTTTGAGCATCAGTGGTGGCAGTGGTGGGCTGCGTTTTCCTGTCTTTGGGCCAGTAGGCAGCATATGTGGACTCTGGTGTTAGCAAGTTGAGATGGGCTGATTCTTAAACCTTCAGGCAGCTTGTTTGGGTACTGGTAGTGGCAGCGGTGGGCCAGGTGTTTGTGCTGATCCTTGGGCCTCTGGGTAGCATGCATTGTGTTGGCAGTGGTAGCAGTGATTGCAGGGCATCCCTCTGTTTCCAGGTGGCATGCACAGGTTGCTGGGAGTGTTGGTGACAGGCTGGGAAGGCAAGTCCTCAGGCCCCCGGGTAGCACATATAGGTGGGTGCCAGTGGTGGCAGACAATGCTGGCCTGTCTTTAGGCTCTCTGATGGTGCACATGGGCACAAGCTATGATGAGTGGGGTAGAGTGATTTCCAAACTCCCAGACAGTGTGCTTGGGCATCAGCCGCAGGTGTTTTGTTTCATTATTAGGCTCTCTGATGGTGCACACATGTGCCAGAAGCAGAAGACAGAGTGGGTTGATCCCTAGGTTCCTGGACTGCACAGCCAAGTGGGCCCAAGCAAAACTTAGGGTGCCATGCCCACCCTTCTGAGGGCACTGGATTCCTGTACCTCAGGAAGATGCTCTGTGCAGGGCCACCTGGGGCAGTGTCCCCAGATTCCACCCCACATCAGGGTGACTGCCAGGCCTGACACTCCCAACAGCTGGGCCTGGGGCCCATGATCTGCTCCTAGAGGATCCCCCTCACAACTACCTTGCACTGCAGGGCTGCAAGCTGGGCAAGGGGGAGTTCTGGGCTGCCCTTGACCATCAGGACCACAGCAGGAGCTTGTGGACATGTCACCCCTGCCTCCAATGCCAGCCTGTGCCCAGCAAGGGCCTGGATCCCCTGCCACAGGCTGTGAGGGGATGTGGCTGAGGCTGCATGCTCCACGGAGCTGATGGGAGCCAGGAGCAGGCAGCAGCCCCACCCTCCCAGGCGTGGCTGCAGCCACCCAAATCAGGGCTGTGGACCTGGACCTCCCTGTGCTCTTTGGCAGGAGTCCCACACCCCCGGGCACAGATGCAGCCACCCAAGTTAGGGCTGTAGACCCGGGCCTCTCTGCACTCTTGGCGGCTCAGGAAGGCCACCCTCTGCCCTTGCAGACTCAGAGCTGCCCGCTCCTGCTGCATGGCCTCTCCACTCTCAGCACCCACTCAGATCTCAGAGCAGAGTTGGGGCCAAGCTTGGGCGCTATCACAGCCCAACTGGTGTGCACATGCTCAGGCCCTGCCACCTTGGCTGCCCTGGACTTTGGGCACTGACAAGTGTTGGAGGAAAGCTGAGGGAGGTGCTGAGGGTGGCTTGGCAGTGGCCTGAAGGTGCCCCTTGGTGCAATTAGCCTGAGCACCATGGATGGCGGCAGGAGGCAGATGGACTGGAGTGAGGACTTGTGGTGCCTTTTCTGGGCTTGCCCCCAGCTGCCCATGGACCAGTCATGCACACTTCCTCTCCTATAAGGCCCTTAAAAAGCCCCTGGCTCAGCCAGAACAGAGAAGAGGATCCAGAGATAATGAGATGACCAGCTGCAAGGAGGAGCTACCCTCTCCCCTAAGAACTGCAGACAATGGGATGACCTGCCTGCAGAGAGGAGCCATGCACTCTATGCCTCCTGTCTGCTGACAGCTGCAGACAACAGGATGACCAGCTGAGGAGCTACCTTCTCTGCTGATAGCTGAACACTTGCTGGGATAACCAGGTGCAGAGAGGAATAACTTTCTCTGCTGACAACTGACAATTTGTTGGCATGACCTATCTGCAGAAAGGAGCTTCCCTCTCTGCTAGAAGCTAAACACTTGTGAGGACACCCTGGCTACAGACAGGAACTGCCCACTTCAGGTCTTCTCTGAGCTGTTCTATTGCTCAATAAAGCTCCTCTTCATCTTGCTCACCCTCCATTTGTCTGTATACTTCATTCTTCCTGGTCACAGGACAAAATCTCGGGACCTGCTGAATGGCAAGGCTAAAAGACTTGCTGTAACAGAAACAGGGCTGAAACATGCTCCTTGCTCACCACATTGCAGGTGAAGACAGGAGCTACAGCCCTTTGGGGACCCCAGACCTGGGAGTTCCCTGAGCCAGGGCTGTGACTCCCTCTTTGGGGCCCTGTGGTTCCTGGTGTCTCCAAGCTTCTGGGCACCACCACATTCCCTGGTGCCAGCCGGGGAAGCTGCTTGCAGTGTGCCTAGTTCAGCTGCAGCCACACAGAGAGCTGGTGCCCATCCTGGCACCCAGATCTGTCTGCCCGTGGCAGCAGCTGGCATGTCTGACTGCAGAGTGGCTAGACCCTACGCTCGCTCACACCCACCCCTCACTGCTCTGTGCCTGACTCCAGTCTCCCTTGGAGGTGTGGGATCCGGGCCGGTAGCATGAGTTGAGTGTAACCTGCCAGGCCAAATGGACAGAACGAGCCGAGTGGGCCCAAGGAAAACTCAGGCAAAGACACCACTGGCCAAAAGTTTCTAGCAATAAAAGCAACACTCCAAAGATCCCATAACATTGTCATTGATTAAAATGCCATTATGTGTCATTTGCCACATGATGGTACTTTCAGGATAAATTAGATGCTCTGGATAATCTCAGGACATGTTTTGAATGGAGGCAGATAAAATACAGGTATTTAGATTCATTACCTGTCCAGCTTGATCCAGAGAAAGAGAGAAAAATTACATTAACAGAGCTAACAAGGGTTTAAAATGCAAAAATTTATTATTTACGAACATTCTCTAATGTCTCACACTGAAGGTTTATTCCATCCATCACATTAGTATATGAGTGCTGCCCTCCATATAAACAGTATTCCTGACTTCGTTTTCACGGCAGACTATGCAGCATGAAAAATTCCCCAGCTGTTAAATAAAATATATATATATATATATATATATATAAATCTCCTCTCAAGAGCACAGTTATGTTTGCAAGAAAGTAATTTGCTAGTTAGTGATCAAAAAGTGATGAGAGATGTAATAAGACTGATAGACATTGAATTTATGGCTGTGATAGAAGCATTTATTAGTTTCTGGTTTGCATTTTAACTTTTTGACTCTTATAATAACACAGCTTAAAACACAAACACATTTTAAGTGGTTATACACATACAGAAAATAAGAATTTGAATACTCACAAGGGGAGGAGATAAAATTAAGGCACCCAGATACTCACAGTACCAGGGATCTTGAAGGATTGTACTTCTAGTGAAGGGGCAGACAAAAGAAACCACTCACACATTCACGTGCACACACACACACACACACACACACAATTTCTGTCTTGAACTAGGCGTTAGAAAGAATAAAAAAATCCCTCAGGTAGGTATGATTTGATATTTGTAATATATGGTCTGGGGAATCCCAAGGGGGAGAAATTAATATGAAATGTCTGTCTTAGATTGTTCATGCTGCTATAACAAACTACCCGAGGCTGGGTAATCTACAAAGAATAAAAATTTCTTTCTTACACTTTTGAAGTGTGGGAAGTCCAAGATCAAGATACTGGCAATTTCAATGTCTGATGAGAGCCTGGTCTCTGCTCTTAAGATGATACTTTTAACACTGTTCTAACATGGTGAAATTGCAAAAGGAGGCAAAAAGGACCTAGCTAGTTTCCTCTAGCTCTTTTATAAAAGCACTAATCCTAATGAGGGAATATCTCTCATGTCCTAATCACCTCCCAAAGGCTACACCTCTTAATACTTTTGTATTAGGTAGGGATTAACTTTCAATGTATATTTTGAAGAGGACCCAAACATCCAAACCATAGCAGTGTATTTAGGGTGATCCTAAGAGATCTACCAGAAATAGCTTTGTTGATCATAAACAAGCATTTCAAAATTACAAAGTCAGCATGAGCAAGAGTCAGTAGAATTAGATATCAGAATTTTGGAAAACAGGATTATCAGTCACAAGTTATATATAACATAGCTAGGTTTAAAATGGTTAAATAAATTAAAGATGGAGTAAAAAAGCATGAGAAAGAAGTTCTAATTTATTGGAAAACCAGGTACTTTTGAAAAGAAAAAACAACTATGACTTCTAGAATATCTAAAAAATGTAGTCACTGACATTAAGACATATTACAAAAGATTGATATAGCTTAGTTCAGAACTGATAAAATGGAGCTAAAGTTGAATAGCTTAATCTGAAACCAATACAATTTGAAAGAGAATGGAATGGGAAATAGAGGTTAAAAGATAAAGAGAATTTAAAAAGAAGGTTCAATATAGATGGAACTGGATTTGCACAGAAGAATGTAGAAAATAGGGAGGAGGAGAAACATTCAAAGGGATAATGGCTGAATTATCTTCAGATTCAGGAACTTAAAGAGAATAGCTTTTAAAATAAATCTAGACTCATTTACTAACATTCAAAATCCCAAAGACAAAAAGTTCTGAATAGAGCCGGATAAATAATACATTACCTACAGAGGAGCGGCAATTTGACAGACAATATAATTCTTAACAGCAATAGACATCAGAAGTCTGTGGAAATATATAATGTATTATGTGTGTGTGTGTGTATGTGTGTGCATGTGCTCACATGTATGTGTAACTCAAATAAATTGAAATATATTGAATTGAATATATTAAATTTGAATAGACATGTAAAATACTTATCAATAATCAGATTTTTATCCAGCTAAATCGTCACTATAAAAGCTGCTTGAATTAATCAAACGTAAACATATTTGTAAAAGCACTGAAGAGTTAAGAAGGAAAAATCAAAATTTAGGAGCAGGTAAAAACTGAGCGAGAGAAACCCTGGATTTGCAGCTTCATTTGTTCTGAAGACTTTTGCCAATCTAGAAGAAATCAGTGTGAAATGGAGCAAAAATTTGGCAATTTCCTGGCATGAGGAAAGAAAAATCAATGGCAGAGTCTGATGGGATCTTGGTAAATACTCTCAGGATGTGGTTGAACTGGAAATGTATCAGTCTTTGTGTTAACTGGTGACTTTTAACTTTATTACATCTGCAAACCCTGTTTCCAAATAAGATTACATTAACAGATGTTAGGGGTTAGGACTTCAACATATCTTTATTAGGGGTACAATTCAACTCACAACATGCATTACTTAGATTCTACATCAGTAAATTGTGGATTATAATAATATATCTCTCATTTGGTTAATATTAGGATTAGATGAAATAACAGGTAATAATCAGAATAACATGGCCCATTAATATCTCAATGAAGATTTATTATGATAAATACATACAGGATATATACAGGATACATACAGGATATATACAGGATATAAATACAGGATAATACAATCCTTGGTGTAATTATATGTTACATTTTGGTCTCCCTCTCTAGATGGCAGGAATGATTCTTTGTTGTACTGCTTTTATAACATGTAGTATAGGGCTTAGTAGATTATAGAGTCAAGATTAATGTTTGTTAAGTGAAAAAATTAATTTTATCCTTGCAACTACCATGTATTGAAAGGTTCATTATCCTCACATTTCAGATGAGGAAATTGTGGTTCTGAGAGTCTCTAACATTGCCCAAGTAGAAGCAGCCAGAAAGTGGTAAAACAAGCATTAAACAAAAGCATCACATTTTCTCTTCCCAAAATTCCCATGATCTGAGAGTGGAGAGGAATTATTTATTTATAAGAAATTCTGAGGATAAGAATATTTTGCACAGTTTAAACTGCATGCTCTTAGCAATATACATTTCCTTGAGTGATTATTCACTCATGAAATAGTTTTCTTCATTTAGCATGTCTATTAACTTTATTTGATGCTTCCATTGTCCTTGGAGCTTTACCTCAGACATCTACATAGCAAGATAGAGATGGGGCCAGAGTTACTGTATGTAAGGAGTGGGATTATATTCCATCTACATTTCTGCCCTAATGTCTCCTTCTCCGCAGTTGTGGGGAGGAAACCATGAGTCCTAGAAAAAGACTTGTTCTTCTTTCTCTAAGATTCTTGTGCCCAAAGCCCACATGATCCTGAATATTCTTTAGGAGAGCCTATATTCTAGGTCCTATTGTGCATGAGTGGTAACTGTTCTGGTGACCATTCCATTTGTTTTTTCAAGGAAGCAATGCCAGGCATTGCTCTATGGAAAGTGAGTATTGTTAACAATTGCATTGTCTGAAACCACACTTAGGAAACAAAAAGTTTAGACAAAGAAAAGCCATGAAAATAAAATCTTGGACATGACACCATGAGCATGAAGAGGGCCACTCCCAGGGATCTGTGGGATCCAGACCGCTGATACGCCCACTGCAT
Organism: Nomascus leucogenys; assembly: GCF_006542625.1. Taxonomy (NCBI): domain Eukaryota; kingdom Metazoa; phylum Chordata; class Mammalia; order Primates; family Hylobatidae; genus Nomascus; species Nomascus leucogenys. Next base: position 66,884,460 of record NC_044395.1, on the reverse strand, counting down.
GCGAAAGGTTCACAGGAAGAGCACTCTCTGCTCCCCTCAACTGGCGATGGTCCATGCTCCTTTCATTGGTGGGAATGTTCCTGTAGTACTTCCCTCTAGTTATAGTGCTTAGAATAGCCTGATTCACTTTCTTCCTTACTGGTGTATTCAGAGAAATTATCCTGAAAGAATTCCCATCACTCAGTTTCCTTACACTTTTTTTCTAGGATTTCTTTTTCTTTTTCTTTGTCTTCCCTCCTTTCTTCCTATCTTTCCTTTCTTATTTTTAATATAAAATTATATATAAAGTGTACAAAATGATGTTTTGATACACATAGAGTGCATCACACTGAATACTACAATCACACTAATTAACACATCCATTGCTTCACATGGTTACCTTTTTTTGTGGTGGGAACTCTTAAGATCTATTGTCTTAGCAAATTTTAACCATATGATAAAATATTATTCCCATCCCCACACTTCACATTAGATCTCTAGAACTTATTTATACTTTTAACAGAAATTTTATATCCTTTGACAAACGTCTCTCCATTTCCCTCTCTCCTTGCCCCTTGGTAACCACCAATCTATTCTTTGCTTCTATGAATTTGACTTTTTAAGATTTCACACATAATGTGAGATTATGCCGTATTTTTCTTTCTGTGTCTGGCTTATTTTACCTAGATGAATTCCATTTTCATTAATTAGACTTCCCAAGTGCCTTTGAACTCTTTCACCTCAGTCTACTCCCAATGCTAAACACCTTTCACAATATACTCTCCTGGGACATGGACCATAGGGTCCCAGGATCCAGGTGCCTAATAATGGCACTAAGTCTTGTGACTAGTGTGGAGGGAAAGGACTAGTGGGGTCAGGGTCCATAAAATTAGCCTCCACAGCTCCTGTAGAAAACAGCAAGAAATAGCAGCGGTACAGCCTTCTGAAGTTGGTGAGTCTCAAGGTGTGGCCAAAGAAATTATGAGGAAGAGGATGCTGATGAAGGGAGGGGGAATCCACGAGCCTGGTGTGAAAAAGGACATAGAACTCTTTAAATAAGACAGTGTAGTAGATGACAACCTTGCCACAGTACTTAGGTTCTGGTACAAGTGTTACCAACCTATGGCTGTGATTTCCCTCAGAGCTGAGGCTAAGTCATTTCATGGCTTGTAGACTCAAAACTTCTGTAGGCTCAAAGACTCCTAGCTATATCATAGCTATGAGGCCAAGGCTCTGTGCCTAGCTAGGTCATAATCTTCCTTTCTTCCCTAAATTCATCTATGAACCTAGGTGACTGCTTCTTCTAGGCAATCATAGCTGGGCTCAAATCTTCCATTGCCATTTTGGTTAGTTCAGAATCTGTCTGACTTTTCCAGACTGTTAATGGCTCATGGTCAGAGACCATGTTTTGCTCATTGACACCTAGAATGAATAAGCACAATGACCACTCCTTTGTGAATATCAGTCTAGGAGTATGAACTGATGGAGTTGGCATACTGAAGATCCAAAAACAATGCCCCAGATGGTCAACAATTCTTCATTTCTCAGATTAGGAGGCCTCAATTTCACTAAGGAAAATTCAGAGGGAGGAAAAATCATTCCAGCTATTAAGGAATTACAAGGTAACTATGAAACAAAGCCGAAAGTATATTATTACCTGGAAGAATCGATCAGTGCTACAGGAAATCCAAAAGAACATATGTCTTCCTGTATTCGTTAAAAAATCTGGGAGGCATTCCTGACTGCAGCCTTTCTCTGTCTCCTTAATCTTTCTTACACTAAATTTTCTCGTAGCCCTCCTCACCCCTCAAAATTATCCTTTCTTCTCCATTTACATGGTTATTACTTTTGTTCAGATCTTAATCACTTTTCCTGTGAACTATTTGGGACTCTCCAAAAAGCCTCCCTGCCTTCCACGATTCCCCTTTGACCTATTTGCTATGGTCTCAGTGTTTGTGTCCTCAGAAAATTCGTATGTTGAAATCCTAACCTCCCTCCCACCTCCAAGATGATGGTATTAGAAAGTGGAACCTTTGTGAGGTAATTAGGTTATGAGGGCTCATGGTTGAGACTGGTACCTGTATAAAAGAGATGGTAGAGAGCTAGCTAGCCCCTTCCACCATGTCAGGACACAATGAGAAGGTGCCACCTCTGAACTAAGAAATGAGCTCTAGCCAGACACGGAATCTGCTGGCACTTTGATCTTATACTTCTTAGCTTCCAGAACTACGAGATTTGAATGTTTGTTGTTTATAAGCCACCAGTTTATGGTATTTTGTTTTAGCGGTTAAAGTGGTCTAAGACACCATCTATTGTATATCATGTTCCTTTTCAAATATTCTGTGACTTCCTACAGTGTATGTGACAATGCCTACTATCAGACAGACTTCTAAGGATCCTCTCAAGGCTGCCACTGCTTCCCTTTAAACATCTTTTGATACTCTACTCTCCCGCCTCCTTTTCCCCAAAAAACTTGGGATGTAGTAGCCCCTAATGCCTCATTACTAGTCATTACTTAACATCCATGAAGGCAGGTTTTTTTGTTCTTACCTTGGCCTAAAAGGACAGTCTTTATTCTCCTCCAGGAAATGTTACCTCATTTTTTTTGGCCTTTGATGCTCTTAGCTTGTTGCATCTTTTGACCTAATAGAACTTCAGAATATGACAGCCCCTTTCCCCTTCTACAATAACACCTAAAGTTACATATGATTTATTCTATTTCATTTGTGAGAAAACTGGGCAATATGGAGTTGAAATAGCTTTTAGGTTTACACGATCAGTAGAAGAGCTAGAATTGTCCTTTGTTTCTGCTTGAGGCTAACTTTTAAACCATATTACACTGCTTCATTATCTGAAATATTGCCTCCTTATTTTATGATTGTCATTATGAGAGCTACAACTGTACTGCATTATAAATGTGTGCAAGTCAATTTTCTCTATTAATTAGGTAAGCTCTCAAAAGATAATGGTTTTTGCTTAATCTATGCAATGTACTGCTGTCTTTAGCATTCTGACGAGGAACTAAGAAAACACTATTTTCTCACTTGTTCGAATAGATCAAGCCATTCAGAGTAGCTATACTTGAGATTATTGGAAAGGAGAAGGCTTTACATATAAGGTGAATTAGTTCAATCTTATTTCTCAAATTCACACTGAGGGTCATTTTCCTAATCAGATATTGAAATGCAGGGCAGAACTGATACATAATTGTGCCTACTCCAGTTTTAACTCCTGAATTCTTGGTTTGTTTTAAAGCCCTACAATGGGTAGATTTTTTTTAAATAATGTATATTGTATAATTTATGTTTAGAAAGTCTAGAATATTCAAGGTGAAAGTTCTTGGATTAAATAAATACTTCCATTATCTTCTCTGGCAGCTAGAGTCTTCTAATATCTTCTCATGCACACCTCAATCCTCTTAGAGAAGACCTGTCAAATGGGACAGGGGTGAAAGATCAGTCATTGTAGCGATGCTGATTACACACTTCCTAGGCTCCCTGTCTTTTTTCTTTTTTCTTTTTCCTTTTTTTTGGGGGGGGGATGGAATCTCGTTTTGTTGCCAGGCTGGAGTGCAGTGGCGTGATCTCAGCTCACTGCAACCTCCACCCCCTAGGTCCAGTTCAAGCAGTTCTGCCTCAGCCTCCCAAGTAGCTGGGATTACAGGCATGCACTACCACACCCAGCTAATTTTTGTATTTTTAATAGAGACGGGGTTTCATCGTGTTGGCCAGGCTGGTCTTGAACTAACCTCATGATCTGCCTGCCTTGGCCTCCCAAAGCTAGGCTCCCTCTCTTATCCTGCCATGACTCCCTGGCTACTTTCTGTCTCTTTGGCTGTGACAGTCATTGCTGTTACCCTTCTTAGTACTTGGCCTCTTTCTCTTTGTTTAGTAGTCAGGGAAAACAAATGATACCCCACAAAAGAAACAGTTGTAATCAAAGCAGATGAGTTTACAGAATGTAGATTACATATGCTAAGGATAATTGGATCCTGGTCACAAGGAAGAATAGGTCATTTTACTTACCAGGTAAGTGGGTTCTTGCATAGATTTACTTGCCTAAAACTCATTCTCTGACTTCTATTCCATCTTTGGTGAACTTCAGCTCATTTGATTAGAGCAGGTCCTCATGCAATGTCATTTCACACAATGTTGTGTCATTATAACATTGACAAGGAAAAAAATGGATTTCAGGTGGGGGGCCACTGTCTGTGTGGTGTTTGCATGTTCTCTCATGTCTGCCTGGGTACTTTAGTTTTCCAGGTACTCTAGTTTCCTTCTACAACCCAACAAGGTATAGTTTAATTCTAAATTGTTGCAGTGTGACTGAGTGGTTGTGTGTGTGAGTGCTCCCTGTAATGCAGTGGCATCCTGGTTCCCTGAGCTTTTGGGAACCAACCCAAAGCTGCTGGCATAAGCTTGGACCACCTGTAAGCTTGAACTGGAATAAGTGGGTTGAGAAATGAATGAATGAATGAATGAATGAATGAAAATCATTGTAAAGTAAAAATTAGTAAAGTGTACTGAAATCATATAAACGCATGACAATAAATGATACTTGTGATTGCTGGTTTTTAAACTGCATGGTGGTAGAAGATTCTTCTTACAATTTTCCTTTATCTCTATTTTGTTACCTATAACATTAGGATAACAATATTAATTACTCCTTAGTATTGTTTAAAAGGATGAAATGAGATCATGGATATAAAACATTGTGGCTGGCATATGATACATACTTGGTTAAATATAAGGGAAGCTGACGACAGTGATTTTAAAAACTTTACTGGGACAGATACAGGGCCTCAGTGGAAACCCACACTCTACTACGTCTAAAACACATACCTTTTATGTTTCTGTACTTCTCTCCTACATTTTAAGGTACCCTGGATCTCCAGATTGATCAGGAAACTTTACATGGCATCACCCAGCAATGACTCCACTGCCCCAGTCTCTGAATTCCTCCTCATCTGCTTCCCCAACTTCCAGAGTTGGCAGCACTGGCTCTCCCTGCCCCTCAGCCTTTTCTTCCTCCTGGCCATGGGGGCTAACACCACCCTCCTGATCACCATACAGCTGGAGGCCTCTCTGCACCAGCCCCTGTACTACCTGCTCAGCCTTCTCTCCCTGCTGGACATCGTGCTCTGCCTCACCGTCATCCCCAAGGTCCTGGCCATCTTCTGGTTTGACCTCAGGTTGATCAGCTTCCCAGCCTGCTTCCTCCAGATGTTCATCATGAACAGTTTTTTGACCATGGAGTCTTGCACATTCATGGTCATGGCCTATGACCGTTATGTGGCCATCTGCCATCCATTGAGATACCCGTCTATCATCACTGACCAGTTTGTGGCTAGGGCTGTGGTCTTTGTGATAGCCCGGAATGCCTTTGTTTCTCTTCCTGTTCCCATGCTTTCTGCCAGGCTCAGATACTGTGCAGGAAACATAATCAAGAACTGCATCTGCACTAATCTCTCTGTGTCCAAACTCTCTTGTGATGACATCACTTTCAATCAGCTCTACCAGTTTGTGGCAGGCTGGACCCTGTTGGGTTCTGACCTTATCCTTATTGTTATCTCCTATTGTTTTATACTGAAAGTTGTGCTAAGGATCAAGGCAGAGGGTGCTGTGGCGAAGGCCTTGAGCACGTGTGGTTCCCACTTCATCCTCATCCTCTTCTTCAGCACAGTCCTGCTGGTTCTGGTCATCACTAACCTGGCCAGGAAGAGAATTCCTCCAGATGTCCCCATTCTGCTCAACATCCTGCACCACCTCATTCCCCCAGCTCTGAACCCCATTGTTTATGGTGTGAGAACCAAGGAGATCAAGCAGGGAATCCAAAACCTGCTGAAGAGATTGTAAGAGTAAAAAGGATTAGATCCACCTTTAAAGTTGTTAATGAAAATTGGGAAATAGGGAATTATTTTTATGTTAGAAAGGAAATTTCACTTTTAAATCCTGGCCTGAGTTCCGATTCTTCTGTTCTTAATATCTCAGGCAACAATGAACACATTTATTTGTGAATCTTTGTTTTCTGTTGCTTGAAAGGAAACCTCCCTTTTCTGGATTCTATGGTTACTTCGGAATTTTTCCTGATCTAATCTGCAATGAAGAATCTTGCCAAGACTTTGACAAATGGAGCTGTATTAGAATGGAAGTGTTTGACCACTAAAGAAACAAACTTTATATAATGCCCTTAAAAAGATCAGCCTGTCTTCTGATTTGCAAATGACACTGATTTATTTCCTGTCTCTGATTCAGCCTGGCAGACGGCTACCTGGCTTGGGTGCGATGAAGGCATGGCTTGGGTTAAGTATAGATGTTGACCTTGGAACAACTTGGGATTTAGTGCCTTGCCCTGAATACCCCGACTCTCTTCCATGGCACCTGAGGCAGATGTGCTATTCACTGGCTCCTAAAATTCTCCTAGACCCAGTTAAGATATTCAGTCTATACCACCTCTCTGAGGGCAGCATTTCCTATTCTTTCTCTCTACTTAGATTTTCTTTCTTCGGTTTTTGGTTTGTAAATGAGGTTGACAATGTTTTAGGATTTTTAGGTTGGGGAGGAGTTGTATTGTTTGAAGTGCTTTATGTTCTTTTCTTCATCATCTTCATCTTCGTGTCGTTATAATCCTAGTTCCTATCCCACCTTGAACTGCCTATCCAAGGCACAAATGTGCCATCCTATTCATTCTCTCTGTTGCTGTTTGCTGCAGCCTCCCTCCTGAGCTGGGGCTGGCAAAGCTGCCAACAGTTTCCCAGACATGAAAGTTCTAGGGTTTGTTTTTCACAGAATAATGTATTCTACTATTTTGGCATTTCCTTCTTAATGATGCCACACAGTTCAGTATCCCCAAGGAATATTAAACAGTCTTAATCTGTCTCTTTTGGGGATGCAAATTAAGATTTCAAGTCCATCATTTGTCCAAGCATTGTTTGACAACTGTCCCAATTGGACTATCCTACTTTCATTTGTACTGAAGCTTATCTTTGCTGAATGACTTGTATTAAAATTAATATCTCTACAGTGTTAAAAGAATTTATATGTTACAGCATTTTTTATTACAGACCTCCTATATTCTAGCCCTAACATACTTTCGACTTATCTTAAACTTTGTTTTCTCTGCTACTGTAGCCCAAATGAGCTGCTCATTATTTCTTGAAAACTACTTATTCCCATTTTGCTCTTTCTCTTCAATCATTTGATGCTTCTCAGATCAGCCTTCTTTTACCATTACCACCATTTGCCAAACCCCATCTTTCCTACCAGGTTTAATTCAAATGCCACCTCCCACAGTAGGTCTTCCTTCCCTGATCCTCCCGACTGGAATCATTAGTCTTGCATCTTGTGTGGCTGTATTTCTTTCTCTGACACTGTCATAAGCTTCTTTTAGGTTGAGAGTATTTTATTAATCTTTAAAATTCTGCATGGCTACTTTTACTCTTATACAGATAAATTTAAAATAAAAATGTGTTGAACAAAATGTGTAGAACATTTTATAAGTGATCTCTTATCTCTCATTTCCTTTGATTACTACTTGGAAACAATAAAATCTTATACTATTATATGTCCTTATAGTACCTAACAGAGAGCCTTATTTTTAGCCAGCACAAAATGAACCTCTATATAGTGAAGACCATTAGGATTGAGACAGTCTGGACAACTGGAATTTTATTCTCAGATAAAATAATATGGCTAAATTTGTGTACTCAGATTTTGTGAACTTTGGCTAAACTCATAAATTCTGGCTTTATTACCTTGAAAATGGTGTTAATTTATTTTTTGTTGCTTTTTCAAAGAGTGAATTAATAAAAGTTTTTGCACAGTAAGTATATACACATTAAATTATATATACATTGAATGATTTATTATCATTATTATTTCCCCAAGCATGCTGCTTCCCCTGCTGCCCTCTGAATAATAGGCTGACCATTACTGCACACCTTATTTACCTTGGGGTGCAAGGTATCCATGGAATTTGAGTCCTCCTCTTTCCCCCTAGTTATTTTTGTCACTAGTTTATTTTCTTGAGTTCTCTTGCTTATGTGAGGGTTATCATGTAGGAACTCCAAACTATTGGGTGCCCCATAAGACCTTTAGTTGAACATAGCCTATTTATATCCATTTCAGTCTGGGTGCACCACGAGGCTCTCCACAAGCATCCCTTCGGAAACACGTAGGGACAGCTATTGAAGACATGTGGCTATAATACCACTCCAGTGCTCACATTCTTTAAGGCTACCAGGCTTCCAATGCCACTTGCCCCTCCAAATTGTACCAACAATCCCATCTTGTATGTTTGAGAGAGCATGACACAATAATCATAAAATAGGAAACTGTTTTCACCAAGTCCAAGCAGCTGTCTTGGTAAATTATCTTCGTAATTCATGACCACACAGTGTGCAGAGGCTTGACTGCTTTGCAATCCCTGCTCAAAGCAGTGTTAAGAATCCTCACTCTCAGTTTACCTATAAAATAGCAAATGAAATAAACACAGTCCATAAATGCTGTGTTACATATTTTCTCCAGAGTGTCCTATTGGGTTCTTATATTAGTCCAACTTTTCTTCTTGGGATAGAATAACTTCTGCAATTTCTCTCAAAATCAGGTGTTACTTGGCGCTTCATCTGAGAAAAGCTGTTTGGTTATTACTCGCTGCTTCTGAAGCATTTTCAATAGAAAAGAGTGATAGTCCCTATCCTTGGTGTTATCACTTTTGTCTACCGCTCTCCCTTCTATCATAATTTCCCCTTTTTTTTTGCTTTATTATCCTTCCTAATTTAGACTCTTCCTAAGTGAGGGCCTCTGGTTCAGGCACACAGACAATACATAAATCAGACTGTAGCAGGAGTCTCCCTGGGATATTTTCTTTTCTCTAGGAAGAGGTGGTAGGGTTGGAAGGGTAACAGGTAGTGTGTAATGAAACCATCTCTATCCTCAGGCATTATTTATGGTCAGTCCTAGCTTGGCCAGAGGAGGTGAGCTGATATGCAACCCAAGGTTTCCTTTGGAAGACAGAGAAGTTCAAAGTGACATAGGTAGAATCTCACCCAGTTATCCACCATTGTCTGCAACACAGTTGTCATCTCACCATCTCATTCTTGGAGCCCAGACTTGTGAGGTGAGAAAGAGAGAGGATTGTGTCTCAGCATCCTCTCCAGTTTCCTCACTCCTATTGCTGGTACCGAGAGGCTTTCCAAGGCATTTTTCCTTCACTGTCACACACATTTGGACAAATCTTATACCTGTCCAGTGAGTGAGTTGGATTTTCATGCTCTTATCATTAATAACAAATATTCCACTTGCCCATTCCAATTTTGAAGCCACTGTGATGTAGGTAATAGGAAAATGATATGTCTGTAATATGTTAGGCTTTATAGCCCATTTTTGTATACTGGCTATAATAAAATGACCCCAGTTTATGGATACTATGTAATTCTTATTTAAACATAATTTTCCTAAGAGTATACCTAAAGTCTGAAATGAAGTTCTCTCTCTCCTAAGTCTAGAAATATTTGTTTTTCAAGTATACAAGATTTTAATTTTTATTTATAATGCCTCAAGTCTCCCTGATGTTTCCTCAATTTTCTTCCTGTTAATCACTATCCCGATATTGGATTTTATCTTCTGTGTTTTCTACCCATGCCTCCCTGAAGAATAGGCCTATGCTCTAGGTTCAGATGCCTAAAATAGCATTAGCCCTGGTGGGCTGTGGGGAGGGAAGTGGCAGAGTGGAGCTTAGGACAGGAAAACAGCTTCTGGAACCTCAGAGGGGGTAGGTCTGATGGTGCATTAAACAGTCACAAATAGTAATTACAGTACAGCATCCTTGAGCTGCTAGGTCTGCTTTGGAACCAGGAAAATAATGATCATGAGAGTCATGTAGGGACCCAGGTGTTCCATATAAGCAGGAAGCATTCATTCTTCTGGTAGAAATGCAGCAGGTCTGGGGTTGAAGATTCAGATTCTGCCAATATCGCCAATATCCCAAAATCTGTAGCCCTGCTTTCCCATGGGGGCAAAGTTTTTTAATGTGAGCTGTACACTACCCATTTAAACAGAGCTGAGATTTCCAGAGTGAAGGTTCTTGAATTCATTCATTATTGTCTATGACAGCTGTAGACCAGGAGACTCAGTGAGCTTATATTATCAACTATAATTCACCCCTCCTAGAGAAGATTGCCATGGAAGCACCAGGAAAGATAGGGCCATTAATCTCAGCTACCTTGATTTCTCCCTCCTGGGCTTCCCATCTCATCCTGCCTTGCTCTCAGTGCTCTTTCCTGCTTCTCTGTCTGGGACAGAAAACCTTTTCCATTGCTCAAGCCACTATACTCCTCAGAAAACTTCAGACTGGGCATGGGGTTAATTTTTACCTTTTGTTCATTGCCCCAGCAAAAAGAATGTAATAACCAACTGGAAACAAAGCCAATGTCTCCAGAGAAATAGACTTATTTCTTTGGAATCTGGCCACAAGTAAGTTTGTATAGTCTGACTATTTGGATGTATATATGAAGCTGTAGTTGTTTCTAATTCCAATTCTACTTTTCGTCATCCTTTGTTAACAACATCTGGTTGTAGTTTCCAAATACATCTTATATGAAAGAATGGTGCTCATATTACCACATTTGGAGGTATCTAGAAAATTTGGAGTTCTTTACTGAATAGCCACATTGGCTCTAAAAAAAAAACTTCTGGTTTAAGGTAGGAGTAGGGGAAGAGTAATATCTACTCTAAGACAAAGAGGCTGGGCTACAGATTGCTGGAAAGTCCTAATCCCTGGTAGAGATTCTGTGAGGAGCTAAGCTGGGAACTTCGGGTGTGTTGATCATCTCTGTTCTTAATGAGGTCTTCCCATTATGAAATCTGAAAGACCAGTTTACTAAGAAATCTCTGAAGGATTTTTGTTGCTATACTATTCAGCCACAAAATATTTTTTTCTTTCCCCATTCATCTGTTGATAACATTAGGTTGATTCCATATGTTGCTATTGCAAATAGTGCTGCAATAAACATGGGAGTATAGATATCTCTTTGACATACTGATTTAATGTTTTGCTATAAAGGGAAACAAAATCCTGTCATGTGCTACAGTATGGATGAGCCTGGAGGACATTATATTAAGTGAAATAAGATAAAAAGACAAATACCACATGATCTCACTGAAATGAAGAATATGAAAAAGTTTTCTATAAAGTCTTAGACAGTAGAATGGTGGTTACCAGAGTCTGGACAGTTAGGTGGGAGGGAGAGATTGAGAGATGTTGGTCAAAAGATAAATAATTACAGTTAGATTAGAGGAGGCTGTTCAAGAGATCTATTGCACAGCATGGTGACTATAGTTAATGATGACATATTGTATTCTTGAAAAATGAAAAGATAGTGAACGCTTAGTTGTGTTCTCACCACAAAAATGATACCTATGTGAGGTAGTGCATATGCTAATTAGCTAGATGTAACTATTCCACATTGTATATGTACTTTAAAACATGTTGTACACAATAAACACAAGACATTTAATCTGTCAATTAAAAACATAATAAAAGAAATCTCCAAAGGAACCTTGATGGGTAGTATTGAAAAAGACAATGAAAACTGTAACTTTGAGCTGACTCAGAAATTGAAACAAATTAAAGAAGTTCCTGTATCCAATCCAACTCAAGAGTCATGGTGCCATGTGACCAACACCAAGATTAAACTTATATCCTAAGAAAAATAAAAGGAGGAGTGTTTAGTTTCCCATAACTCTAGACCTCTGCTGTTCAATACAGCAGTCAAGAGCCATATGAGCCCTTGAGACGTGGCCGGTCCGAACTGCAACATGCTGTAAGTGTAAAGTGCACATCTGATTTTGAAGACTTAGTGCAAAAAGAATGAATAACACAAAATAGCTCTTTCACACTTTAAAATATTGGTTACATGTTAAAGTGGTGGTCAGCAAAGCCTGAGTCCTGTTCTCTCACTCTCCTACCTGCGCAGCAGGAGTTTCACCACTCACTCCACCTTCTTCACCAACTACCGGTCCCTGGGCTGCATCCAGCTGCCCAGCTATGGCAACCAGCCAGTCAGCAGTGTGGCCAGTGTCTATGCAGGCGTCGGGGGCTTGGGTTCCCGGATCTCCACGTTCTGGTCCACCAGTTTCCGGATGGCTTGGGGTCCGGGGGCCTGGCCGCAGGGATGACCGGGGGTCTGGCAGGAACGGCAGGCATGCAGAATGAGAAGGAGACCATGCAAAGCCTGAACAACTGCCTGGCCTCCTACCTGGACAGAGTGAGGAGTCTGGAGACTGAGAACTAGAAGCTGGAGAGCAAAATCTGGGAGCACCTGGAGAGGAAGGGACCCCAGGTCAGAGACTGGGGGCATTACTTCAAGACCTTTGAGGTCCTGAGGGCTCAGATCTTCGCAAATACTGTGGACAATACCTGCATCGTTCTGCAGATAGACAATGCCCATCTTGCTGCCGATGACTTTAGAATCAAATATGAGACAGAACTGGCCATGCGCCAGTCTGTGGAGAGCAACATCCATGGGCTCCACAAGGTCATTGATGACACCAATGTCACTCGGCTGCAGCTGGAGACAGAGATCGAGGCTCTCAAGGAGGAGCTGCTCTTCATGAAGAACCATGAAGAGGAAGTAAAAGGCCTACAAGCCCAGATTGCCAGCTCTGGGTTGACCATGGAGATAGATGCCCCCAAATCTCAGGACCTCACCAAGATCATGGCAGACATCAGACACAATACGATGAGCTGGCTGGGAAGAACTGAGAGAAGCTGGACAAATACTGGTCTCAGCAGATTGAGGAAAGCACCACAGTGGTCACACGCAGTCCACCAAGGTCGGAGCTGCTGAGATGATGCTCATGGAGCTGAGATATACAGTCCATTCTTTGGAGATAGACCTGGACTGGATGAGAAATCTGAAGGCCAGCTTAGAGAACAGCCTGAGGGAGGTGGAGGCCCGCTATGCCCTGCAGATGGAGCAGTTCAACGGGATCCTGCTGCACCTGGAGTCGGAGCTGGTAGAGACCTGAGCAGAGAGGCAGCGCCAGGCCCAGGAGTAGGAAGCCCTGCTGAACATCAAGGTCAAGCTGGAAGCTGAGATGGCCACCTACCGCCGCCTGCTGGAAGACAGCGAAGACTTCAGTCTTGGTTGTTGCCTTGGACAGCCCCAACTCCATGCAAACCATTCAAAAGACTACCACCCTCCAGACAGTGGACGGCAAAGTGATGTCTGAGACCGATGACACCAAAGTTCTGAGACATTAAGCCAGCAAAAGCAGAGTACCCTTTAGGGAGCAGGAGGCCAATAAAAAGTTCAGAAGTTAAAAAAAATGTTGGTTACATGTTAAAGTGCTAATACTTTGGATATGCTGAGTAAAATAACATATTAAATTCAATTTTACATGTTTTCTTTTACTTTTTAAAGATGGCTACTAAAAATTTAAATGACGTGGTTTGCATTATATTAATATTTCTCTTACAGTCATTATAGGGCTGCTACAGAGTATAGGGAAAGTTATAACGTATTAGGCAAAATGGAAGGGCCAATTTGTGTCTTCCAACCTATAAATATATCTTCTTATATTTACACTTAATTCTCACCTTTGAGAAACAGGTTTTTACATTTTCAGAAAAGAGAGGAAAGCTGAGTCTAGGAGGGTCCAACACTCGTTAGGACAACTGCCATTGTTGATGAAGAAAATGGGTGAGGGTGGACTTCCTCAGAGTGTTAAAGAAAGAGTATCATCTTTCTAGAGATGGCTGCATTTGCTTTTTAACAGGTCTCCCACTATCTATGCTTGACCTCTTCTCATCCATTCTCATAGGATGATATTTTGTTAATGAGATTTTGATCATGTCTCAATCCTCTGCTTAAAATCCTTTTAACATGGCCTAAAAGACCCAGCATGCTCCAGTTCCTGCTTAAACTCTAGGCTCAGTTCCTGAGTACTAAAATCGCAAATTTTAACAATCCTTTCAGGTCTTTGAAAATACCAAGGTCCCTTTCCTCCTGCTTCACAGGTTTGTATCCTCAGCCTATCCCCACACCTCCCTTCACTTTTAACCAATTCTTATGGGCACTAACTTGAATAGGGAGGGCTTTCCTGAACTCCCCAGACTGGGAAGGTCCTATGTACTTAATATATGTCATCCCATGACTAGTGAAGACCTTTTTATCATATAGATATTTATGAACATCTAATAGACTACCTGGAATTGGTAGATACCGAATTTACCAATCTACCATCTACTTATTTATTCCCAAGGAGAATGTGGCCACTAGGTGGAGTGGTAAGCTTCGCTCCACCTAGTGGAGAAGCTCTGTTACTTCAGTGGGAATCTTGTTACTGGGTAACAGAGATGGGATCAAGGAAAAGATCTGCTTGGTGATGGAAAAATAAGATCGAGAAGGCCTCAGCCCATCTCATTGGGAACTTCCTGGGATGGACTGTTGGAGAAGCCCTGTTTGTCCCACATGCACCATGGCAATGGGGTTGAGGCCCTTGGGTTTGTCACAGTCCTACAGAGGAGGGGCAAAATGCTCAACTCACCTGAGGCAGGCAGCATTTGTCTTTTTTCAGAAACATACTCTGAAGCAGAGATTTGCATGCAGGAAGTTTGTCGAGAAACATACAGGAGAACAATGATTGTCAGGGAGTGAGAGGAGCAAAATGAGGCAGAAGAAGAAATTAAACCATGATCTAGTTTTCTCAGATGACTCAGCTAACCCAATGGGACCTCTCGAGCTAGGATGACTCTTCAATGTTGTTTAAGATTGAAGAAAGGGAGCCAATATTTTGTATTCTTATATCAGCAGTCATTGGGTGTGAACTGTGTTGGAGAAGGAAAAGTAAACTATGGTGAGGGCTCTCTCTTTGGCCAAAGGGGAGTGACTTAGTTATGAACTTCCAGCAGCCAACACTCTTAGCATCTGAAAGAATGAGCACATTGAACAACAGCATCCACTAAATAATTTAGTGGGGTCCAAGATTGTTCTGTGAGAATGAGAAGTCTGAGCTCACAGAGCAATGTGAAATTTCCCAGCTCGCTGCATGAGGTTTCCTAGCACACTGTCGGGATGTACAGGCTTACGGGTAATGACCAACAATGGACAGACACGGTCCACGTGGTTAGGTGCAGGAGCCACTCCCTGCTTGGCCTCTCTGCCCAATCACCCATCCGTGTGGGCTGTATCCTTAGCTCTGTGCCTTTCCAGCCAATCTGGGGGCTAACTTAGGCTTTGTCCAGGTTGTCTATGAGTCCTCTGGGACCTGCCAATTGGTAATAACATCTTGCTTGCCCAGTGGTGCTCACAGTCACCATCACTGCCCTGGGAAAGTATCAAGGATAAACTTTCCTTTCAGATGAAGATGACAGAAACAGTGACAAGTTGGTGCACAGGAATTCAGCAGTGGAAAATGAGGTCAGTTTCTGGGTTTACAGTTGGGGGAAGACTATGGCCAGCTGAATTCTGCCCTTCTCTGAGCCCTTGTGACAGGGGTTATTTCTCGGCTTGTGTAGTGTGGCTCTCTCAATACCTCTGATCTGACACTTCTTAGGAGTCTTAAGCTTATTTCCCTCTGAGTTAGAATAGTTGTTCCCTCCTGGCCCGACTCCTCAAACTAACTTTCTCCTCCTGGCTTCTACCATTTAGATGCTAGTAGACATGAAGGTTCTTCTATGAAATGTGGCCTGTCCCTCTCTCTTGAATCTCCTTGTTAACAGTGGCCTGGACTCTATGAGAGTGGGGGAAAGGGAGAGAAAAGAATGTAGATGGAGAATGATTAGGGGAGGGCTGAGAGCTAACCTGTGAGCCTGCGGACACCTACCAATGTCTTTAAGGCTTCATGGTCAGCCTGAGGCATTCACAGGGCCATTTGGCATGGTCCTAGGTGGCATCCTCACCATATGTATTGTGCATGTAGATACAGCTGATTTGCTACCTTTACCCAAGTCTTGCCAGAGCTAGTACTCATGTTTCATATCTTTGGAAAATTTTAGCTGCACAGACCTCGAGGGATGCATTTGATGTCCTCTTTGACATTCAGAGACTGCTGTGCAGCCATTCTGAATAGAAAATCCTCTTCATCTTTGTTACCCACAAGCTAGGGCAGAAGGTCATCATGGAGATTGAACTAGAGACTTAGGGAGTTCCTGGAGCTGAGCAGGGAGAGCTGTAGTGGAACCTTCTTGAATTTTCCAGAAAACTCTTCATGAAAATTCCCAGACCTTCCAGAGTCTGAGAATTTTCTCCCTTTCCTGGTTCTCTCTGTGTTGCGGAGTCTCCCTCCAGGCTGACCAGAGACTTTAAAGGGCACATCGTCAAAGACAGCCCGGAGACCAGGAGGACAGTGCCCTGTGCGAGGCTTACTTTATTATCCATGTTGTGAGTGGAGCTCTGCTTCTTAATGTTTGATTTCTGTATCTTCCTCTTTTATTAGGTTATTATCATGGACTCACTCTTTCTGTGACCTCCCTCCCCTACTGTTCTGTAAGTTCTTGCCTTTTCTTTTTTTCCCACTATCATAGAGTTCAGGCCACTGTTAAGAAGGAGACTGAGGAGAGAGGGATAGATCATATCCCATAGATGGAGCCTCTCTTCCTGCTGGAAGCAGTGCAGAGTACTAGGGACCAAAGGAACCCTCTTATTTCTGAACACATCCAGATTTCACCATCTTCTCTTATGGCAGAGATTCAGCAGATCTCTTTCTGCCATCAAGCACCCAGAGCATCACTTAAGGTGAAGAATATCGAGGCTCAATCAGTGACACCCTCAAAAGACACGCCACTGTTTGCTACATGATTCCTATGCTTAAATTTAGCCTCTGCCTTATCACCTTCCTGTGATTCTCAGTCTTTTAAGACACTAGTACACTTATTTATTTTTTAATCTAATCATATGAGTGTTTACTTATTCAGCCAACATTACTGATTGCTGACTAGATTCTGGGTGCTTCTGGTGCTCACCCTGGGGCTGCTGAAATAAGTAATGCAGAGTCCCTGCTCTTTGAAGACTGACATGATGCCTGGCTTAGAGCGTGAGGTCTTACTGCAGGGACAAAGTGGTAAAGGCATTACAATAGGAAAGGAAAGGAGACATGTCATACTACCTTACAGAATTTGAGCACAACTTCATAAAAGAAGGTTGCTTGGATTGAATTAGACGAATAAGTACCAATTGAACAACATCTACTCTTTTGTAATTGTCCTCTGCTTCGTGGTTGAAGAATTAAATACAGCTTTGCCTTTAGGTTCCTGGGAATAAAGTTCTTTCTGCTTTTCCTCTAAAAATCATAGAGGGACCTCCTGTTTACTTTAATAACAATTAATTACAATTTATTTAAAAAATTCAACAGCTTTAAGAGTACAAGTGGTTTTGGTTACATGGATGAATTGTATAGTGATGAAGTCTGGGCTTTTAGTGTGCCCATTACCTGAATAGTGTATAGTGTGCCCAATAGGGGATTTTTTTTATGCCTTATCCACCTCCCACCCTCCTCTACTCTGAGTCGGAAATTAAATTAAAATAAGTTAAAAAATTAACATTTACTAAGCAGTTGTAGACTTTTACCCTAGGCTTATGAGCCAAGCAACACAAAGTAGAAGCAGGTTATACTCAGTTACATGTGTCTCTGCTTCTCTGCTTATTTATTTACTTATTTACTTTATTTACTTCTCTGCTTTATTTACTTTATTTATTTACTTCTCTGCTTATTTATTTATTTACTTATTTCAGCAGCCCCAGGGCGAGCTCCCTTTGTAGTTTGGTTTTAGCCTCACTGCTCTGCTCACACTGCTACTATTCAAGTCTTGAGTGCCTTCTACAAATGCACAGCTGTTCTCTGACTCCTTAGCTAAAAAGTGAGAAATGGGCTGAAGCGTGCAATGGAAGGAGGTAGGCAAAAAAGACAATGGACTTTCTCTCTATGTGGAATGTTAAGCACTGAGAGGTGAATTTTTGTAAGATTATGAGATTCCCCTGGATGTCTCAATAAAAATGTCATTGTTATTTCAAGTTGATTCTAGAAGAAAAACAGAGAAGCCTGGGAGATATATGCCCATGTGGCATTTCAGACTTTATAGCTATCATATTAAGAGTTTTGGGGCAATATGATTGTCATCATTAATTTGTACAAAAAGAGCTCTGAGTAATCTATGGATGCACTATCCACAAGAACTAAGTCATTCTTGACTTTTTAATCTTTACACGCACATGTGGACCACCACCCCAACAGAGAAAAATACAGTTATTTCAGATTACGCCTGTCCTTTAAGACAAACATATCTACATACACATATTCAGTTTCAAGTTTTTTCTTTTAGTATTTCAAGGGTGAATCCCATGGACAAAGTTAAACACAGCATCTTGATCCTTCATGTTAACATGGGTTTGTCAAAGGTACTGAATTGTTTGTTATAACATCATGATGAGAGGTAAACATATCAAAAGTTTGAAAAAGAGAAGCAGAGTCATGGAGACAAAGAAGAAAAGAAAGAAGCCTGTGATCTAATTCTCAGTCATCTTCTATTGCTAATATTAAAATAATTATAACTATAATTTGTAGACTAATCTAGATATCAAGACTTTACATACATTACTTAATTAATATTTACAATAAACCTGTAAGATTGATGTTAGTTATAAAATAAGGAAATCAAGACTGAGAGAGTTTTAGTATCCTGCCAAGGTTTTATTCCTAGAATATGAAATGGACAAAATTTAAACTAAGTCTGTCTTCCTCCATTGATTTTATTTATCTCACCACATTGTGAAATGTTCACAATGCTATGTTATAATTATAAAGTATAATAAGATATGTTTCTTTAAAAAACCATTAAGACACTGATAGAATTTCTAGAGATAAGTCAGAAAGTTATGGATGAACAAAGGAAGATTATAAAGTGCTCTGAACATAATCAGTATTCATCTGACACAGGCAATGAGTCCTTTTGAGGGGCAACAGTGGACTTCGAATTTTGAAAGACCAATTCAGATAAAGGAATTTGGAGACAGACTACACAAAAGGCATAGGTAAGCTTGGTGTATACATGTAACTCCAAGGATGCAGGGATGGTTAGTAAAACATATGTAGAAATATATCAACTGTAAGACAAAAGTAATGCACAAAAGATAACTTTTGATAACCTTTTATACCAGTCTCAAAGTATGATTTTATTCCATGCAATAAATTCACCAAAGGATTTTAATCTT
Source organism: Nomascus leucogenys (assembly GCF_006542625.1). Taxonomy (NCBI): domain Eukaryota; kingdom Metazoa; phylum Chordata; class Mammalia; order Primates; family Hylobatidae; genus Nomascus; species Nomascus leucogenys. The sequence continues at coordinate 66,865,271 of NC_044395.1, read as the reverse complement.
AGGAGTGATATGATGAGATCTGCATTTTAGAAAAAAACCCATGACTTCAGGGTTGAGAGTGAATTGGGAAGGTGTTTATGGCAAAGGCAGAGAGATGTTATGAAATAGCCCAGATGAGAGAAGTTGGGTGTGAACTAAGGCAGTGATATTGGAGGTTGAGAAGAAGGAGTGGATATAAGAGGGGTTAAAATAAAGTCAACATGAATTGGTGAATGAATAAAAGGGGATGAGGATTATGAGTAAAGGCAGGTTCCAAGTTTTTAGATTGAGTTGTGTAGGTAGCTAGGGATGTAATTAAAAATTATTGCCAAAGAGTAAGTAGAACAAATTTGGGAAAAATCGGTGAATTAATCCAATGTTGAATATGTTGAGGATGTGATGTATAGATATTCATAAAGCAAATGGAAAAATGGATTTATATTTCAGAAGGATATTTGGGTATAGAAACATAAATTTGGAAGATATAAAAGTATATAAACAGTTAAAACCATGGGAATAAATGAAGTCAATTAAGAGATAATGTACAGAATAGGGAAGAGAGGAGAGGATGGATCCCTGGAATCAACAACATAATGAGATAGAGAAAATGGTGGGACTGAGGCTACAGGGGGAAAAACTCTAGAGTGCCATGTCATGGAAACTGAGGGAGACTAATTTCAAAAACAACAGATTTATTTACAGTGGTCAGTAATACCAAGAGGCTAATAAAAATAACTCTTTGAAGTTGACAGTTCCAAAATATAAGCAACTGAATAGTAGAGTTTAAGCATCTCTCCAAAAGCAGCTTATGTTTACTCTTATCTCTAAATAAAACTAAGCCTGTATTAATTCAGACATGTGGATGTCTCACTTGTAAAAGAATTATCTCCACCAAAGGAGATTTTCTTCCCTGTAGCTAACTTTATTCCCTTCGGCTGCAGTTGAAGTCACTTTATTCTTCTCATGATGATGGTTGCCCCATTTGGACAATGTGATAATGTAGCAGGAATGCAGAAATCATGACTTTGGTTTCTTTTTTCTCTTTCCTCTCCAAGCCATTGATAATGCTCCTTAGCAATTCAAGCTGGAGGCTACCCCAGTCTTCTTTTTTCCTGGTAGGAATTCCGGGTTTAGAGGAAAGCCAGCACTGGATCGCACTGCCCCTGGGCATCCTTTACCTCCTTGCTCTAGTGGGCAATGTTACCATTCTCTTCATCATCTGGATGGACCCATCCTTGCACCAACCTATGTACCTCTTCCTGTCCATGCTAGCTGCCATCGACCTGGTTCTGTCCTCCTCCACTGCACCCAAAGCCCTTGCAGTGCTCCTGGTTCATGCCCATGAGATTGGGTACACTGTCTGCCTGATCCAGATGTTCTTCATCCATGCATTCTCCTCCATGGAGTCAGGGGTACTTGTGGCCATGGCTCTGGATCGCTATGTAGCCATTTGTCACCCCTTGCACCATTCTACGATCCTGCATCCAGGGGTCATAGGGCACATCGGAATGGTGGTGCTGGTGCGGGGATTACTACTTCTCATCCCCTTCCCCATTCTGTTGCGAAAACTTATCTTCTGCCAAGCCACCGTCATAGGCCATGCCTATTGTGAACATATGGCTGTTGTGAAACTTGCCTGCTCAGAAACCACAGTCAATCGAGCTTATGGGCTGACTGTGGCCTTGCTTGTGATTGGGCTGGATGTTCTGGCCATTGGTGTTTCCTATGCCCACATCCTCCAGGCAGTGCTGAAGGTACCAGGGAGTGAGGCCCGACTTAAGGCGTTTAGCACATGTGGATCTCATGTTTGTGTCATCCTGGTCTTCTATGTGCCTGGAATTTTCTCCTTCCTCACTCACCGCTTTGGTCACCATGTACCCCATCATGTCCATGTTCTTCTGGCCACACTGTATCTCCTCATGCCACCTGCGCTCAATCCTCTTGTCTATGGTGTGAAGACTCAGCAGATCCGCCAGCGAGTGCTCAGAGTGTTTACACAAAAGGATTGATCTGAACATACTCTCATTGTTTCCTTCAGAGGCTTATTCTGAGGATGCAGCCAGGAGCCTATGACTGGTGTAGATTACATGAATACAGACCATTTTGCAGCGAGTATTCCTTCTAGTCTTACTAGTGCCATGCTAAAGAACACCTGCAGATACTTGGCTTATTGGGATGTACCTGGATATCTGGATTTGTGAATATTTTTGCCATTGCTCTTGATTTCAACATTTCTCTACTCCTTGTGTCAGTAGGACTTGGGGATAGGAGAAATAGATGATAGCTCTGAATGTGTCATCTTTCTCGCCTTTGCCCAATGGTAGGCCATGCAACACTGTCTGGAATGGTAAAGTCCCACCCTTTGGTTGGTTTTAGGTTTAGAGTTTCTTCAAAACCTCTAAGTTAGTGCTGGGATCCCCAGATCATTGGCTCCTGTTTACCAATAGGGTCTCTTCAAAGCAGCTGAGAAGGTCACAGTGTAAGAAAACAGCATTTATTGCAATATGGGTATTGCTTATTTATTTAAAACAAACATAAGTGGAGAAGTTATGGTAATAGGTTCTAGGAATAATAAAACATAATTTCTATTTTCAAGGAAGAAATCTGTATGTGTCTAGTAAATTTATTTTAAAAGATATCTTTTTGTATTTTTAACTTATTTATATTTATGCTTTGGATAAAGAAGGAATAAGACCAAGTACTGCATATATGTTTGTTTTATAAATATTCATTAAAAAACCCAAAAGTAACCATACAATTATTAGCATCTAATAACTATAAAATGTGCTAGATTCCAGTGTTGGTAAACATAGCTATAATAAGTAAAGCAATAAGTATAGTAGCAGTTATGGACACTTAAAAATGGGTTTCTCTTTTGGAAATAGGGCATGTAGAGTGGGGTCAATTAGATCTTCCATTTCTGTTAACAGGAACTGGGTGAAAACTTAAAAGACTACTGCTACAATTGATATATTGCAACCTGTTTGTTGATGTTGCCCTGAGATCTGGCTTAACTATTTTTGTTCCTAGAAGGTAACACATTTTGTTTAGTCATGGAAGAAGTCAAGTCATTGCTACCTTGATGTAAGATGCTCAGGTGATAAGATTTATTTTGGGATTTCATATTGGTAGGAGGGGTAGAGTTAATAGTTGGTTTTTCTAGTTTCTCTTTTGTTAGTAAATTTTACTTATAATAACTAGTACTCTGTCTGAGAGGCTTAGTATCAGGCCTTTAACTTGGCCGTTGCAAGTAGATGAATTAGGGAGGACATGTATGAGCTGTTTTTATTGCAGGAGGAATTACACATTCTAATCATCTTGACTCCCAGTGTAGGGCTTAAACTCTGGTAAATTGTCCTACAGAAAATCAGGCTATGATGTATTACATCTATTGTAACAAACTCTTTTAACCCTAGAGAGTCTAAGCTTCATTTTGGTAGGCTACAATAGGAAGTCATTTGCTTATCTTTCCATTTAGACCACTTGCTGGTGCTTGCAAAGTGGATATGATAATAGGATCTCAGGCAGCTTTCTTGGATCACAAGACAGAAACATGAACTGAAGATGGAAGAGTAACAATACAGAAGAGCTGTGCTCCTGACACTGTCTGGGCCACCAACCATGACTTGAACCTGAAACAGAAATAAACCTGTATCTGGGTTAAACCACCATATTTTTGGGAATCTTTTTTGCAACACACCAACCTACAGCCTAAAAAGTATACGTTTTTCATCTCAGATCTTTCAAGTGGAATATGTATTCTTTTGCCTGAAGTATATCTTTTAGAATTCTCTCTTGTAAGGGTTTGCAGTTTTTGTTAGTTTAAAAATGTCTTCAATGCACGGTTCTCTGGTAAGTCATAATTAGAAAATACAAGTGGAACCAGAGGACAAAGGAGAGACTCTTAATTACCTTCTCTCCATTCTAAATCTTTGCACCTCTTCCTACTACCTTATTCCACCTGGACATGAGGCAATTTAATTTGAAAATTCGACTCCAAGCACAATTATCCAGCCATCCGAAAGACATCACAAAATCTCATAAATGGAACCTTAGCAGAATATAAAATGCAAAACAGTTAGTGGCTGTTTTCCAGGTTTCTCTCTAAAAAGTAGGTCACAGGCTCTTATGCAGGTTAGGCTATGGTATTTAAATTAAAAAAAGAGAGTGTTTACTACCATCCTTACATATCCATGAGGCAGGTAGTGAAACAGATTAGAACATGTTTTATACTTTTGAAACACAATAACCCCACCCATTGCATCCATTGCTCCCAATAATCTCTGCCCAATTGTATTAGTGACCCTTCTTCCCATATGGAAAAGCAAGCAAAGGAGAGGAGAAACCGGAGAGAAGAGAGAAGTATTCACTCCCATATGTCCCCCTTGTGGTGAGAGGAAGAAGAGTCTTCCTCAGTGGAAGTATGAAGTGTAGGGAATGAGTTTTGTTCTAATAGGCAGTATGAGGGAGTCTTCTCATCCTTTGGGTGAGGGAACTTTGGGCTTATTGCTAATGTCACATGGGGGTTTAGAAAGCCATGGGGAGCAGGGGCAGGAGATTTTTTTTTTTTTTTTTTAGTGTGTGTGCAGGGTCATAGTCTCTTACCAATACAGAATTAAATTGGAAAACAATAACAATAAGGTAGCATGAAAAGAGTTAAATGATGGGAAACTAAACTAAATACATCTCAATAACCCATGGATCAACTAAGAAATCACAGAGGAAGTCAGAAAATATTTCAAACGGATTGAAAAGTACATATAGCAAAAGTTGTGAGATGCAGCCAAAGAGAAAACAGAGAAAAATGTATACTTTAAATGCCTATATTAGAAAAGAGTAAAATTGTAAAATCAATTATCTAAGTTGACAACTTAAGAATTTAGAAAAGGAACAATAAATTAAGTCCAAGGTAAACAAGAGTAAGGTATTCATAGTGACGAGAGCAGAATAGAGAAGAGCCAATATGGCTGACTAGACACAGCCAGGAAGAGCTTCTCCCACCAAGAGACAAAACCATCAAGAATACTGACAACACCTTGAGCAGATCTTTGGAAGGGAGGAATTGAGAGCAGACTGAGGGAGGACACAGACGCTGGGCTGAAAGAGGAGGAAGCTGCAAATCCTGCATGGGGTTGCTGAGCACCAGGTCTCATTTCTGGCCTTGAGTGGCTCCTGGGGAAGGACTGAATTAAATAGGCATGGTGTGGCCTACTCTCCATGTACCTCTGGAATCCTAGCTGCAGGGGACCCCACAACCCCCATGAACATTTGAGCTATCAGGGAGAACTGTTTGGAGACATGGAAGGAACAGGACTCCAGTCCATGTGGAGCCCAGAGGGTTTGGCATGGGACTGGCTGCAGTGGAGCACAGTCAGAGACACCCATTCCCCAAGGCTTGCCATGCTCCTCTAGGTGACTTTGACCTTGTTGACTGTTGGACCTGTACAGAACAGGGATATCTTCCCTATGGTACCAGGCAAGTCTGATCTGAGTGCTGCCCTGTCTGCCAGCCTCTTTCCAGGTCCCAGCATGGCTGCACGTGCTTGCATCACAGCCTCAGTTACCAAACCAGGGAGCTTCCCAGTGGCAACTGCTATAGCTCCTTCACTAGCAGACTCCTCCTAATTGTCAGAGAGCTTTGGTAGAAGCCCCCGACCCCTGCTGGCATGCATTCACCTGCACCCTGCCCCCACTGCTTTGCTAGAGTCATGCAGACATTGACACCCCACCATCACCAACGCACACACACGTACACAAACCTCAATGTCACCACGCTTCCACTGCCAATGCACACGTATGCATGGACCCCACCATGCCATTAAACTACCACTGTCATTGTACTGCCACTGCCACCATGCCACCACTCTGCCACTGCCAGCACATGTGCTGCCCTGACACTGCCTTAACACACGTGTAAGTGAGGACTCTCCTGCCACTTCCCTGATGAAGCACTTTTGGCAACACCCTCCATTGGACTGTTGTTGCCAGGGGACTGAGAACCCCTCGGCTCCTCCAGTGCAGTAGGTGCTTAGCTTAGAGGGGCCAGAGAACAAAGCCATGTGCCTTGTGCCAGCCCCTCAGGGTTAGAGCACACAACCCAGGAGTGCTGAGTTGAACCATGGCCCCCTGAAAATATCCATAAATGAAGCTAGTTGACTGAATCCAACTTACACCACAGTGAAACCCTTAGGGGCACCAAAGAATATAAAAGCAAAAAGCCTCATCCTAAGGACAAATTCAAACATTAAAGGAACACCAGCCAACACAGATGAGGAAAAACCAGCATAAGAATTCTGTCAACTCAAAAAGACAGGGTATCTTCTTACCTCCAAATGACCACCTAGTTCCCAGCAATGGTTCTTAACCAGGCTGAGAAGGCTGAAATCTCAGACATAGAATTCAGAATCTGGATGGCAACAAAGATCATAGAGATTCAGGAGGAAGTTGAAACCCAATCCAAGGAATCTAAAGAATCCAGTAAAATGATAGAAGAGCTGAAAGACAAATAGCCATTTTAAGAAATAACCAAATTTATTTGATACAGCTGAAAAATTCACTACAGGAATTTTGTAATACAATTAGAAATACTAACAGCAGAATAGACAAACTAAGGAAATAATCTCAGAGCTTGAAGATTGCTCTTTGAATCAATTCATTCAGACAAAAATAAGAAAAAATAATAAAAAAGAATAAACGCAACTTTATTAAATATGCAATTATGTTAAGAGACCAAACCTATGACTGATTGACATCCCTGGAAGAGAGGGAGAGGGAGCAGGCAACTTGGAAAACACATTTGAAGATATTCTCCATGAAATTTTCCCAACCTCAGTAGAGAGTTTGACATTCAAATTCAGGAAATGCAGAGAACCCCAGTGAGATACTCTACAAGATGACCATTGTCAAGACACATAGTCATCAGATTCTCCAACATTGTCATGAAATAAAATGTATTAAAGACAGCTAGAAAGAAGTGGCAGGCCACCTACAAAAGGAAACCCATCAGATTAACAGTGGAACTTTCGGCAAAAACCTCACAAACTAAAAGAGATTGGGGACCTATTATCACTATCCTTAATGAAAAGAAATTCCAGTCAAGAACTTTGTATCCAGCCAAACTAAGCTTCATAAGCAAAGAAGAAATAAAATCCTTTTTAGACAAGCAAATGATAAGGAAATTTGTTACCAGTAGACTTGCCTTAGAAGAGGTCTTTAAGGAAGTGCTAAGCATGGAAATGAAAGACTGTTGCTGACCACCACTAAAACACACTTAAGTACATAGACTATTGACACTATAAAGCAAGTACACAATCAAGTCTACATAACAACCTTCTAAAAACATGACAGGATCAAATCTGCATATATTAATATTAACCTTGAGAATAAATGGGGTAAAAACCCCACTAAAAATGTTCAATTTGGTAAGTTGGATAAAGAAGCAAGACCCAACTATATGCTGTCTTCAAGAGTCTTGTCTCACATGCAATGACATCCATAGGCTCAAAGCAAAGGAATGGAGAAAAATCTATTAAGCAAATGGAAAACAAAAAAGAGCAAGCGTTGCTATTTTTATTTCACACAGAACTGACTTTAAACCAACAGTGATCAATGAGGACAAAGATGGACATTACATAATGATAAAGAGTTCAATGCATCAAGAAGACTCAACTATCCTAAACATATATGCACCCAACACTGAGCATTCATAAAAGAAGTTCTTAGAGTCCTACAAAGAGACTTTGATAACCACAGAATAATAATGGGAGACTTCAATACCCCACTGATAGTATCATACAGATGATTGAGGCAGAAAACTAGCAAAGATCTTCAGGACCTAAACTCAACAGTTGAATAAATGGACCTAAGAGACATCTACAGAACACTCCACCCAACGACCACAGAGTATACATTCTGCTACTCTGCACAGGGTACATAATCTAAAATCAATAACATGCTCACCTATAAACCAATTCTCAATAAATTAAAGAAAATTGAAATTATACCAACTACATTCTCAGATAACAGCAAAACAAAAATAGAAATCAATACCAGGAAGATTTCTCAAAACCATACAATTACATGGAAATTAAACAATTTGTTCCTGAATGATTTGGGGTAAATAATGCAATTAAGGCAGAAATCAATAAATTATTTGAAACTAATGAGAACAGAGATATAACATATGAGAATCTCTGGGACACAGCTAAAGCAATGTCAAGAGGAAGGCATATAGTGCTAAATGCTCACATCAAAAGTTTAACAACCTAACTTCCCACCTAGAGGAACTAGAAAAACAAGAAGAAAACAACCCCAAAGCTAGGAGAAGAAAACAACTAACCAAAACCAGAGGTGAACTGAATGAATTTGAGATGCAAAAAACTGTACAAAAGATCAATGAAATATCCAGAATCTACAATGAACTCAAACAAATTTACAAGAAAAAAACAAACAACCCCATCAAAAGGTGGGCAAAGGACATGAACAGACACTTCTCAAAAGAAGACATTTATGCAGCCAAAAAACACATGAAGAAATGCTCATCATCACTAGCCATCAGAGAAATGCAAATCAAAACCACAGTGAGATACCATCTCACACCAGTTAGAATGGCCATCATTAAAAAAACAGGAAACAACAGGTGCTGGAGAGGATGTGGAGAAATAGGAACACTTTTACACTGTTGGTGGGACTGTAAACTAGTTCAACCATTGTGGAAGTCAGTGTGGCGATTCCTCAGGGATCTAGAACTAGAAATACCATTTGACCCAGCCATCCCATTACTGGGTATATACCCAAAGGACTAGAAATCATGCTGCTATAAAGACACATGCACACGTATGTTTATTGCGGCACTATTCACAATAGCAAAGAGTTGGAACCAACCCAAATGTCCAACAACGATAGACTGGATTAAGAAAATGTGGCACATATACACCATGGAATACTATGCAGCCATAAAAAATGATGAGTTCGTGTCCTTTGTAGGGACATGGATGAAACTGGAAAACATCATTCTCAGTAAACTATGGCAAGGACAAAAAACCAAACACCGCATGTTCTCACTCATAGGTGGGAATTGAACAATGAGAACTCATGGACACAGGAAGGGGAACATCACATTCGAGGGACTGTTGTGGGGTGGGGGGAGGGGGGAGGGACAGCATTAGGAGATATACCTAATGCTAAATGACGAGTTAATGGGTGCAGGAAATCAACATGGCACATGGATACATATGTAACAAACCTGCACATTATGTACATGTACCCTAAAACCTAAAGTATAATAAAAAAAAAAAGAAAAAAAAAAATTAAAAGTTAAAAAAAAAAAAGTCAATGAAACCAAAACGTTGTTCCTTGAAAGAAAAATTATTAGCTAGGCTAATAATAAAAAAGAGAATATCCAAATAAGCACAATCAGAAATGACAAAGAGGACATTACTACTGACTCCACAAAAATATGGAAAGTCTTCAGAGACTATTATGAACATCTCTACAGACACAAATGATAAAACCTAGAAAAAATGGATAAATTCCTGGAACATATGACCTTCCAAGATTAAATGAGGAAGAAATTGAAACCCTGCACAGACCAGTATTGAGTTCTAAATTTGACTCAGTCATAAAAAAAACCTAACAACCAGAAAAAGCCCTGGATCATATGGATTCACAGATGAATTCTTCAAGATATGTAAAGAAGCGCTGGTACCAATCCCGCTGAAACTATTCCAAATAATTGAGAAGGAATGACTTCCCAACTTATTCTATGAGGCCAGCATCATTTTGATACCAAAATCTGGCAGAGACACAATGAAAAAAGAAAACTTCAGGCCAATATCCCTAATGAACATAGATTCAAAAATCCTAAAAAAAAAAAAAATACTAGCAAACTAAATCCAGCAGCACATCAAAAAGCTAATCCACCATGATCAGATAGGGTTTATTTCTGTGATGCAAAGTTGGTTCAACATTTGCAAATCAATAAATGGGGTTCATCTCACAAACAGAACTAAAAACAAAACCATGGGATCATCTCAATAGACAGGAAAGTCTTTTGATAACATTCAACATCCCTTCATGTTAAAAACCCACAACAAACTAGGCATCAAAGGAACATCTTTCATAATAATAAAAGCCATCTATGACAAACCCACAGCCAACATCATACTGAATGAGCAAAAGCTGGAAGCACTCCCCTTGACAACTGGAACAACAAAAGAATGCCCACTCTCACCACTCCTCTTCAGCATACTACTGGAAGTCGTGGACAGAGCAATCAGGCAAGAAAAAGAAAGAAAAGGCATCCAAATAGGAAGAGAGGAAGTCAAACTATCTCTCTTCACAGAAGATACCATTCTATATCTAGAAAACCCCATACTCTCTACCTAAAGGCCCCTAAATCTGATTTTAAAAAACTTCAGCAAATTTCAGGAGACAAAATCAATTATAAAAATCAGTGCTATTCCTATACACACCAATACTATCCAAGCTGAGAACCAAGTCAAGAATGCAATCCCATTACAATAGCAACAAAAAATAAAAAAACCTAGAAATACAGATAACCAGGGAGATAAAATATCTCTACAACCAGAATTACAAAACACCGCTGAAAGAAATTAGAGACAAAAATAAACAAATGGGAAAATATTCCATGCTCACGGATAGAAACAATATTGTTAAAACATTCCCCATACTGCCCAAAGCAATTTAGAGATTCAATACTATTCCTATCAAGCTACTAATGACATTTTTCACAGAATTAGAAAAAAACTATTGTAAAATTCATATGGAACCAAAAAGAGCCTGAATAGCCAAAGTGATCCTAAGCACAAAGAACAAAGCTGGAAACATTACATTACCCAACTTCAAACTGTACTACAGGGCTACAGTAACCAAAAAACATAGTACTGGTACAAAAACAGACACACAAACCAATGGAAAAGATTACAAAACCCAGAAATAATGCTGCACACCTGCAACCATTTTATCTTCAACAAAGTCAACAATAACAAGCAATGGGGAAAAGATTCTCTATTCGATAAATGGTGCTGAGATATCTGGCTGCCAAATGCAGAAGATTGAAACTGGACACCTTCCTATCACCATAAAAATCAACTCAAGATGAATTAAAGACTTGAGTATAAAACTTAAGCTATAAAACACTATAAGAAAATCTAGGGAATATCATTCTGGATATAGGCCCTGGCAAATATTTTATGATGAAGACTCCAAAAGTAATTGCAACAAATCAAAAATAGACAAGTGGGACTTTGTTAAACAAAAGAACTTTGCACAGCAAAATAAATTATCAATACGGTAAACAGATAACCTATATAATAGGAGAAAATATTTGCAAACTATGCATCTGACTAAGGTCTAATATCCAGAATCCATAAGAAACTTAAATGAATCAACAAGAAAAACCCAAACAACCTTATTAAAAAATGAGCAAATGGCATGAACAGACACTTCTCAAAAGAAGACATGCCTGTGGTCAACAAGCATATGAAAAAATACTCAACATCACTAACCATTAAAGAAGTGAAAATCAAAACCACAATGAGATACCATTTTATAGCAGTCATATGGCTAATTATTAAAAAGCCAAAAAGTAATGGATAGTGGCAAGATACCAGAGCAATAGGAACACTTATACACTGCTGGTGGGAATGTAAATTAGTTCAGCCACTGTGGAAAGCAGTTTGGAGATTTCTCAAAGAACTTAGTACAGAAACTCTGAGGGGTGGAGCCAAGATGGCTGAATAGGAACAGCTCCAGTCTACAGCTCCCAGCGTGAGCGATGCTGAAGACAGCTGATTTGTGCATTTCCATCTGACGTACCGGGTTCATCTCACTAGGGAGTGCCAGACAGTGGGCGCAGGACAGTGGGTGCAGCGCACCGTGTGTGAGCTGAAGCAGGGCGAGGCATTGCATCACTCAGGAAGCACAAGGGGTCAGGGAGTTCCCTTTCCTAGTCAAAGACGGGGTGACAGATGGCACCCAGAAAATTGGGTCACTCCCACCTTAATACTGCGCTTTTCTGATGGGCTTAAAAAATGGCACACCAGGAGATTATATCCCACACCTGGCTCAGAGGGTCCTACGCCCATGGAGTCTTGCTCATTGCTAGCACAGCAGTCTGAGATCAAACTGCAAGGCAGCAGCGAGGCTAGGGGAGGGGCACCTGCCATTGCCCAGGCTTGCTTAGGTAAACAAAGCAGCCAGGAAGCTCAAACTGGGTGGAGCCCACCACAGCTCAAGAAGGCCTGCCTGCCTCTGTAGGCTCCTCCTCTGGGGGCAGGGCACAGACAAACAAAAAGACAGCAGTAACCTCTGCAGGCTTAAATGTCCCTCTCTGACAGCTTTGAAGAGAGTAGTGGTTCTCCCAGCATGCAGCTGGAGATCTGACAACGGGCAGAATGCTTCCTCAAGTGGGTCCCTGACCCCCGAGCAGCCTAACTGGGAGGTATCCCCCAGTAGGGGCAGACTGACACCTCACATGGCCGGGTACTCCTCTGAGACAAAACTTCCAGAGGAACAATCAGGCAGCAGCATTCGCAGTTCATGAAAATCCACTGTTCTGCAGCCACCGCTGCTGACACACAGGCAAACAGTGTTTGGAGTGGACCTCTAGCAAACTCCAACAGACCTGCAGCTGAGGGTCCTGTCTGGTAGAAGGAAAATGAACAAACAGAAAGGACATCCACACCAAAAACTCATCTGTATGTCACCATCATCAAAGATCAAACCACAAAGATGGGAAAAAAACAGAGCAGAAAAACTGGAAACTCTAAAAATCAGAGCACCTCTCCTCCTCCAAAGGATCACAGCTCCTCAACAGCAACAGAACAAAGCTGGATGGAGAATGCTTTTGACGAGTTGAGAGAAGAAGGCTTCAGACAATCAAATTACTCCGAGCTACAGGAGGAAATTCGAACCAATGGCAAAGAAGTTAAAAACTTTGAAAAAAAATTAGACGAATGGATAACTAGAATAACCAATGCAGAGAAGTCCTTAAAGGACCTGATGGAGCTGTAAACCAAGGCACGAGAGCTACGTGACAAAAGTAGAAGCCTCAGTAGCCGATGCGATCAACTGGAAGAAAGGGTATCAGCGATGGAAGACGAAATGAATGAAATGAAGCAAGAAGAGAATTTCAGAGAAAAAAGAATAAAAAGAAACAAACAAAGCCTCCAAGAAATATGGGACTATGTGAAAAGACCAAATCTACGTCTGATTGGTGTACCTGAAAGTGATGGGGAGAATGGAACCAAGTTGGAAAACACTATGCAGGATATCATCCAGGAGAACTTCCTCAATCTAGCAAGGCAGGCCAACATCCAGATTCAGGAAATACAGAGAATGTCACAAAGATACTCCTCGAGAAGAGCAACTCCAAGACACATAATTGTCAGATTCACCAAAGTTGAAATGAAGGAAAAAATGTTAAGGGCAGCTAGAGAGAAAGGTCGGGTTACCCACAAAGGGAAGCCCATCAGACTAACAGCTGATCTCTCAGCAGAAACTCTGCAAGCCAGAAAAGAGTGGGGGCCAGTATTCAACATTCTTAAAGAAAAGAAATTTCAACCCAGAATTTCATATCCAGCCAAACTAAGCTTTATAAGTGAAGGAGAAATAAAATCCTTTACAGACAAGCAAATGCTGAGAGATTTTGTCACCACCAGGCCTGCCCTAATAGAGCTCCTGAAGGAAGCACTAAACATGGAAAGGAACAACCGGTACCAGCCACTGCAAAAGCATGCCAAATTGTAAAGACCATCAAGGCTAGGAAGAATCTGCATCAACTAACGAGCAAAATAACCAGCTAACATCATAATGACAGGATCAAATTCACACATAACAATATTAACTTTAAATGTAAATGGGCTAAATGCTCCAATTAAAAGACACAGACTGGCAAATTGGATAAGGAGTCAAGACCCATCAGTGTGCTGTATTCAGGAAACCCATCTCACGTGCAGAGACACATATAGGCTCAAAATAAAGGGATGGAGGAAGATCTACCAAGCAAATGGAAAACAAAAAAAGGCAGCGGTTGCAATCCTAGTCTCTGATAAAACAGACTTTAAACCAACAAAGATCAAAAGAGACAAAGAAGGCCATTACATAATGGTAAAGGGATCAATTCAACAAGAAGAGCTAACTATCCTAAATATATATGCATCCAATGCAGGAGCACCCAGATTCATAAAGCAAGTCCTGAGTGACCTACAAAGGGACTTAGACTACCACACAATAATAATGGGAAATTTTAACACCCCACTGTCAACATTAGACAGATCAACGAGACAGAAAGTTAACAAGGATATCCAGGAATTGAACTGAGCTCTGCACAAAGTGGACCTAATAGACATCTACAGAACTCTTCACCCCGAATCAACAGAATGTACATTTTTTTCAGCACCACACCACACCTATTCCAAAATTGACCACATAGTTGGAAGTAAAGCTCTGCTCAGCAAATGTAAAAGAACAGAAATTGTAACAAACTGTCTCTCAGACCACAGTGCAATCAAACTAGAACTCAGGATTAAGAAACTCACTCAAAACCACTCAACTGCATGGAAACTGAACAACCTGCTCCTGAATGACTACTGGGTACATAACAAAATGAAGGCAGAAATAAAGATGTTCTTTGAAACCAATGAGAACAAAGACACAACATACCAGAATCTCTGGGACACATTCAAAGCAGTGTGTAGAGGGAAATTTATAGCACTAAATGCCCACAAGAGAAAGCAGGAAAGATCCAAAATTGACACCTTAACATCACAATTAAAAGAACTAGAAAAGCAAGAGCAAACACATTCAAAAGCTGGCAGAAGGCAAGAAATAACTAAAATCAGAGCAGAACTGAAGGAAATAGAGACACAAAAAACCCTTCAAAAAATTAATGAATCCAGGAACTGGTTTTTTGAAAAGATCAACAAAATTGATAGACCGCTAGCAAAACTAATAAAGAAGAAAAGAGAGTAGAATCAAATAGATGCAATAAAAAATGATAAAGGGGATATCACCACCCATCCCACAGAAATACAAACTACCATCAGAGAATACTACATACACCTCTATGCAAATAAACTAGAAAACCTAGAAGAAATGGATAAATTCCTTGACACATACACCATCCAAAGACTAAACCAGGAAGAAGTTGAATCTCTGAATAGACCAATTACAGGTTCTGAAATTGTGGCAATAATCAATAGCTTACCAACCAAAAAGAGTCCAGGACCAGATGGATTCACAGCTGATTTCTACCAGAGGTACAAGGAGGAACTGGTACCATTGCTTCTGAAACTATTCCAATCAATAGAAGAAGAAGGAATCCTCCATAACTCATTTTATGAGGCCAGCAGCATCCTGATACCAAAGTCGGGCAGAGACACAACCAAAAAAGAGAATTTTAGACCAATATCCTTGATGAACATTGATATAAATACTGGCAAAATAAAATACTGGCAAATCGAATCCAGAAGCACATCAAAAAGCTTATCCACCATGATCAAGTGGGCTTCATCCCCAGGATGCAAGGCTAGTTCAACATACACAAATCAATAAATGTAATCCAGCATATAAACAGAACCAAAGACAAAAACCACATGATTATCTCAATAGATGCAGAAAAGGTCTTTGACAAAATTCAACAACGCTTCGTGCTAAAAATTCTCAATAAATTAGGTATTGATGGGACGTATCTCAAAATAATAACAGCTATCTATGACAAACCCACAGCCAATATCATACTGAATGGGCAAAAACTGGAAGCATTCCCTTTGAAAACAGGCACAAGACAGGGATGCCCTCTCTCACCACTCCTATTCAACATAGTGTTGGAAGTTCTGGCCAGGGCAATCAGGCAGGAGAAGGAAATAAAGGGTATTCAATTAGGAAAAGAGGAAGTCAAATTGTCCCTGTTTACAGATGATGTGATTTTGTATCTAGAAAACCCCATTGTCTCAGCCCAAAATCTCCTTAAGCTGATAAGCAACTTCAGCAAAGTCTCAGGATACAAAATCAATGTACAAAAATCACAAGCATTCTTATACACCAATAACAGAGAGCCAAATCATGA
The DNA here is from genome assembly GCF_006542625.1 of Nomascus leucogenys. NCBI lineage: Eukaryota > Metazoa > Chordata > Mammalia > Primates > Hylobatidae > Nomascus > Nomascus leucogenys. Next base: position 66,849,202 of record NC_044395.1, on the reverse strand, counting down.
GTGAACTCCCATTCACAATTGCTTCAAAGAGAATAAAATGCCTAGGAATCCCACTTACAAGGGACGTGAAGGACCTCTTCAAGGAGAACTACAAACCACTACTCAATGAAATAAAAGAGGATACAAACAAATGGAAGAACATTCCATGCTCATGGGTTGGAAGAATCAATATCGTGAAAATGGCCATACTGCCCAAGGTAATTTATAGATTCAATGCCATCCCTATCAAGCTACCAATGACTTTCTTCACAGAATTGGAAAAAACTACTTTAAAGTTCATATGGAACCAAAAAAGAGCCTGCATCGCCAAGCCAATCCTAAGCCAAAAGAACAAAGCTGGAGGCATCACGCTACCTGACTTCAAACTATACTACAAGGCTACAGTAACCAAAACAGCATGGTACTGTCACCAAAACAGAGATATAGATCAATGGAACAGAACAGAGCAGTCAGAAATAATGCCTCATATCTACAACTATCTGATCTTTGACAAACCTGACAAAAACAAGCAATGGGAAAGGATTCCCTATTTAATAAATGGCACTGGGAAAACTGGCTAGCCATATGTAGAAAGCTGAAACTGGATCCCTTCCTTACACTTTATACAAAAATTAATTCAAGATGGATTAAAGACTTACATGTTAGACCTAAAACCATAAAAACCCTAGAAGAAAACCTAGGCAATACCATTCAGGACATAGGCATGGGCAAGGACTTCATGTCTAAAACACCAAAAGCAATGGCAACAAAAGCCAAAATTGACAAATGGGATCTAATTAAACTAAAGAGCTTCTGCACAGCAAAAGAAACTACCATCAGAGTGAACAGGCAACCTACAAAATGGGAGAAAATTTTTGCAACCTACTCATCTGACAAAGGGCTAATATCCAGAATCTACAATGAACTCAAACAAATTTACAAGAAAAAAACAACCCCATCAAAAAGTGGATGAAGGACATGAACAGATACTTCTCAAAAGAAGACACTTATGCAGCCAAAAAACACATGAAAAAATGCTCATCATCACTGGCCATCAGAGAAATGCAAATCAAACCACAATGAGATACCATCTCACACCAGTTAGAATGGCCATCATTAAAAAGTCAGGAAACAACAGGCGCTGGAGAGGAAAAAATAGGAACACTTTTACACTGTTGGTGGGACTGTAAACTCGTTCAACCATTGTGGAAGTCAGTGTGGCGATTCCTCAGGGATCTAGAACTAGAAATACCATTTGACCCAGCCATCCTATTACTGGGTATATACCCAAAGGATCATAAATCATGCTGCTATAAAGACACATGCACACGTATGTTTATTGTGGCACTATTCACAATAGCAAAGACTTGGAACCAACCCAAATGTCCAACAATGATAGACGGGATTAAGAAAATGTGGCACATATACACTGTGGAATACTATGCAGCCATAAAAAATGATTAGTTCATGTCCTTTGTAGGGACATGGATGAAACTGGAAATCATCATTCTCAGTAAACTATCACAAGGACAAAAAACCAAACACCGCATGTTCTCACTCATAGGTGGGAATTGAACAATGAGAACACATGGACACAGGAAGGGGAACATCACACTCTGGGGACTGTTGTGGGGTGGGGGGAGGGGGGTGGGATAGCATTAGGAGATATACCTAATGCTAAATGACGAGTTAATGAGTGCAGGACACCAAAATGGCACATGTATACATATGTAACAAACCTGCACATTGTGCACATGTACCCTAAAACTTAAAGTATAACAATAAAATAAAAATGAAAAAAAAAAAGAACTTAGTACAGAACTACAATTTGACACAGAAATCCCATTACTGGGTATATATGCAAAGGAATATATATAGTTCTATGATGAAGACACATTTGAATGTTCATTGGAACGCTATTCACAATAGCAATGATACAGAATCAACCTAGATGCCCATCAATGGTGGGCTGGATAAAGAAAATGTGTTACATATACACCATGGAATACTACACAGCCATAAACGTGAAATCGTGTCCTTTGCAGCAACATGGATGCAGTAGGAGACCGTTGTCCTTAGTGAGTGAATGCAGGAACAGAAAACCAAATAGCACATATTCTGTCTTACAAGCAGGAATGAATATTGAACACAGATGAACACAAAGAAGGGAACAATAGACGCTGGGGCCTATTTGGTGTTGGGTGGCAGAAAGGTGAGGGTCAAAAACTTTCTACAGGGTCCTATGCTCATTACCTGGATGACTAATCTGTACACCAAACTCCTACAACATGCAATTTATCCATGTAACAAACCTGCATATGCATACCCCATAAGCCTAAAATACAAGGCGAAAAAAAAAAGACAAGCGAAGAGTCAATAAAATAGAAAACAGAAACAATAGAGAAAAATTAACCAATCTCGGCATTGGATTTTTTGAAAAGATTGATAAAATTAATAAAGCCCGAGTAAGAACTATGAAGGAAAAACAATCACAAGGAATCAAAATGATGATTGAACAAGTGTTACTACTACAGATTATACTGGATATTAGAAGGATAGTAAAATAAGTGTTACAAATAACTTTAAGCCAACAAAACACCAATTTATTTATAGATTTTAGGACACAAAAGGTATGTGAATTCCAGCCACCAAACACCGTAAGAAAAGAATTGTGACTGGAAATTCTCAAAAGATAGCTTTTCCCTTCATTTTCCCTTTCCCTTCGTCTTTTCTTTTCCCTTTCTTTTCTTTTACCCCTTCCTATTTCCCCTCTGTTCTCTTCCCTTTACTTCCTATTCCTTCTCTTTCCTTACAGTTCCTTTTCTTTTCCTTTTTCTTCTAATCCTTTTTCCTTCTTCCTTCCCTCTTTTCATCCTTTCCCTCTTTTCTGTCTCCCTCCCTCCTTCCTTCTCTCTTTTCATTCTTTCCCTCTTTTCTGTCTCCCTTCCTCCTTCCATCTCTCCCTTTTCCTCTCCCTCTCCCAGTTCCTTTCCTCCTGCTCCTAGAGACAAGCCTAAGACAACAGGTATCTCTACCATCTTCCTTTCTGGAACTGTCCCCTTTACACTCACTAAGAATGTCTTCTTTCACAAGCCCTGGCCTTAAGAGGCTGTCTGATATGAACTCTTAGTAGGCCCAGGCCCAGGTCCCAGACTTCGTATTTTATCTCCAGAATATATGATCTGGACTGTCTCTTTATACTGATGACAGTATACTGAGAAAAAAAAATACATATTAGTGGAGTAAACAGGCATTAGAGGTAGAACTTTATATTTTACCGTTGGTTCCCAGTAGGAAAAAAGTCTGAGGAGTATATGAGGAGTCATTACCAAAAAGAAAAGTAGAGGACACAAAGAAATCAATCAGTTTCATATAAAATAGTGCAATTGATAGTAACTAACTCATATAGTGCTTACTATAAGCTCAGCACTGTTTTAAGTGCTATTTATATATTGACTCTTTTAATCTTCACAAGCATTCTACAAAATAAGTCACTATTACTATCGTCATGTTAAATGTGAAAACTGAGATCCAGAGAGGTAAAGTGATTTGTCCAAAGCACCATGGCTAGTAAGTGATGGTGCTAGGATTTTCACCCAGATAGCCTACAGTCCTTCTCACCATAGGTCCTTGTCCTCCACCTTCCTGTCGTTCTACACACACTGCTGGTAATTTGCATTATTGGGATGCCATTCCATGCTACATTTAATGTTCCATTTTGCCTTGGAAAGTTAGTTTTCCACATTCTCATCAATATGTGAATAACCGAATCCTAGTATCTCATGTTAAGTGTCTATTCTTGAGTACCCTTCTGGTACTAACTACTGTACCGTTTACAATATGAGCAGGAAACAGACAGCACAAGAAAAGGATTTCACTGACAAGAGTTTAATAAAGAGGCCGGGTACGGTGGCTCATGCCTGTAATCCTAGCACTTTGAGAGGCCGAGGCGGGCGGATCACGAGGTCAGGAGTTCGAGACCAGCTTGGCCAACATGGTGAAACCCTGTCTCTACTAAAAATACAAAAATTGGCCAGGCACGGTGGTGGTTGCCTGTAATCCCAGCTATTTGGGAGGCTGAGGCAGGAGAATTGCTTGAAACCGGCAGGTGGAGGTTGTAGTAAGCCGAGATCGTGCCACTGCACACCAGCCTGGGTGACACAGCAAGACTCCGTCTTGAGAAAAAAAAAAAAAAGAGCTTAATAAAGAGACTGTTTATAGGGGTCTTGGCAGGGTCAAGGGAATTAATAAGAAGCACGTAGGAGATAGCAACAGCAGGAACTCACTACCAGCCCCAGCCCTGAAGGGCATGGAGAGGCAGCAACATTCCTCAAACTTAGTAAGCACTGGAGCTTTGGAAGATATGCTTCCCAATAGGACCTCTGGCTACAAAGAAACAGCCACTAACAGAACTGTATCAAAGCAAAGGATAGGAATAATAATAAATACCCAACCTTGTCCCTCCATATGTTGATCTCCTTCAGGTGGCTACTATTATCTGAACTGGAAGCCAGGAAGTCATTTCAGAAAGCTCAGTTGAAGTAGGCCATAGAGATCAGCCTGCTCAACCACAAAATAGGTCAAAGAACACAAGAGATTTGTGGTCAGATACAAAATTAAGAACATACTGAATTAAACCCAACTGTTTGTCTTCTCTGTGGTTGGACCTAGGAGGTGAAGGAAAAAAAATCAACTGACTGATTTCACTTTAACTTCATAATCACAAACCCCCAAGAGACATTCAAGAATGACTATGGCAGGAATAATCATTCACTGAAAAAAAGTAGTTCTAAATACACTGGAGAAGTAAGGAGGAGATAGAGTATGTATGATCTTGAATTAATTTGATAAAAATATGTTGATTCTAACACATTGTAAACACTGCACTAGACATCATATTAATAGGGAACAAAATTAACAGGAATTTAGTCCTCATGAAGCTTACAGTCCAGTTCATAGATATTTCTCAGGAGTGCATATTAGGAAAGTTGGTTTTATTTTATGAACAATGGGAAGCCATTGATACTATGATGTAATGCAATTACCATAATAAAATTTTGATGAGAGCAGGGACCATAATCTCTTATCCCTGTGACTAATCTCATTCTGGACATATAGTTGGTAATTATAAATAAATATTTATTAATGACTGAGATTACCTACAGTAAATTAGCTGTCAAAATTCATACAGATATCAAATAGTGGAGTTGAATTTCAGTTACTATAAAAAGAAGGAAATCCTGCAGGTTTGTTAAGAAATTCTGAAAAGTTTCAATACAAGGAAATCTGTCAATATAACATCTTATGATGTTGAATGTAGAATAAGAGAATGTTTAGGAGGATGGTCTGTGTAGTCAAGTAGACAGATGCAGAATTGAATTCTCTCTCATATTTAAATCCTGTTGCCTGCCGGGCACAGTGGCTCACGCCTGTAATCCCAGCACTTTAAAAGACCGAGGCAGGGGGGTCACTTGACGTGAAACCCTGTCTCTACTAAAAATACAAAAATTAGCCGGGTGTGGTGGCAGGCGCCTGTAATCCCACCTACTTGGGAGGCTGAGGCAGGAGAATCGCTTGAACCTGGGAGGCAGTGGTTGCAGTGAACTGAGATTGCGCCACTGCACTCCAGCCTGGCTCTCATGGGAACCTTTAACTTAGCTGCTGAGTCCCAGTATCCCAAACTACTTCTCCCAGCTGGCTTGGAGAAGGGGATGGGACAGTGTGAGGAACTGACCGTAGATCATAAAACCCTCTAGATTCAGAAGCAGTCTCAGCTCTGGTAACTGGATGCAAGCAGCTGATTCCTCAAGCAGGACCTAATCTGTTGTGTCCTCTGTGAGCTTCAGGGGTAAGGCAGGGGAGCAATGCTGTGTTGGGCCAGGAGACCCTAGGTCACCAGAGGACTCAACAGGAGACTTTCTCCTCATGCTTATATTGATCCTCATAAAAAAGGAGAAAAAGTCAATGGGCTCTGATACTGAATGCATGAAGATTTAGGAATCCTAGTTTCCTGCTGGAAGCCTCTTCTACAGTCTCAGCAATCTCATATTATTGCATACAAGGGATCCCATGTGTTCTGTGGCTGAGAACTTCACGCATGTGCGCCCAGAAATAGCAATCTAGGGATTTAAAAGAGGAAAAGTGGTTCTGGGACCGCATTTTGAGTTTAATATAACACAAGTCCAAGAGGCTCAGGGCAAGAACTGGTGAGGAAATGTGCTCATTGCCTTCTCCCAGCATGTTCCAGTGTTAATGAGAGAAAAAGCTTCCTCTCATTATTAGACATGATTTATAGGCAGCAGAAACAGACTTCCTTGTGGTTTTTTTCCCTAATAGCTCTAGTCGTTTCTTCTTCCCCTTGAAGGTCAGTCATATATTTTGGAAGGCTTCACTTGGTTAAAATATCTACCTCTTATAATGAGTTTTTAGTATCTTCTTTATCCTGGGTACTTTTTTCTGTGTGGTACAGTTTCAGAAGTGGTTCCTAAATCAAGGTGCATTGAATTGGACACGATATTCAAAGGATAGTTGAACAAAAGCAAAGCAGAATAAAAGTTATCAATTTCTGTCTGATCACTGTTACTTTTGTTAGTGCAGTGTTCCTTTATAATAGTTATTAACAGAATATATCAAAAGTTTGATTCATATTTATGTCTATAACTCCATCTGACAGTATGTTCAGGTATCTAACCACTTTTTCTCTACTCCCATTCCTTGTCATACCCTCCTCTCTTATCCTTTATACTAAGTACAGTCTTCTTAGTAAAATCCAGGTAGCAGAGGATGAATTGAATAAGATAATTCTCCACAATGTGAAGGAGGAATGAGGACTTGAAGAGGATGGATCAGAGTCTGGGAATTGTAAAGCACAATCGTAGATGGGGACTACACATAAGAGGTGGGAAAAAGCACAAGTTAAGGAAAGAATCTTTCAGAGACAGTGGACTAAGGAAAAGAAAATGAGCAGAGGGCGAGAAATGAGAATATTTTAGGGTGTTGGGATATTTTCTGCCTTGGTGGATTGCAAGATGTCTAAGACATTCTCTTCATTTGAAGGAACTACAAGGTAGTTTGGTGGTGCTGTATGTATGAAGGCAATGACCTAGTAGGTCAGTGGGGTGAATCAGGGGTATCCCTCCCACCAAGTGTCAGGCTTTGGGGCCAGAGGGCACTAAAAGCGAATGACTTGTTTAAGATTCCCCAAGCTTCCCCAAGAGCTTTGTGCTGTCACTATCTCTACCTCTGGCCCACAGCTCATTCAGCTCCTATTATCTTGAGCTTCTCCCCGTGGCTTGCCTCAATTTCCACATCAGTTCCCTTGGTTTCTTTGGTTAATATTTTCCTTTTTTATTTTTTCTTATTTCAGTCTTTAAAAGTCAACACCCTTCCCCCAAATTAAGACATTTACCTCACAAGCATTTATTAAGAATTCATTAAGCTCTGGATACTGTAAAATCAACATGAAATAAAAAGAGAGAAAATACAGTCTATGTACTTCAGAGATTTTACAGTGGATTCGGCAGAGAGAGGAGAGAAAGTTAGACAGTGGTGTGTTTTGTGCAGTATTTAAATGGAAATAGTAGTTGTCTCCCCAGGCCTGTTGCTTTATCTTTTTTTTTTTTTCCTTTTTATCACCAATATTTTTCTTCCTAGTCTTTTGCCCCTCAGTTTAAATGTATTCACATTTCTTTTTGTAAAAAAAACCTATGCATTAACACATGCTGTTCTACCTGTGCATTCAGTTTTCCCTCCATGTGAAGCCGTTTGTTGAAGTGAAGATCTCCGATGAGGTGATCAGTCTTCCCTGTGTCCATTCATTCCAGTCCTGCTGGCTCCCTGTCCTCCCGCATTCTATTTCTCTCTTCACATGAAACTGTTTGCTAGGACCTCCAATGATTACCTAATTGCCAAATGCAATGGGTAATCTCTTTCTCACATTACTGAAATTCTTCATGTGAGCATATCTGTCCACTCCATTTGATTTTCAGTTGTCTCTGTTCATTCCTTTTAGGTCTCCTTGCAATCTCTTTACCTCTTTTGGTCCTAAGATTAAGGGTAGGCATTTCTTAGGGTTCTATTTTATGCTCTTTTTGTCTTTAATTTATATATTCTCCATAAGTATATCTATTTAGAGGCCTATGGTTTGAACTATATGTTATGTGTTGATGATTTCCAATTCTTTAACTTTCAAATGAATTTAAATTGCTTTCTCTAACATTTTATTTCACATGTATTTTGATAGTTTACAGATCCAATAAACTCAACACATCAAAATTGGATCCATAATCTCTGCCTCCACAACATATATCAAATCTTTTCAAAGCCTATTTTTCATTTTGTGAAACTTTCTTAGTCATTGGAGTCAGAACAGACAGTGCAGTCTTAGAATTCTACCCTCTCTTCTTCTACGCAACTAGTCTAATCACTGTCTTTATATCACTATCATTATATTTATACCTCTAAAATATGCCCATTTTCTTCATCCTCAGAGCCATTTATTCACACACTGATCACTTCTCAATTGCACTACTGAAGCCACAGTCACTTGTCCCCTTTTAGATGTCCTTTGCCTCCTTTGGTCGTTTAAGTTTGGGTGTGAAATAGGAAGAATAAATAGATCGGTATTTTTCTCCAAAAAATGAAATCATGGTCTTTATCCAAATGAGGATGTGGGATAGATGAAGAAAATAATTAAGATATGAGAGACTTGAACATTTTGAATATCCATGGGAAGGATTTAGGAAGGGTTGAATACATAGGGAATGGGCTGGATAATCAATAAGTCAGGGTTCCTAAGAAGGTCGAGGTGAATAGAATCAAATTGTGAGGTCAAGGATTGCCATTCAGAGGAGGGATAGATCCTCGATTCTGCTGGTGCAATAAGGAGAGCAAGGATGTAGATGTTGATGAGTTTATGAGTCTATCATGGGAAGCAGAGGACTTGCATCTGATGTTTCTACTGTCTTTATGAAGCAGTTAGAGAGGTTATCTGAGAGAAGAGGAGATTTCGTATTTGAAACTAATAGAAAATATGACAAATTGCTTGAAGCAGATAGAGGAATGAATTAACCAGAGAAGGTTATTGTCATGAATATGTGTATTAAGTTCTCATTTTAGGCTGGTGGTTATAAATGTTAATGAAAACAGCATAACCTTTGAGCCTATCTTTCTATAGGAACATTGAATTGCACTTGTGCAGGCTTGGATTAAATATGTCTAGGATGGGTTGTGACACAGTACCATATGTCAGAGTTCCTCTATATATTTAATCAATATTTACTTTTATTTTCCTCAGGTTTATAATAGGGTTGGGAGTGTATCATACATTTTTTCCATCTCAAATGTACTTTGGTGTATAATAAAAAGAGGAATAATTATTTTCCCCCTATTTAACAAATTATGCATTACTTACTGAAAGGACCCTGTAATTAAATTATTTTATGACATATTTATTAATTCTAGATTACTCTGTAAACTTATGGGTGTTTCTAGCCTGTGGATCTATAATTATTCAATTTGCTTTGTCAGTATAGTTTGGAATTTTTTTTGTATTTTACCGTATGTTTTAATGAGGTATTTTTTAAATCACTTTCCTTCTAAACCTTTGTCTAGTCTGTTTTAATTGCTTTTCTAAATTAACTTCAGAAATAATTTACTAAACCTTTCACTATTTATGTTAATATTTACTAAACTTTGCCTTCATTTGGGATTGGTCATCTGTATGTCATACATTTTATAAATTAGAAAATGTTAGCAAATATTTTAACAGCTTTGTTTTCTATTTCTAATTCCTGTGTCTTATCAAACACAATTTCAGGTGAAATTTTCTCAGCTGAGGATTTATTTCATGACATTACCCAGCAACAACTCCACTTCCCCAGCCTTTGAATTCTTCCTCATTTGTTTCCCCAGTTTCCAGAGCTGGCAGCACTGGCTGTCTCTGCCCCTCAGCCTCCTCTTCCTCCTGGCCATGGGGGCCAATGCCACCCTTCTGATCACCATCTATCTGGAAGCCTCTCTGCACCAGCCCCTGTACTACCTGCTCAGCCTCCTCTCCCTGCTGGACATCGTGCTCTGCCTCACTGTCATCCCCAAGGTCCTGGCCATCTTCTGGTTTGACCTCAGATCGATCAGCTTCCCTGCCTGCTTCCTTCAGATGTTCATCATGAACAGTTTTCTGGCTATGGAGTCCTGTACATTCATGATCATGGCCTATGACCGCTATGTGGCCATCTGCAAGCCCTTACAGTACTCATCCATCATCACTGATCAATTTGTCTCTAGGGCTGCCATCTTTGTTGTGGCCAGGAATGGCCTTCTTACTATGCCTATCCCCATACTTTCTTCTCGACTCAGATACTGTGCAGGACACATCATCAAGAACTGCATCTGTACTAACGTGTCTGTTTCTAAACTCTCTTGTGATGACATCACCTTGAATCAGTGCTACCAGTTTGTTATAGGTTGGACCCTGCTGGGCTCTGACCTCATCCTTATTGTTCTCTCTTAGTTTTTTCTCTTGAAAACTGTGCTAAGGATTAAGGGTGAGGGAGCTATGGCCAAAGCTCTAGGTACTTGTGGTTCCCACTTCATCCTCATCCTCTTCTTCACCACAGTCCTGCTGGTTCTGGTCATCACTAACTTGGCCAGGAAGATAATTCCTCCGGATGTCCCCATCCTGCTCAACATCCTGCACCACCTTATTCCCCCAGCTCTGAACCCCATTGTTTATGGTGTGAGAACCAAGGAAATCAAGCAGGGAATCCAGAACCTGCTGAGGAGGTTGTAAAAAATAAAATGAATGCAACCTGATCTTGAAACAGAAATTGCTATTGGAGAATAATTGTTATAAGGCATAGAAAATTTAAATTGTTACTCCAAGAATAAGTTTAGATTTGGCTTTCTTCAGTGTTTCAATTGATTATAGGCATATCTACTCGCTGGATCCTGCTTCCTGTTTCACTGACTGGAATCTTAGTGTTTTGGCATTCTAGAATTGTTTGGAAGATTTTCTTGACTTCATCTATGTGAGTATGAATTGACAAGCCATAATCACTGGAGCTTAGAATTGTATGGTTTTCAAACAAAGGATAGATATAATTCCAATTATTTTAAATGTTTCTCAATTCCTGTATTGTTTAATACATATATATGTGTGTTAGATGTCTTGGTTTTCCCTGACTCAGCACAACGTGAATAATTTTCTTTTTTGCCATGAATGGATCTCTTGTGGACATATAGATGTTGACTCAAGAACTTTGATTCTTATGTAGAGGAGTGAATAACATGTGACATTCACTGCCTCCTCTATCCTTGACAGATCTTGTTAATATTTTTATCTAATGCTACTTATTTGGAGTGTGAATTTCTTATAGTTTTTTTTCTAGTGATTTTTACATCTTAAAATGACTCATATTTATGTGTGTGTGTATGTGTCTGTGTGTGTGTGTTTTGCTTTAAGTGAATCTGTGTGCCCTTTTTTAAGATATATTTTACCAACTTCTGACTTCACACTATCCTACCTGACTTTTCCATCAGATTTCTGACACCATCTGTATTCCTACTCTTTCCTACTTGTCTTAGATATACAGTTAAACCATCTTTCTCATCCTACTTTTGGTCCTCTTGTCTCAATCTTCATGTCCTGCCCTGGGCCAGCGTAGCTTCTCATAGGATCCAGACATCTGAATTAGTGAGTTTTTAGAACAAGGGTAATGTTTTACACTTTGCAATTTTTATCCTGATCATGCTCTGAAAATGGTGGGACCTATATACTGACCGATATTTCCTGGGATTAATTAACATTTAGTAGCTAGGCCCCTTTTTGGTTAGTAATAGAACACTTCATAGATATTATTTTTGAATCATTTCAGAATGTCTCCTAATCTATGATAATCAAATTATTCTTGGAAGACTTATAAGTCAGTTTATCTTTTCTTTTCTTTTTTCTTTTTTTGAGATAGGGAGACAGGGTCTTACTCTATCACCCAGGCTAGAGTGCAGTGCCATGATCTTGGCTCACTGCAACCTCTGCCTCCCAGGCTTAAGTGATTCTCCCACCTCAGCCTCCCAAGTAGCTGGGACTACAGGTGTGCACCACCATGCCCAGTTAAATTTTTTGTTGTTGTTGTAGAGACAGGGTTTCACCCTGTTGCTGAGGTTGGTCTTGAACTCCTGGGCTCAAGCGATCCACCCGCCTCAGCCTCCCAAAGTGCTGTGATTACAGGTGTAAGTCACCACAACTGGCCCAATTTATTATTTCTATAGTATTGTCTTTCACCAAAACAATAGTTTTGATTTCTATCTTCCCTCCTTCTCAACTTCAAAGACTGATTCTAATCAAAATACAAAATTTTTCACTCTTCTATTTACCTATCATGCAAGTCAGTTCCTAGCTCTTTTTTTTTAACATTATGTTCCTCCTATATGTTTTTCTTAAAGTCTGTGTTCCAGTATCCTCTTCCACATAAAAAACAACGCCACTCTTTTCATTTGAAAAACTATGCCCATCTTATGAGTCTCAGTTTGAACTCTACCTACTCTACAAACCCTTCCTTTATTTACCCCAATGGAATTAATCTGACCTTCTTGAGTCATGTGTGTATCTCCCTTTGGTAGTAGATTATAAACTCCTCTGAGTCTGGTGAAGAGTTTTGTTCATCTTTTCAACTTTGTATATTCTAGAGCTTTAATATAATGCTTTACATATTTAGTTATTTTGATGAATAAAAGTGAATATTATGTGCACACCTTGATTCTTATTTTTTTCTTATTTTCCCTTCTTAGGGAAAGAATCAAATTATTAATATAATATATTCTCCAAAGATACTTACAAAAAGCCTTATATAACTCACAGTTCAATGCAACCTTATCTACCATAGAACCTAAGCCTGCTTATTAGGATGAGCCTGATTTTTATTTATGTTCCAGGCACACTGATTTGGCCATGGATAAGATGTGTGACTTTTGACTCACCAGTCTCAATATGAGTTCTAATTTTCTCATTTAAGAAGAGTAATAATTACCCTCTTACTATTTGAGTTTTCTGTTTGCTGGATAAACTGGATAACCTAATTTATAAAACGTTTTTTAACCAGAGCCTAAAACATGCTATTAACTTACATGTGGAAACTAATTTTATTATTTCCTAATGCACATTGATTTCTCAAATGTCTTCTTTTTATTTGGGAGGAAAGTGGAGCAAAATATTGGAATAGGATTCTCTAGTGACCATTCTCCCATAAGAACATGGGAAATGGATAATTTTTTCCTCCCATAGGAAATGGATAATTTGAACAATTATCCATGCATTAAATATCTTTACAAGAGCTAAGAAAACCAGGTGAGTGATCACAGTACCTGGTTTTAACATAATGATAAGAAAAGACACATTGAAGAGGGTCGGAAGGACAATTTTACCTTACACATGTTGCCCGTCCCCCAACATCAGGGAACAGTGCAAAGAGAGAGATACTATCTTAGGGGAAAGACAGATAAGTAAGCATTGGACTTTGCTTGCACCTCAATCCTGGGCCATGCCACAGTAAAACCCAGCACCAGAGAGACCTACATGCCAATATCTGTAAACTGAACCTCTATATCTGCCTCAGTGCCAGATGGAAACCCGCGGCCATGTGTGAGATGGACTTGAATTCTGGCCTGCATCACCACTGGCTGACTATAGCAGCCTTGGACTCCAAATAACCCATAACTACATGCAGATCTTAATGGCCATGAACTTTGGGTGCACCCCAATGCTGTGCCAGCCTCAGAAGGGACCACTGAATTCTAGCCTGGCACTATACCAGACTCAGAAGCCATGGAATTCCAACCCACTGCTGCACTGGCCACAGAGATCATAGGCTTAGAGTACCCCCAGGTCTTCAATGACTGCAGGGATTACAGGCTTAGGGACCACACCAGATGACTGGTTCAAAATCTCTGGACAGGCTTATTGTTGAAAAATATTCCCAGACAAAGCAATACTGTGGTGACTGATATAAGTACCTACCTTTTCAATGGGCAGACATCAACTTATAACTATAAGTATCAAAAGCAATCTGGGAAGCATGACATCACCAAATGGACAAAGTAAGGTGCCAGCAATTGCCCCTGAAGAGATGGAGATGTATAAATTAAGTGGTAACAAATACAAAACAGCTATTTTATGGAAGCTTAACAAACTTTAATAAAATACACAGAAACAATTCAAGAAAATAAGGAAAATAATAAGTAACTGAAATAAAAAAGATTACAAAGAAATTGAAAGAATAATATAACAATCAATCAGAAATGCTGAGCTGAATATTACAATGAATAGAATGAAAAATATAATAGAGCATCAACAACAGAATTGCTGAAGCAGAAGAAAGAATTTGTAGACAGAAAGACAGGTTACTGAAAAATAGGTTATTGAAAAATATATAGACAGAGGAGAAAAAAAGAACTAAAAAGAATAAAGAAAGCTTATGGGGTTTATGGGATAGCATCAAAAGATAAAATATACAATGTACAAGTTATTGGCATTCAAGAGTGAGTAGAGAAAGATAAAGGGGTAGAAATATTATTTAAAGAAATAATAACAAAATACTTTCCAAACCCAGGGAAAGATATAAATATCTAGGTAAAAGAACATCAAGATCACCAGTGAGATTCAAGACACCTAAGACTACTCCAAGACATAATACAGCTGTCAAAGCTCAGACAAAAAGGAGATCTTGAAAGCAGCAAAATAAGCAAATAACATATAAAGAAGCTCCAATATGTCTAGCAAGACTTCCCAGCAAAAATCTTACAGGCCAGGAGAAAGTAGAATGATATACTCAAAGTGCTGAGTGAAAAATATATTTTAAAAAAACACCAAAAAAACTGCCAACCATGAATACTATACCTAGCAAAGCTCTCCTTTAAAAATGAAGGAGAGATAAAGACTCCCAGACAAATAAGAGCTGAGGGAATTCATTGCTACAGACCTGTGGGATACAGAAAAAGCAGTTCTAAGAGGAAGGCTATAGCAGTAAACACATACATGAATAAAGAAAAGGATCTCAAACAACCTAATGTTGCACAAGGAGCTAGAAAAATAAAAGCAAACTAAACCCAATATTAACACAAAGAAGAAAATATTACAGACAATAGCAGAAATAATAAAATGTAGGCTAGAAAAACATATAAAAGATCAACAAAATGGAGGTTTTTAAAAAAAGATAAAATTAACAAACCTTTAGCTAAACTAAGAAAAAAGAGAAAAGACTTAAGATCAGAGATGAAAAGGGGGACACTGCAACTGATACCACAGAAATACAAAGTACCATGAGAAATGATTCTGATCAACTACACACCAACAAATTAGTTAACCTCGAAGAAATGGATACATTTTTGGACACATAAAACCTACAGGAACCTATGAAGAAATAGAAAATGTTAACAGGCCAGTAATGAGTAATGAAATAAAGATAGTAGTAGAAGTATCTCACTAAAGAAAAGCCCAGAATCTGATGGCTTCACTGATGAATTATACCAAACATTTAAAGAAGAACTAACATCAATTCTTCTCAAGCTATTCCAAAAAATTAAAGAGGAGAGAATTCTTCAAAATTCATCGTAAGAGGTCAGCATTACCAGGATACCAAAACTAGATGAGAACACGCACACACAAAGAAAACTACAGGCCAATATCCCTGATGAAAATGGATGCAGAAATCTTTAAAAACATTAGCAAACTGAATTCAATAATACATTAAAAGATTATTTACCACAATCAAGTGAGATCCAATCCAGAGATGCAAGAATAAATGCTAACCAACATATGCAAATCAATTAAATGTAATACATCACATTAACAGAATGAAAAACAAAAATCATTTCACTATGTAGAAAAATCATTTCACAAGATTTAAACTCCATTTATGATAAAAACTTAGTAAATTAGGTATAGAAGAAGTTTACTTCAACATAATAAAGGTTATATATGGCAAATTCACAGCTGGCATATTCAACAAGGAAAATTAGAAGCTTTTTCTCTGAGATCTGGAACAAGACAAGGATGCCCACTTTCACCCCTTCTCTTTACTAATACTGGAAGTCGGTCGTAGCATGAGCAATTAGGCAAGAGAAAAATAAAAGACATGCAAATTGGAAAGAAAGAAGTTAAATTGTCCCTATATGGAAACAACATAATGGTGTTAAAATGTCCATACCACCCAAAGTTATATACAGATCCAATGCAATCTCTTTCAAAATACCAATGACAGTCTTCACAGAAATAGAAAACTCAATTCTAAAATTCATATGGAACCCCAAAAGATACTGAATAGCCAAAGCAATCTTGAGAAAGAAAACAAAAATGAAGGCATCACACTTCCTTATTTTAGACTATACTACAAAGCTCTAATAATCAAAACAGTATGGTACTGGCATAAAAACAGGCATATAGACCACCGGAGCAGAATAGGAAGCCCAGAAATAAATCTATGCATTTAAGGTAAATTGATTTTCAACTAAGATGCCAATAACACACAATGAGGAAAAGGAGAACTTTCAATAAATAGTATCGGAAAAACTGAATATCCATACAGAAGAATCAAATTAGACTCTTATCTCTCACCATGTACAAAATTCAGCTCAAAATAAACTAAAGACTTAAATATGAGAACCCAAACTCTGAAACTACTAGAGAAAACATAAGAGAAACATCCCACAGCATTGATCTGGGCAATGATTATTTAGATGTGACCTCAAAAGCATAGAAAACAAAAGTAAAAATAGACAAATGGTATTACTAAACTAAAAAGCTTCTGTACAGCAAAGAAAACAATCAACAGAGTGAAGAGACAATCTTCACTTAACAGAATGAAGAGCTAAATGGAGGAAAATGTTTGTGAAATATATATCTGATAAAGATTAATCTTTAAAATATATAAGGAACTCTGACAATTCAATAGCAAGAAAACAAATAATAAAAAACAGGCAAAATATCTGAGTAGACATTCTCAAAAGAAGACATAAAAATGACCAACAGGTATAAGAAAGAAATGCTTAATATCAGTAATCGGGAAAATGCAAATCAAAACCATGATGAGATGTCACCTTACTCCTTTGAGAATGACTATTATAAAAACAAAAAGGAAAACAAAACAGCAAAAACAAAAAAAAAACACAAAAAATAGCAAATATTGGTGAAGATGTGCAGAAAAGGAATGCTTACACACTGTTGGTGGGAATGTAAATTAGTAAAGCCATTGTGGAAAACAGGACAGAACTTCCTTGAAACATTAAACAGAACTGCCATATGATCTAGCATTCCCACTACTGGGTATATATCCAAAGGAAAGAAAATTGTATGTTGAAGAGATAGCTACTATCTCATGTTTTTTTGCATCACTATTCACAATAGCCAACCTATGGAATTAACCTATGTGTTCATCCACAGATTAATGAAACTAAAATGTGGTATGTATATTTAATGAAATACTATTCAGCCACAAAAATAATGGAATCTTCTCACTTGTGACAACATGTATGAGCCTGGAAGGCATTATGTTAAGTGAAATAAGCCTGACACAGGAAGACAAACATTGCATTTTCTCATTTATATGTGGAATCTAAAAAAGCTGATCTTGTAGAGACTAGAAGGCTATTACCACAAATGAGGTGATCAGGGAGGAGGAGGGCATTAGAGGAGTGATTGGTCAAAGGATACATAATTGCAATTAGATAGAAAAAAAAAGTCCAAGAGATCTATTGTACAGCATGTTGACTATAGTTAATAATGATATAATACATTGTATTGTTGAAAAGCCCAAAGAGAGTGGAGGTCATGCCATACTCAACATAAAAATAACTATTTGAAGTAATGCATTTATTAACTAGCTAGATTTAAGCATTTTATAATGTATATATACTTCAAAACATCCTGTTGTACATGAAAAATACACTGTCAATTTTAGAAAGACTGCTTTTATTCTTATTACTTGTAATAAGTGAACAATAAAAAACATAAAAGTAGAGGATATTCATTATTTTATACATCATTCACTTCGGAGAGGTAACAGCCCTACTCCATGTGTCATTCGTAGTCTCCAGTGCAATTTCTCGCATAGCCTCTTCTATAAAATCATTTCCTATTTGAGCCTCATGGTGTTATGCTATGGCACCCTCAGTTGTTCCTTGTTTGAAGTCATCTATTAAAATCTTAGTCTTGCTGCCTCATATCAGATGTTGACAGTTGGCTTATAGTCTAGTTGGAATCAATGCAGACTAAAAGCACTGTTCTTCAAAATAAAAGATTATAGGCTATCCATGAAGAGATAATAGAAAAAAAAGAGATCTCAAATCAACCATTGAGGGATGGATGCTCACAGATTTGCTACATATACCTCTACAATTTGTCATGTCATTATCACTATTTCCTTCTCTTTTTTGAAACTGGACACTTTTAAATTATTTACAATTTTGAAACACACAAAAATACTTAGAAGGTTGTCCACATTGGCCACCAATTTTCTGATTTCTGGATAACTAGAATTTCATATTTACAGGACTTTTAAAAGTCATCAAATCTAGAGCTCTCTTGGAATTTTCTCTAAGGATTCTTTGCTAAATAGATATCCAAGATTTGCTTAAATCCCACTAGTGACAAGAAACTGTCTTCTAACACTTGGAAGAGAAAACCTGTTTCTCTTTTAAAAAAAGTTTTAAAAATCTTTAAAAAAAGTTTCACTTATTTGGGCCCATATGGAAAACACTTTCTGGAATTAAAATTCCAGTGGTAGCCTGGGTAAGTTTTAGCAATGTCTCATTTAGAATCTTGCAGGCTTCAGAGCTCTGCAAGAGGTATATTGCTCATGTCCTTGTCTAAATAGTTTCCTATTCTCCAATGATGTGCTTTCTCCATTATCTTGCAAAGTCTATTAAGTTACAAGATAATGGAGAAAGCACATCACTGGGGAATAGGAAGCTATTCCCCTACATGTTTTCACTCACTTTTTAATTTTATACTCAGTCAAGCAAAATAACAAAACATAAAAGATTTTTACTAAATGCTTATGAGATAGATTAAGAAAGTATAAAATGCAGTAGAGTGGAATGACACATGGAATGACGTATACAGTATAACAATGTGGTAGCAGTATAAGTTATAATAGGATAAACTCCTAAATATTTGATATTCTTCTGTTAAAAACAAACACTCCAGTGCATAAAGTTTTAAGATACTCTGTGAGAAGTGCTATAAGCCACTATTTTATCTTTCTCTATTTATTTATTTATTTATTTATTTATTTATTTTTGAGATGGAGTTTCACTCTTGTTGCCCAGGCTGGAATGCAATGGCATGATCTCGGCTCACTGCAATCTCTTCCAGGTTCAAGCGATTCTCCTGCCTCAACCTCCCGAGTAGCTGGGATTACAGGCATGAGCCACCATGTCTGGCTAATTTTTTATTTTTCGTAGAGACAAGTTTCACCATGTTGGTCAGGCTGGTCTCGAACTCCTGACCTCAGGGATTTGCCTGCCTCAGCCTCCCAAAGTGCTGGGATTACAGGTGTGAGCCACTGTGCCAGGCCTCTCTTTATATTTAAATATACACACCTCTCCTTCATTTTTGGAAGCGTGTAGAAATATGTGTAGGCTTAGGCAGGTAGGTATGTTTGTGCAGGTACAATATTTCCGAAAGTGGAGATCACGAGGACAGGAAACCCAAAACATCTTTGTATCTTTTGACCTATGGGAAAGCAATACTGTGATTATGAAATTTTGTGAACTCCAAACATAAGCATAAGGCAGTGAGAAGTTGAGGAGTCACATTGGCTTCTCAACAATGAACTTAATAAGACATTAGCTTGGAGAAAACATTGTATAGGCACCTTTGTGAAACATCTATTTAAAGGCTTAGCAGAAATAATACTTTGTTTTATAGTTGTTTCATTGCTCGTATAACAGAATGCAGTCTCTAGATACTGGTCTTTCAGGACTCAAAGACACTGATGTGAGAAAGACATAATTGTGTTAGGATGTCTGTGAGTCAACCCAAAACATGTAAAGTGCAGCTCAGATCTGCACCTAGAGAGGAGACTGCCAGTACTCATTTAATTTTACGTAAACACACTCTTTGAAGCTGAAGCAAATCGGATTGATTTTTAATGTGAAAATAAAATATAAAATCTGTTCTTAGAGTTACTTCTAGATAGAACTAACATCATAATCTTCTGAATCATCAGAATCACCATATTTCAGAAAAACTGGATTCATCAAATGCATCTCTGGCCAACAGTTGTTCGAGAATAATAACATCATGCATAAGAATGCTATGTTTTCTAGGATTTGACATTTTCTACGATCTAGAATTACTGCACTTTGTAAATGGAAATACCTCTATTAAAACAGAATGCTATAAATAGAATAATGTCTTTGGTTTCCACAGTTGATATACTAGAGTGATGTGAAAATAATAATAAAAGTGAGATATTTTGCGGCAAAGTTATTTTAGGGTAAACGCTGCAGCTGCAAGTGCTGCCAGCAAGTATTCGTAGGGCAAATGGGAAAAGGGCTAAGAAGGATCCTATACGGCAAATAATTATTCTTGCTGTGCTTTATCCAAATAATCAGCCCAAGTATAACAAGACTAGAGCTTATTTTGCAATCAAATCATCTTATCATAATTTGTTTTTAATGAAAATGAAGAGTGAAAAGAGAAAAATTATGTTTCAAGAACTATGGTACACCTGTTAGTAGAGCTGCCTGGCCACTGGTGCATGCAGACAGCCATCCCGAGGGAAGAACCAGGGGAGAAGGAATGTAACCCCCCAGAAACATGCCAATGTATACAACCGCAAGTCAAAGGCCAAACTGTGGACTTAATCTCCCAAGTCGCCCGCTTGACCCTTTTACAAGTGTACTTTACTTCCTTTCATTCCTGCTCTAAACTTTTTAATAAACATTCACTCCTGCTCTAAACCTTGCCTCAGTCTCTTATTCTGCCTTTTGCCTCTCAGATGAATTCTTTCTTCTGAGGAGGAAAGAATTCAGGCTGCTGTAGACCCATAAGATTCTCCACTGCTAATAATAAGAAATTTTACATTGTTCGGTGTCTACATTTAGTTGTTTTCCTTTAGAGTGTTGGAAGCTTATCTTGGCAAATCATAAGTTACATGCTGATCATCTTGTTTCTTTCAAGTCTTGATTTTAATCTTTTTCCTTTTTGTGTAGATTAGCTTTTATTCCAGTGCTAGTTACGTACTACTACAAATTAATGGTCACTTCAGCAATTCTACTGAATGCCCCAGGTATTCAATATGGTCTCTCCACTTTGACTGTTCCAAGATTAAACATATTCTGGCCCTGTGTATGTTTTCAGAATTGTTTAAGGTCCCCATTAATCATTATTTCCCCAGTGATTGTTTTTTGTTCCTGTATATTTGCAGCTTATGATGCGTGTTATCATTCATTCAAAGACTAAGTGGTACCCCTTTGTATATTTGGAGTCCTTTTTTGTGTAGCTCCCTCTTCTCTGCTGTTTTGCTTTACAATTCCAACTTCTTCAATGTCCCCAAGATCTGCTGTCTTTCTTGAACCTTAGGAAGAATTTTATGCTCTCTTCTACCTTCTCCTTTCCTTGCAATTAGGATCAGGAAAGTTCCTTTAGGAGAAATCTAGGGCTGTATGTTGTTCAAGTTCTTGGAACAATTGTTTCATACTTTCTGTTTAATTTCCTATTTCTTTCTGGTTGAAGTGAAAATCTGGTACCAGTTACTTTGTTATGGTTGGAAATAATTAATTTTAATGCAATTTTAGGAATTAATATTCTTGCAAAAATATTAATATTGCCAGTATGATCCCACTTTCCAATGAAAATATTATTTAAAAAGACAATATGAATTTTATTTAAAAAAGATCAACTTATAATGGAACAAATATTACTAAATTATTCAATTCAAACTTGCAGCCTTTGAAAGTATAATTCCAGCTCTATTTTCACACTTTAACTCTCCAGGACTCAACCACCTTATTTCATTCCATTAACCTGTCTCTCTAGCAATAAATAACAATGACAAAACGGCAAATCTGTGTTCCTAGCCCTGGATTGTGGGATAAGATCTGAGCATTAGTCAGAGGTACATTTGATTTTTACTCAAATCAAAGTGATCAACAGAGATAAAAAGGCACAGTCTTACAAAATTGGAGATAATTAAACAGGGTGACTTGAACACCAAACTGCAAGGCATAAACAAGTCTTTTAGTTGTGCTGGTTCTCACACACATTTTATCATTGTTTTCCCTAAGCAGTAATGCAATTAAAGAGTTAGTTCTGGGGCTTACCAATGATCAACTTGACCATCTCTTTAATGAGTAAGCTTTGGTTCAACAGCACAAGTTCCAAAATCCACATCTGCCTGTCCTGATGCCCCTTTTCTCACGACGTTTTGAGCTCTTTGCAGCCAGGACTGTGTTTAATTCATCTTTTTTTTCCCCTGCAACTTTGATATAGTGCTTATTACAGAAGAAAGTTTCAATCAATTAATTAATTAATCAGTGAGTCCCCCCACCATCTCTCACAAGCACTTTTGCTTCTAATAAACTCCATCTGGATCATGAAATCTCGATATAAAAGGTAGTATAGCTTTTATAAAAATAAAAACATTTATTAAAATAATATAGCATTACAAGTAAACTTATCTTCATAAATACAAAATAGAGTTGATGACATGAATGATTTAAATTTATGGAAAAAGTAAAATATAAATAAGTACTATGTCAATGACAGGGAAGTTTTAAAGCTCTCACTGAAAGAACAATGTGTCCCTGGTCCTGGATTTGGGTCTGTACTCTTTACCTAGGATCTACAGTATGCAGCCAGATCTACTGATCTTCTACCAATGGTCTCAACTTTCAATCATATGGCACTTAACCTAGGAATGCTAGAGTAATAATTTAATTATTTGAAACTCTATTAAGATGGGCAAAAGACATGAACAGACACTTTTCAAAAGAAGACATACAAATGTCCAGCAAAGTACGAAAAAATGCTCAACATTAGTAATCATCAGAGAAATGAAAATCAAATCCACAGTGAGATATTATCTCACATCAGTCAGAATGGCTGTTATTAAGTTAAAAAAAAAAAACAGATATTGGCAAGGCTGCAGTGAAAGGAAAATGCTTATACACTGTTGGTGGGAATGTAAATTAGTTCAGCCACTGTAGAAAGCAGTTTGGAGATTTCCTAAAGAGCTTAAAACAGAATTACCATCCAACTCAGCAATCCCATCACTGGGTATCCCAAAGAAAACAAATTGTCCTACCATGAAGATATGCACTTGCACATTTATCGCAGCACTATTCGCAATAGCAAAAACGTAGAATCAGTCTAGGTGCCCATCAATGGTGGACCAGATAAAGAAAATGTGGTACATATACACCTTAGAATACTATGCAGCCATAGAAAAGAATGAAATCTTGTCCTTTGCAGCAAGATGGATGCAACTGGAGACCATTATCCTACGTAAATTAACACAGGAACAGAAAACCTAATACTGCATGCTTTCACTTATAAATGGAGGCTAAACATTGGATACTCATGGACCTAAAGATGGCAGCAGTAGACATTGGTGACTACTAGAGGTGGAAGGGAGGGAAAGGGTATGTGTTGAAAACAAACTGTTGGGCACTGTGCTCAGGACTTGGGTGGCAGGATCATTGGTACTCCAAAGTCCAGCATCATTCAATAGGCCCAGGTGACAAACCTGGCATAACATTTTCTAAAATTACCTATTTTTATTACTTATTTATTATTTGTGTATTTCTCACTAGAATATATACATAGACCTTGCATATCTTACCTATTTACTACAACCCCAGCACCATAATAAGGAGTTCCCTGCATGTACCCCCTGGATCTAAAACAAAAGTTGAAAAAAACACAACAAACAATAATAATGTAATTATTTGATTGATATTTTGGAAAGTGAATGTCTTAGTATTGAATCATAATTTCTACTAGAATAATTTGTGATATATTTTCTCTGGATTGTCTTTCTGTCTGATGAACGGCTTTCTATTTTTCAGCCTCAATCTCTTCTGTACATTTTCAGCTTATAAGATTCTGTTCCTGCTTTGGCTCAAAAGTGAGTTCCTATTATAATATTCTTCCCACACCTTCCACTATTCTAGATTTGGGTCTAACTTTCTGCCAAGTGGCAACCGCCTTGCACCTCTGCCTTAGATTCTCCATGGCTGTGTACTTTCAAATTGTTGACATTTCTTACCGTTTCTGTTTATTCTAGGTTCAGAGGCTTCACAGTTACTATATATGTTTTAATGTAATTATGTGTTATTTTATGCATTATGTTTGCAGTTGATGTATTACATAAGTTCCACTTGGAACATATCTATATTCTCAAATAGTGGCTTATTTTCTTCTTTCATTATCTTATTTCAAATTAATCAAATCAGAGAGATTTATCCTAATCACATCATCTAAATTACTTTCCTTCCTTCATCTCAAATCATTCCTTAACTCACAATCCTGTACTATTTTCTTCATAATATTTTCTAAAATTACCTTATTTTTTGATTATTTATTATTCATTTATTTCCCACCAGAATATATACATAGACCTTGCATATCTTACCTATTTACTACAACCCCAGCACCATAATAAGGAGTTTCCTACATTAAGTGTGAATGCATATTTTTGATAAATACGTATGGTGTTAAATGTTGAGCTGAAGGGCCACTACCATTCTCTATCTGTGTTTTGCATTGCTTTTTGACCCAGTGGCTAGCATCAGCTGGGCCTGCCCTCTCAAATATCTGCTTGCTTTTTCTGGATACAGGAGGAAAAAATTCTGAGTAATGTGTGGGAAAATGCAAGGTCTCACCAGCACAATCTGAGTTTCAACATTTTATGAATAACACCTATTCGGTTTGAAGAGACAGCTTTCTCACTTGTGTTTTATTTATATATATTTATAATATACTATAACAATCTCACTATTAAACTTTTCATTTAAAATACATTTTATTAAAAGAACACAGCAAAAAATAGTTTCAAATACTCAGATCTATGTGTGTGTAAATGATGTAAAGAAAAATTTAATGAATTACAAATTATGTTTATCATTTACCTTCTGATAAACCTTTAACATATTAATGTCTGTCGGTTACTCTAATGCTAATATTCCTTACTTGTCATGAGTAAATATATATTTACATTTTTCCTTAGGATCTTAAGTTTGACTCTTCTTCAAGTCTGTCACTGTGGGATTTCAGGACCTTATGTCTTAAAAACCCAGTAACTAAAACTTCTTTTAAAAATAAATCTTCTCACCTTGGTTTCTAAGATTTAGCACTCATGTTATTGCAGCATTAAAAAAAAAAAATCTTTACTCCCCTCTTAAACCCTGACTTCCTTGGCAAAACATATAAAAAAGAAAAATTATAGCCAAAACAAAGTAATATAAATATAACTGTATTATATTATGATATAAGATGTATTTCAAGAAGAATACATATTTTCTAATTAACTTTATTTTCTATCCATATCTGATTTTCAAAGCAAAATTTCTAGAGTAGTACTGATTAATACCATAGTCACTAGCCTCACGTGGCTACTGAATGCTTGGAATCTGGGTAGCCTGAATTAAAATGTACGTTAAGTGTAAAATACTCAATGTATTTCAAAGACTTAGTACAGAAAAGGAATGTGCAATATCACATTAATGATTATCTTGTATTTGTTATGTGTTGAAATGATACTATTTTGGATATTTTGGACTAAATAAAATATATTATTAGAACTAATTTTGCCTGTTTCTACGTTTCAACGTGTCTACTAAAAAGTCTAAAATCTAAGTATGTGGCTCATATTGCACAGCACAGTTCTAGAGGAAATCCTCATCAATATTACCTATTTTGGTGAGATAAAACCATAGTTAACTTGTTCACCTTGTTTTTCAAATAAATATATGCCGATATTTTTTGACATTGTTCATAAATGTCTAAAAATTACATATAAGTGAAGCAAAACAGA
Source organism: Nomascus leucogenys (assembly GCF_006542625.1). Lineage (NCBI taxonomy): Eukaryota > Metazoa > Chordata > Mammalia > Primates > Hylobatidae > Nomascus > Nomascus leucogenys. The sequence goes on along the minus strand of NC_044395.1, from coordinate 66,823,193 downwards.
TTTTTCAGGCAAATACTTTTAAAATATGAACTTTTTACGATGTTCTTTAGGAAGACAAGACACGGAAAATTTTCTTAATCTCAGGGAGGTATGTACTTTAAATCCCTCAATGTGTCCTTTTCCTGACATCCAAGGTTATTTTCTTTTTATTATTATTATTATTATTATACTTTAAGTTTTAGGGTAGATGTGCACAATGTGCAGGTTTGTTACATATGTATCCATGTGCCATGTTGGTGCGCTGCACCCATTAACTCGTCATTCAGCACTAGGTGTATGTCCTAATGCTGTCCCTCCCTGCTCCCCCCACCCCACAACAGTCCCCAGAGTGTGATGTTCCCCTTCCTGTGTCCATGTGTTCTCATTGTTCAATTCCCACCTATGAGTGAGAAAATGCGGTGTTTGGTTTTCTATCCTTGTGATAGTTTACTGAGAATGATGGTTTCCAGTTTCATCCATGTCCCTACAAAGGACATGAGCTCGTCATTTTTTATGGCTGCATAGTATTCCATGGTGTATATGTGCCACATTTTCTTAATCCAGTCTATCGTTGTTGGACATTTGGGTTCGTTCCAAGTCTTTGCTATTGTGAATAGTGCCGCAATAAACATACGTGTGCATGTGTCTTTATAGCAGCATGATTTATAGTCCTTTGGGTATATACCCAGTAATGGGATGGCTGGGTCAAATGGTATTTCTAGTTCTAGATCCCTGAGGAATCTCCACACTGACTTCCACAATGGTTGAACTACTTTACAGTCCCACCAACAGTGTAAAAGTGTTCCTATTTCTCCACATCCTCTCCAGCACCTGTTGTTTCCCGACTTTTTAATGATGGCCATTCTAACTGGTGTGAGATGGTATATTATTGTGGTTTTGATTTGCATTTCTCTGATGGCCAGTGATGATGAGCATTTCTTCATGTGTTTTTTGGCTGCATAAATGTCTTCTTTTAAGAAGTGCCTGTTCATGTCCTTCGCCCACTTTTTGACGGGGTTGTTTTTTTCTTGTACATTTGTTTGAGTTCATTGTAGATTCTGGATATTAGCCCTTTGTCAGATGAGTAGGTTGCAAAAATTTTCTCCCATTTTGTAGGTTGCCTGTTCACTCTGATGGTAGTTTCTTTTGCTGTGCAGAAGCTCTTTAGTTTAATTAGATCCCATTTGTCAATTTTGGCTTTTGTTGCCATTGCTTTTGGTGTTTTAGACATGAAGTCCTTGCCCATGCCTATGTCCTGAATGGTATTGCCTAGGTTTTCTTTTAGGGTTTTTATGGTTTTAGGTCTAACATGTAAGTCTTTAATCCATCTTGAATTAATTTTTGTATAAAGTGTAAGGAAGAGATCCAGTTTCAGCTTTCTACATATGGCTAGCCAGTTTTCCCAGCACCACTTATTAAATAGGGAATCCTTTTCCCATTGCTTGTTTTCGTCAGGTTTGTCAAAGATCAGATAGTTGTAGATATGCGGCATTATTTCTGAGGGCTCTGTTATGATCCATTGATCTATGTCTCTGTTGTGGTACCAGTACCATGCTGTTTTGGTTACTGTAGCCTTGTAGTATAGTTTGAAGTCAGGTAGTGTGATGCCTCCAGCTTTGTTCTTTTGGCTTAAGATCGACTTGGCGATGTGGGCTCTTTTTTGGTTCCATATGAACTTTAGTTTTTTCCAATTCTGCGAAGAAAGTCATTGGTAGCTTGATGGGGATGGCATTGAATCTATAAATTACCTTGGGCAGTATGGCCATTTTCACGATGTTGATTCTTCCAACCCATGAGCATGGAATGTTCTTCCATTTGTTTGTATCCTCTTTTATTTCATTGAGCAGTGGTTTGTAGTTCTCCTTGAAGAGGTATTTCACATCCCTTGTAAGTTGGATTCCTAGGTATTTTATTCTCTTTGAAGCAATTGTGAATGGGAGTTCACTCATGATTTGGCTCTCTGTCTGTGATTGGTGTACAAGAATGCTTGTGATTTTTGTACATTGATTTTGTATCCTGAGACTTTGCTGAAGTTGCTTATCAGCTTAAGGAGATTTTGGGCTGAGACAATGGGGTTTTCTAGATATACAATCATATCATCTGCAAACAGGGACAATTTGACTTCCTCTTTTCCTAATTGAATACCCTTTATTTCCTTCTCCTGCCTGATTGCCCTGGCCAGAACTTTCAGCACTATGTTGAATAGGAGTGGTGAGAAAGGGCATCCCTGTCTTGTGACAGTTTTCAAAGGGAATGCTTCCAGTTTTTGCCCATTCAGTATGATATTGGCTGTGGGTTTGTCATAGAGAGCTCTTATTATTTTGAGATATGTCCCATCGATATCTAATTTATTGAGAATTTTTAGCACGAAGGGTTGTTGAATTTTGTCAAAGGGCTTTTCTGCATCTATTGAGATAATCATGTGGTTTTTGTCTTTGGTTCTGTTTATATGCTGGATTACATTTATTGATTTGCGTATGTTGAACCAGCCTTGCATCCCAGGGATGAAGCCCACTTGATCATGGTGGATAAGCTTTTCGATATGCTGCTGGATTCAGTTGGCCAGTATTTTATT